>NC_142888.1:59736562-60044921 GCF_051225735.1 Oryctolagus cuniculus
AACTGTTGCTCAGCACATGATTTCTCCTGGAAAATATTCCATGTGTGCTTGAGTATGATGTGTATTCTATTTGCTATTGGATGGAATGATCTTTATAAGTGAGTTAAATCCATTTGGTATAAGTTTAATTAAAGTCTAATATTCTGTATTGATTTTTTACTAGGAATGATCTATTATTAAAAATAGGATACTCAAGTCTGCAATTGTTATTGTATAATTGTGTATCTGTCGACTTAATTTGTTAATTTTATTTTATTTATTCAGATACCTCAGTGTTTGGTGACATATACACACACACATACACACACATAATTGTTGTTTTCTCTTGATGGATTGACCCATTTATCACTCTATAGTGGCATTCTTTATTTTGGAAGCCTATAGGCTTGCAAGTATGGATTATACTTTATAAAAGAAATTTAGATGTGATTTTTAGCATTTTCTTCATAAGGATAACAAAATAATTTGAAGTAATGAAAGAAATACAGATTTGCAAGACAATATATAGTAAAAGGAGAGAAAAAAACTTAGGATTCAGCCTTTTCTTTTTTTTTTTTTCAAGAAATTCCATAATTTACTATTTTCAGGTTATAAAGGGGAGTATATTTTCAACATTAAATAGTGACACATTCCAAGTTTCACATATTTATTATTCAGTGTAATAAACTCCAATAAATCAACATGACTGCATGCATTTAGAGGAGAAATATTTCCTGGTTAAGTGGAAAATTGTGCGGATGGCTTCTGGAAGACCTTCATTCTAAGCAGCTTTAGAGTGAAACATTTCATTTAGAAGTCTGGACCTTCTTTCTTCAGTTTGCTGTAATCCACATTCACTGAGTAGAACTTGTATTGATCATTGGGACCCAGTTTGTTCCAGGGTTCTAGGTTATTCTTTCTGTCCCAACTGACATCTGGATTGAACAATGCCAGACGCATGACATACAATGCAGCTCCAGTACCTCCTGCTCCAATAAATATGAAGAGGGGGATCAAGCTTGGGTGCTTCTTAGCCTGACCGATGATCTGGCGAAGCATAACTGCAGCAAAACTCCCAAGTCCGCAACGACAGACAGACAAACCCGGAACGTCGGGACTACACAGTCTCCACACCACGGCAGTGAGGACTTAGCCTTTTTTCTTCAGTAATATTGTGTGAGTAGGACCTTGTGATGGACATGGAGAAATAATTTAAAGGCTACCAGGAATCTGAGATGTCAAAGAAGCCCAGGAAAAGTAATAATCCTAGAAGGTAATCATGATCTGATTAATTTTGTTTTTCTTTTAAATAAGACAAAGCCATACTAAATCTCACTCAAAATAATTATGAGAATACAACTGTGATCTTATTGAGAATTGTTAATATGGATATTATTGGTGAACTTACTAAGTCTAAGATGTGGAAGGAATTAAGAAATTGTAATTAAATGAATACTAATCATTCTGGTTAATTTTAAGGAGGAAGAAAGCTATGGTCAGAGACCATAGTTGAATTGTCTTATAGGAGTTTTCTGTTTCCATAATGAAGGGGAGTTAAAGGAGCTGGACAGGAGTGTGATGGGAAGGTCACAAATAAAGGAGATTGCATTTCTAATTAATTATAAAATGCTCTAGAGATCAAGAAAGAAGGAGATATCATTAGGTTAAACCAAGTAGAGACATGATTTTTCAAGTTAAACAGAAGCTGAATCACTAATGGGTAAGAATGCAGGAATATTTATATACTACATGACAGTGACTTGAGGTATTTATTCAAATTACCTTATTCATGTGTATCAGTGGCTATTCATATATGTAGAATATGAGGGGGAAATGAGGATTTGTGGGATTCAAAAGGCTGAGGAAAATCTGAAATATCTATGAACCATGAAAGAATGAGTATACCTTGAATATAAAGGTAAAACAGAATGCCAGATAATTTTGAAATTCACTGGGGAATTTCAGACAGTATAATTAAATCTAGCCAAAATTGTATTTGTGTGCTGTGACAGATGCAGACATAATAAGGTGGTTGATATTTTTAGTCATCTTGTGTTGGGATCTTGATTCTATGATGTGAAAAGGTTTGAGGTATTTTTTTTTTAAGATTTATTTATTTATTGGAAAGTCAGAGTTACACAGAGAGAGGAGAGGCAGAGAGAGAGAAAGAAGTCTTCCATCCACTGGTTCACTCCCCAGCTGGCTGCAACAACTGGAGCTCCACCGATCCAAAGTCAGGAGCCAGGATCTTCTTCCTGGTCTCCCATGAAGGTGCAGGGGCCCAAGGACTTGGGCCATCTTCCACTGCTTTCCCAGGCCACAGCAGAGAGCTTGATCGGAAGTAGAGCAGCCGGGATTTGAACTGATGCCCATATGATATGCTGGGACTGCAGGCGGCTTCTCTACCCATCATGCCACAGTGCCAGCCCCAGGTTTGAGGTATTGAATGAATAGCTAATATACAAATGACAAAGCTAGTATGGAGATTAAGAAATGCGTATCAGTCATAGTCACAGTGCTTCAGAACCAATGCAATTATTTTGTCTTTTTGGAATCTTGGAGTAAGTTTTGTAATCCAACCCTGGCTTATGGAATATTATCTTTTTTATGTTTTACGTTTGGTTATTAGCATTGTTTTATATAGAATTTTAGAGATGACGAATGCTTTTTATACATAAATTATGAAATGAATTAATGACCCTGCTGGTGATAACTACTAGAACTGAACTCCATATGTAATTCACTAAGATATCTGAAAGAGTCAACTAAATTTGTCCCAAATAAACTATCTCACTCCATATCTGATGAGTCTCTGTCATATGCAGGTTGTGAAACACAGAATAATCATCTGGTTTTTTGTTTTTTGGTTTTTGGTTTTTTTTGTTTGTTTTTGTTTTTGTTTTTGTTTTTTTTTGCTGTGCAAGGTTTTATTTCTTGATCTGTATGATCAGTCAAACTAAACGCTCCAGTAAGGAGTGGTTCGTAAACCATTATACCCACAATTAAAGAATTTTTTTTTATTTGACAGGTAGAGTTATAGATAGTGAGAGAGAGAGAGAGAGAGAGAGAGAGAGAAAGGTCTTCCTTCCATTGGTTCACTCCCCTAATGGCTGCTATGGCCGGCGCTGCGCCGATCCGAAGCCAGGAGCCAGGTGCTTCCTCCCAGTCTCCCATGTGGGTGCAGGGACCCAAGCACTTTTGCCATCCTCCACTGCCCTCCCAGGACACAGCGGAGAGCTGGACTGGAAGAGGAGCAACCGGGACTAGTACTTGGCGCCCCTACAGGGACTAGAACCCCGGGGTGTCGGCACCACAGGTGGAGGATTAGCCAAGTGAGCCACGGCGCCGGCCCAATTAAAGAAATTGTAAACTACTTTGATAATATGTCTAAGCCAAAGGGGCAGAGATAGTGGTCAATATATGGGTGCTTCCTAAATCTCACCTGTGTCTCCAGAATTACTGAAGTCAGGAAGAAGCAGGGGTTCAGTGTCAGAGTATATCACAGCGTGGACTCAAAAGGGCTGAGATGCTGTTGGAGAATTCCTGATAGTAGAGCTAACCAAGAATGATTAAGTGAGAAGCCCAAGAATAGCGTCCTTGGTTATGGCATCAAGAATACTCGAAACAGTCATGCTTTTCTTTCCTTTTTTTTTTTTTAAAAAAAAGATTGTATGTATTTATTTGAGAGGCAGAGTTTAAGATAGAGAGAGGGAGAGATAGAGAGAAAGGTCTTCCATCTGCTGGTTCAATTACCAAATGGTCACAATGGCTGGAGCTGGGCATTCTGATATAAGATTTGAGTGTTCCAGTTGGCAACTTAACCACTTGGTTATTTTTATCCTAATATCTGGGGCCCCTGAAATCTAAGTTCTGCAAACAAATTTATTTTCATTTTTCATCCAGATGCAGTCTGTCAGCTATCCATTCCCATTTAACTGAATAATACACCTCCTCAAGTAGATTCCCCTGTAGGACACCTAATTCTTGTACTGACTCCCTTCTTCTCTCACATCCTAAGCATCAGCAAGTATCATCTTCTTTATTTACAGAGCAGGTCCTGGACCTGGTCCCATCTATCTGTCGCCACTGCTTTCCCTAGTACAGCTTTCATCATCCTCAGTCTTAAGTCACGGTCATAATCTTATGTCTGGTCTCCTTTCCTAGCTTTCCATTTTCTCTCACGGAAGCCACTGTGCTTTCCAATTAAAAGCAAATATAATTAGGCCCTTTGGACCCAGAGTTTGAGATGTGGGTTGAGATGCTCATGTCCCTTATCAGAATATGTTGGTTGGGCCCCTGACTCCAGCTTCCTGTTAATGAGGATCCTGGAAGGCAGTGGTGATGGCTAAAGTGATGGAATCTCTGCTACTCACATGGGAGACCTGAGCTGAGTTCTCTGTTCCCAGTTCTGGCTACAGCCCAGGCTTGGTGGGCGTTTGGGGAATAACCCAGTGGAGGGTCTCTCTCTCTCTCTCTCTCTCTCTCTCTCTCTCAAATAAAAATTATAATTGGCTGAGATAGCCAATTGCTGGGCAGGTTCCACCAAGTAGCTTGAATGAATTCATTAGTGATCAGAGCCCTCTTTAGGTAGCAGAATCAACAATATCATTAAAAGTCTCAGTGGCAATCTATTCCCACATCATGGGCATGAGTTGTGTAGAATCCACATGCTGACCCATTTTCCCAAAATGGGCAGAAACTCTTAAGCTAGACAAAGAAACCTGAAGAAAACTGAGGAATTTGATCTAAATCATTTTACTGAATCAAGCATAGGGGGGCAGTGCTACTCTTTTCAACTCTGGAAAGACAACGTGAACTGATGTTTTGCCTGAAGACCATCAGGTCTCCTGTGCCCCTCACCATCAAGTTATTTTGGGATGATTAAAACTTGCAAAATCCTCATCGTTATGAGGCCAGTTCTGAGCTTAGCCATCTGGTGAACCATTGAATCAGTTATCCCCCACTAGCCAAGGATGGGGTTCAGCATTCTTTAGCTAGAAATTCAGAGACCATGCGAACAGCAGGAATCTTCCAAGCTTGTCTGGAAATTAGTCAGAAACTACTTTACTAAGATGTGGAAAGAGATTCAAAACAGAATACATTAGTTGTATTCTCTCATTCAATCCTCATGATGCTCATACAGTATAGTAACTGCTTTGACCCCATATTAAAAATGCAGAAACTGAGATTTATATAAGTTAAATCATTTATTACAGGGTCACTGCTCTTGAGCACAAGAGTCAATACCCATGAGATCCGCTGATGAAAATACAGTGCGTGAATTTGAATCCATAGGTCCTATGGGAGCTAGTGGACTGGGGAATAGAAAGATTTTTCTCAGCTGTTTTGAAAGAGCAGTTGAGTCTAAAACCATATGTGCTGGTGACGGAGTGGGGGCACCTCAACATGATATCTATAGTAGGAGTGTGTTCATGGTGCCCTTCTGAGGGAAAGGAAAGCAAGCTGTTTCTGATTCAATTAATTCTACCTCCTTATGTAGAGCTAATATGTGAGAATAATTATTGGTGAGCAAATCTTCAACACAATCCCACCTATTTCTATATTTATATCTATATCTAATCTGTATATTACACACACATGTGCATGCATATGCAAATATATACTCAAAATATTTGTATGTGTATATATCACATTTAATATACATACATATGGTATACCATATACATATTTATAATAATTCTTCATGGCTATCACATCTGAGTATTGAATGTCATGCTTTCCAAAATTGCTTCATTTATTTTTTCTGTTCCTTTGGTCCCTCACTTCAGAACGTGTCTGGTGCTCTATCTTTCATATCAGCAGAAGTTCTCAAATATCAAGTGATCCTCACCTGTCCACTCATATTCATATGCTGCACAGGAAGCGGCTGAATGGGAGCCCTATATGCCTGGGTGGGGCCAATGTCTTTCAGTACGTTGCTTTGGTAAGGACACAAATGAATTTGGAGGTCTTTGCTTGGGTAGCCCCTCTTCCCCATGAAAGCACCCGCAATCTCATGACTGGCAGTAATTAACGTGGCTACCAAGGCTCTCAAAGCTAGAGCAGGGGAAGGAAGAGGGTTTCTTTTACTTAGCCATTCTAGAGGGTCTTATTACTACTGTTATTCAGCATAAACTTCTGTATCTCATTACATGTGTTTTCCTAAAGAAAAATGTAAGATCTTCATTTTTCAAATGTATATCAAGTATTTTATCCATTTTAATTTGGATACATATTTATTTTATTTTTAAATTAATTAATTTGGAAGGCAGAGCAACAGAGGAGGGAGGACGGAGATCTTCCATCTGCTGGTTCATTTCCTAGATGGTCACAACATCCCATGCTGGGCCAGGCTGAAACCAGGAGCTAAGAACTCCATCTGGGTCTCCCACATGAGTGGCATGGATCCAAGAATTTGGGCCATCTTTCATTAATTTCCCAAGCACATTAGCAGGAAGTTGGATCCAAAACAGATCAACTAGAACTCAAACAGGCACTCTGATATGAGATGCTAGCATCACAAGTGGTGGATTAACCCACTGTGCCACAATGCCAGCTCCCTTCTTTACAAGTTTCTATTTATGGGGCCAGCACTGTGGCACAGTAGGTAAAGCTGCCACCTACAGTGCCGGCATCCTATGTGGGCGCCGATTCGAGACCCAGCTGCTCCACTTCCAATCCAGCTCTCTGCTGTGGCCTGGGAAAGCAGTAGAGGATGGCCCAAGTCCTTGGGACCCTGCACATATGTGGGAGACATAGAAGAAGCTCCTGGCTCCTGGCTCTGGATCAGCACATCTTCGCCGTTGTGGCTGACTGGGAAGTGAACTAGTGGATGGAAGACCCCTCTCCTTCTCTCTGGGTAACTCTGACTTTCAAAGAAATAAATCTTTCTTAAAAAACGTTTCTATTTATTTATTTGAATGAGAGAGACAGAGACTGGCAGAGCTCCTATCCACTGGTTCACTCCCCAGATGTCCGCAAAGGCTGGGGCAGTGCTAGGCCAAAGCCAGGAACCAGTAACTCAATCAATCCAAGTGTCTACATGGATAGCACGAACCCGGTTACTTGAGCTAACACTGCTGTCATCCAGAGTCTGCATTAGCAAGAAGCTGGAATTGAGAGTGGAGCCAGTACTCAAAATCCAGGTGCTTTGATACGGGCTGTGAGCATCCCTGAACCGCCTGAATAAACATCTGTCCCTTTTGGTTACTGAATGGTAGGAAACTCAATATTCTTGATAAAAAATCTTGTCGTTTATAGTTGTGACTATCTCCTCCCATTCCCGGGATGATATAAACTATAATGTGCAAAGCGTGGGTTGTGTGAAGTAAAACATGCTGCTCCTGTTCACATTGCTGTGAGGGGAAGTGCACATGCACTCTTAACACTGTCTCGCTACAAAAATGTCCCCCAAAAGACCTCCAGAGGGATCGTGAGACTTGACAGAGCCCTGAGCAAGCAGCAGGGGCAGGGCTGCCCAGCTGCTGCAGTGACTGGGCCCTAGGCTGTGGCTCAACTACTGAATATGTGATTTCATTTGTAAAAATTGGTTCTGTTTAATTTGTTATTTTTGTTTTAATTTTAGGACTTCTTCTGAGTTGAGGATACTTTGTTTACCTCAAGGGCGAGAAGATAGGCTGTAATGTTTCTTTCCAGAAACTATATATTTAACCTTTATTTTAAGATCTGTGGTATGTTCTATATCAATATTTACATGGTATAAGGTGGATATCATGGTTTTACTTTCTTATATGTGGATCTAGTTATGTTAACACCATTTTCCGATAAGAATTATTCTCTGTCATAATTCTTCTTGACAACACTTCCTCTTCATTCTTTCTTCCTCTTCCATTGGCTTTTTCTTAATTTCCTTTCATGTTCCTACCCATTGCTTCTGAATAATTGGTAACAAAACCATTAGGTGAAGCTGATGCTATCATTAACATTCACTGGTAATTGAATAACCTCAATCACAAACTCCACTGATCTTCCATCATGAACACTGTAAGAGCCCCAACTAGTGCCCTACCCTCAGCCTCTATGTGGAAACTAATCTTTTACACAGAAACCGTAATAACTGCCCATCCCAGAGACTACAATCACTGATGTCAACTGGTTTTATTTATAACATACGGTAGACTAGGAAACTCTAATCACTCATTTCCTCACAGAGACATTAAAAAATATGAAACCAGCTGAATTAGCAATATAGTGGCTCTGGAAAATGAAGTTTTATAATAACCAAATACACAATCAAGAAAAAAAGCCACATTAAAATAGCAGGAAAATCAGTGGCCTTTTTAGTTATCTTTCTTGCCCAGCATGATGTGATGTAGGTCTGTAATGGGCAACAGCATGATTCCCTAATCCTTCCCTTTAAGCAAAAGGAGACACAGGAGACCTTACTGTAATGCTGTCACCTCTGTGGTCACTATTTTTACAGTGATGGATTCTATTATAATGTTGTATTTGGATGTTCTATTCTATTCATCTACTGCTATGTTGAGTAATATGGGCTCAAAAAAGAAAGGCCTTGGGGCCGGTGCTGTGGCATAGTAGGCTAAGCCTCCACCTGCGGTGCCCGCATACCATGTGAGCACTGGTTCTAGTCCCGGCTGCTCATCTTCCGATCCAGCTCTGCTATGGCCTGGGAAAGCAGTGAAAGATGGCCCAAGTGCTTGGACCCCTGCACTCAAGTGGGAGACCCAGAAGAAGCTCTTGGCTCCTGGCTTCGGGTTGGCCCAGCTCCAGTTGTTGCAGCCATTTAGGGAGTGAACCAGTGAATGGAAGACCTTTCTCTGTGTCTCTCCCTCTCTTTGTTTTTAGCTCTACCTCTCAAATAAATAAATATAATCTTTAAAAACAAACAGAAAGCAAGGGCCTAAGCTACAAAAGCTAGTGCAGCATAGTGTTTTAGAACCCATGCTTTGTAAGTAGCAAAATATTATTTTAAGCCATGTCTCAGTGTCCTATCTGCAAAAAGTGGTTAATAAAATGACTTATCTAAGAATATTTTTATAAGAACAAAATGACAAACTATACACAAAATATTAAGCATATTCTACTATATTTGATACATACTGAAAAATTTTAGATAATTATTAATTTTGTTATATTTTTAGACTTTTGTGACAAGCATAAATTCTATTATATAAAATAATGATTTTATAAAATCCTATTTTACTTTATTATCAGAAAAATATTCATATACTTATTTGCATCTCTGAGTAAATAAATATTCAAAAATATTTTCAGTAATGCACTCTCACTGTAATCATTTTATGCATAGGAATATTTTATATTGTATTTCCAGTAAATATGCCTATGTTACATTGTGCCTCCAGTAAAATATTTAACACACACTATGCATACTCAAGAAGTATTCTTCGCAAAGTTAAGGGTAAAGATGTCATGTTGCTTTTGTAATAATGTAATTTGTGAATATTATTACTTGTAGTCTTGGAGAATTTAAAGTAAGAAAAGTCAAGGATCAATTATCATTAGCTCATTTCCTTCTTTTGGTCCCGTTGATGTATGCAAATGGTTCCATTACTTTCTTCTAGATTGTCTTCAATGAGAATAATGCTTGCATATCTACTAACAAGAACATTCGCTTGCTGACTTTCTCAGCTTTTAGATTTCACATAGTACTAAAGTACCCTTTCCCTTCAGTTATTTTCACTTTGCTTTCATTTGATATGAGTATTCATTTTCTAAAAAGCTGATATAGATTTTGTCATCCTAAAGTCAGAATATAACTCATGATTCTTTTAAAATTCCATGCTTTATCTTATTAAAGGCAGTATCTTCTTAAGTCTTCTAAAAATGAATTTT
This sequence comes from Oryctolagus cuniculus, assembly GCF_051225735.1. Taxonomy (NCBI): domain Eukaryota; kingdom Metazoa; phylum Chordata; class Mammalia; order Lagomorpha; family Leporidae; genus Oryctolagus; species Oryctolagus cuniculus. Next base: position 59,746,376 of record NC_142888.1, read on the forward strand.
GATTACCTTTTCACATAGAAAAATAAATTTGAGACTAATATGTTTTAGTGTTCATAAAATTTATAATTTAAAGGAGTTAAAAACAACTCATTTACAAATTGTACATATATATATTGTTTCACTTGATTTTTTTTCATCTAGTTTTTTAGGAATACAATGATTGCATTTTAAAATCTGAAAACATTGTAGTAACTATTATATTTGATATATTATCAACAGGTTTTAGGAATGCAAAGAATAATTTAATAATATGATTTCAAAAATATGTATTAGGAGCAGGTGTTTGGCACAGTGGTTAAGCCATCACGTTGATGCCCCCATCCCATCCATCCAATACCCGATTGCTAGGTTTTGAGTCTTGGCTCTGCTCTTCAATCCATTTCCTGCTAATGTGCACCCCTTGAGGCAGGGGATGATGGCTTAAATAACTGGATCCTTGCCACTCACTCCAGGGAGGTCTGGATTGAGTTTATAGCTCCTGAATTTGACTTGACCCAGCCTTACCTGTTGAGAGCATTTGGAGTGTGAATCAGCAGATGGGAAATGTCTATCTCACTCTGTCTCCATCTCTGCCTTTCAAATAAATTAAAGTTTAAAAAACTCAAATCTAAAATTAAGTATTAATTTTTGTATGCATCAATATATTATTGCTACTACTTCATTTTATACTTAATTCACACTTTGCTATAACATTTCATTTTAACCTCTTGAAGTCAAACATTAGCTATTTAAAGAAGTTACTTGAAATGCCTGTGTGTATTAGTTTTCCTGCAAATGTAGTTTTGTCAAGCCTTGTTTTATACCATTGTCAAATCAGTGGTTAGGAATGTTATACTACTGTAGTATTAATGATCTGTAATTACCTTAATATTTATTGTATATGGGTGAAAGGGTCATCTTTCCATTTGAATATTGTTTATAGTCCTTTCCTATATTCCCACTACAGAAAGGTCTTTTTACTTTGTATTTGTTGAATTATTTAATTCATGGGGCATTAAGCCCTGGACTGTAATGTTAATTAAAAATATGTTATCTAACAAATTAAAAAAAAAAAAAACAAAGCAAAGCAAAGGAGAAAAGAAGAAGAGAGGAGAGGAGTTTGAGGGAGGTAGGGAGGAAGGGATTATTGTATCATTAATTATATCTATGAAATATATTGAATATGCTAGAATCTAAAAAAATTACTTGAGGACTTACATATACAGTCAAAATGTTCAATAATTCATTGTATATGAAATCAATTTTTATGATGTAAAAGAAATGTAATTTTTTACATTGATGCTAGGCATCACATATCATTTATTTTGTGTAAAAACAATATTCATAATGCATAATGTTTGTCAAGTAAGCTACTTGGGAAATATTCCAATTTATATCTATAGCAATCTATAATACAACAGGTTCATATAAAATTGCAACAAAATAAATGGTATGACTTAATTGAAGTAAGATTTTACACGATAATATTCACTGTAATTCATTAGGTGTCAAAATCATATATTATTAATATTTTTGAAACTTTTCAAGAGACACATGGGACAAAATTTTTTGCAAATTGTATAACAAAGAATTGTATCTAGCATATATAAGGAATTCCTAAAACTCAACAACATAAAATGTAATCCAATAAAAATGACCAAAACTTTCTGAAATATACTGCATCAAAGAATATTTATGGATGGTGATTATATACATGAAGTTATTGGCAATATAATTTTTCTTAAAGGAAATTAAAAATTTTAAAAAATGAACTGATACAACAAATCTATTAAAGTAGCTAAAATCAAAAATCTGCTAATACTGCTGATAAGGGCGCAGAACAATGGGAACTCTATTTTTTTTAAAGATTTATTTATTTGAAAAGCAGAATTACAGAGAGGCAGAGGCTGTGAGAGAGAAAGAAAGGTCTTCCATCCACTGGTTTACTCCCTAGATGGCTGCAATGGCCAGAGCTGCATTGAGCCAAAGCCCAGAGCCAGGTTCTTCTCCTGGTCTCCCATAGGGTGCAGGGCCCAAGCACCTGGGCCATCCTCCACTGCACTCCCGGGCCATAGCAGAGAGCTGGCCTGGAAGAGGGGCAACCGGGACAGAATCTGGTGCCCCGACCAGGACTAGAACCCGGTGTGCTGGCTCCGCAAGGCGGAGGACTAGCCTATTGAGCCACGGCGCCGGCGACAGTGCCCTATTTAAAACCACAGCATATGGGGCCAGCACTGTGGCATAGTGGGTAAAGCTGCCACCTGCAGTGCTGGCAACCTATTTGGGTGCCAATTCAAGTTCTGGCTGCTTCACTTCCAACCCAGCTCTCTGCTGTGGCCTAAGAACGCAGTAGAAGATGGCTCAAGTCCGTGGGCTACGACAGGCATGTGGGAGACCTTGAAGAAATCTCCTGGCTCCTTGTTTTGGATCAGTGCAGCTCCGGCCATCTGGAGAGTGAACCATCAGATGGAAGACCTCTCTCTCTCTCTCTCCCTCTTTCTTTATCTCTCTCTCTGCCTCTGCCTCTCTGTAACTCTACCTTTCAAATAAATAAATCTTTAAAAAAAATAAAACCACAGCATAACTTTATAGCTTACTCTCATACATTAACACAGTCTTTTTCCATCTGTGGACACATGACTCAAGAATCCTGCCACATTTTACCTCTCTTTCATTACTTTGATGTCCCCTCTTCCCTCCTATGGTTTCCATCTTTAATGATTAGAATCCATTCATAGCAATGTATTATTAACTCATTCACTGTTCTTTCATAGTACTCAGAAAATCTACATTTCTGGTTAAATCTAACTTTCTGCAAATTCTGAACAACCAGTTATATAGTCTATGTTCATCAGGGAAATTGGTCTGTAATTCTCTTTCAATGCTGAATCTTTTTCAGGTTTAGGACTTAAGGTGATGCTGGCTTCATGGAAAGAATATGGGAGGATTCCCTCTTTTTCGATTGCTCTGAATAGTTTGAGAATAATTGGAGTTTTTGTTTAAATGTCTGGTAGAATTCAGCAGTGAATCCATCCAGTCCTGGGCTTTTCTTTGTTGGGAGGGCCTTTATTACTGATTCAATTTTTGACTCGGTTATGGGTCTGTTTAGGTTTTCTATGTCTTCCCGGTTCAATTTAGGTATGTTGTGTGTGTCCAGGAATCTATCCATTTCTGATAGGTTTCCCTGTTTGCTGGCATACAAGTCCTTGTAGTAATTTCTGATGATTCTTTTTATTTCTGTGGTGTCTGTTGTTACATTCCCTTTTTCATCTCTGATTTTATTGATTTGGGTCTTTTCTCTTTTTTTAGTTAGTTGGGCCAATGGGGTGTCAATTTTGTTTATTTTTTCAAAAAAAACAGCTCCTCGTTTTGCTGATCTTTTGTAATGATTTTTTTGATTCAATTATGTTGATTTCTTCTCTAATTCTAATTATTTCTCTTCTCCTACTAGTTTTGGGTCTGGTTTGCTGCAGTTTTTCTAGGTCCTTGAGATGCAGTGAAAGCTCATTTGCTTGGTGCCTTTCCACTTTCTTGATATAGGCACCTATTGATATAAACTTTCCTCTTTATACTGCTTTTGCTGTATCCCAAAAGTTTTGATATGTTGAGTTGTTATCCTCATTTACTTCCAGAAAGTTTTTGATTTCTCTTTTGATTTCTTCTATGACCCACTGTTATTCAGGAGCATGTTGTTCAGTCTCCATGTGTTTGTGTATGCTCTAGGGATTCCTGAGTTGCTAATTTCCAGCTTCATTCCACTGTGGTCTGAGAAGCTGCATGGTATGATTCTAATTCTTTTGAATTTGCTGAGACTTGCTTTATGGCCTAGTATGTGGTCAGTCCTAGAGTAGGTTCCATGTACTGCTGAGAAAAATGTAAATTCTTTAAGCGTAGGATGAAAAGTTCTGTAGATATCTGTTAGATCCATTTGGACTATAGTGTCGATTAAATCTGCTGTTTTCATGTTGATCTTCTGTCTGGTTGATCTGTCTATTGCTGAAAAGCTAGTTTTGAAAAAATTCTGTATGCAAAAAAAAAGTTGCAAAAATACTTAACAGCATTCCTCTGTATACATTGCCTTGCTTCCTCTAATATTAAAATATTTCATGATCATAGTATACTTATCAAAACTAAGAAATTATCATTGACAGAACACCTTATAAGCATTGTGTCAGTTATTCCCATTAGTATATTTTTTTCTGTTCTGGAATCCAGTTTACAATCCCACTTTGCATTTCATAATTGCTTTGCTCACTCTCCTCTATTCTGGTAATTTTTCAGTCTTGCACTGTTCTTCGTGACTTTGACATTTTTGGAGAGTACTGATTTTAGAATATCTCTCAACTTGATGATTTCTCACAATCAGGGTAATACTTTGTAATTTTGTCAAAATATTACATAAGTAATGTACCCAGGCATATCAAGGTTTACATTGTGTCTGTGTTTTATTATTGGTGGTATTAACCTTTAATATTTGTTTATGGTGGTGTCCTTCATGTTTCCTTATTGTTAAGCTATTTTTCTTGCATAATTAATTAACATCTAGAGGAGATTCTTTAATACTATGCAAGTATCTCCATAAGATTTTCCCAATAATTTTAGAAATCATTACTGGGCTTTTCTCCAATACATATTACTGTGGTGCTCTAATGCAGATTTTCTGTCTTCTTTATAATTGTACATGCACATGCTGGAATTGTTCTGTAAGGAAGAGCTGTTCATTTACCACCATTCATTTATTTATACAATTTTTTGTTCAGTAATTTATATCAGTAATTTATTGTTATAATTCAATACTATTTTTATTTTCTTGCTTGCATGTTTCTACTTTGATCATTATTTCGTCAAATGTTTCCCTTTTTTCCTTTAAGTTTTTATTATTTTCATTTTAAAATGACACATAACAGTTATACATATGTATTGATTACCACATGATGTTTCAGTACATGTAAAACATAAACAAATTTCACTTATTTAATATATACAGGTTTAGGAACATAATGATACTTCCCACCCTATCCTCCCTCCTGCCTAGGCACCAACCTTTCCTTCTCCTTCCTCTCTTATTCTCTCTCTTAATTTTTACAGTTTTTTTAAAGTATCAACTCTTGATTTCATTGATTCCTTTGTTGATTTTCTCTTTTCAATTTCATTAGCTACTGTTCTTATTATTTTCATCATTCCAGTTGCTTTGATTTTTATTTGCTTTTCTTACCTAACTTCAAAAGTTTAGAATGTAGATTACTGCTATAGGCCCTTTTCATTTTTCTAATGTAAGCACTTAATTCTATAAAATTTCCTGTAATCACTACTTTGCTGCATCCTAAAAATCAGTATGTTGAATTGTAATTTTCATTCAATAAAAGAATCTTTAGAGAAAATGCCCTTCAAAAGTTTCTCTTTGTCCCATGGGTTATTTAGAAGCATATTCTTTAATTTCCAAATAATTTGGAATTTTCCACCTATCTTTCTGTTATTTCTCATTGCATTTGAGGGATCTACCTTGTATGGTTTCTTTTTTTTTTTTTTTTTTTTTAAACTTTTATTTAATGAATATAAATTTCCAAAGTACGACTTATGGATTACAATGGCTTTCCCCCCATACCGTCCCTCCCACCCACAACCCTCCCCTTTCCCACTCCCCCTCCCCTTCCATTCACATCAAGATTCATTTTTGATTATCTTAATATACAGAAGATCAGCTTAGTATACATTAAGTATGGATTTCAACAGTTTGCTCCCACACAGAAACATAAAGTGAAAAATAATACATGATTTTTTAAAATGATGATGAAATCAGAGCAGACCTATTGTCATGTTTAATCCCAGTGAGAGTCAAGTTGGGAATTGATAATTTCTTTTTTTTTTTTTTTTTTTTTACAGAGGATCAGTTTAGTATGCATTAAGTAAGGATTTCAACAGTTTGCACCCCCATAGAAACACAAAGTTAATCTATTGAATTCATTACAGATTTTCCTTTTCTGAGACTAGAATATGATCCACTTTGGTTAATGTTACATGTACACTTAGAGACGTTGTATTCTTTATGCGTGAAGTAGTCTATGAATATTCATTGTTCTAATTGCTTCATAGACTTTTTCAGGTTTTCTAAATTCTTTCTGATATATACTTCTTTGTTTTATTAATTTCAGAGAAGTTAATATTTACATCCCCAAATATAATTGTTGATTTGTTTATTTCCTTTCTGTTATATCAGTTTTTTTCTTCATGCATTGTTAAGCTTTGTGGTTGGCTATGTAAAATGTATTCTTATGCCTTATTCAAAACTGTGTCTCCCCAGTAATTATGTAATAGACCCCATTTTTCCTAATATTATTCCTTACTCTGAAGTCTACAGCCTGTTTTTAACTTGGCTTCTCCAGATTTATTTTAATTAGATGTTGTGTGATATACTTCTGTTCAACTTAATATTAAGCTATCTATCTATATATGTTAAAGGTTTTGGGTATGTATGTATGTAAACATTTTTAGGTTGGATATAGTATTTATCTAGCCTGAAGAGTTTATGTTTAATTGATATGTGTTGACTGTGAGTATTTTTATATTTTGATTAAATCAACCATATTCCTAATTGCTTTCTGTTGTGTTATGTTTCTTATTTCCTAATGTGATTTACTATTGAGTTAAGGGAGCCTCTATATGATACCATTTTATCTCCAGCATTGATTTACAGTTGCATTTTGTTTATATCTCTCTCTTTTTAAATTTTTCCCTGGGGTGTAAATTAGATGTCTTTAATTAACCAGAATCTGCTTTTCACCTAGCATTATATAGGTCATGTTTCTTTTAAGCCTATTCCCTAATCTGTCCACCATCCTTTGCTCCACCATCACTGTAGATTTTACTTTTACATATGCAATGAAAGTGTATGGAAAAGTAAAATACATGACTCAGTTTTTGCCTTAGACAGTAAGTTTACTTATCTTTAGAGAAATTGAATAAGAAAAGAATCACTTTTTACTTTCTTTTATTGTATTTCTAGTATTCTTCATTTATTTTGATATGAGTACTACATTTCCATCTGATATTATATTCTTTCTGCTTGAAGAATTTATTTAGCATTTCTTTAGTGTGGGTCCACTTGAATGAATTCTCTCTGCTTCTATTTCAGAGTTGTATTTTCTTTTTCCTGTTTGAAATGTATTTCCCCTGAATATAAAAACTGCCTTCAAAAAAAAAAAAAAAAAGGAAATGTCTGTGTGTATCAGTATTGCTGCAAATACAGTTTTGTAAAACTGTTTTATACCTCTGTTAAACCAATGGTTAGGAATGTTATACCACTATAGTTTTAATGATCTGTGATTATTTTAAAATTTACTGTATATGTGAAATAGCTATTTTTCCATTCAATTGTTGTTTATAGCCATTGTCTATTTTTCCACCAAACTAGAGTCTTTTGTTTTTTACTTATTAAGCTTCTAATTCGGTGACATATTAAGCCTTTTTACTGTAATATAAATTTAAAATATTATCTCAAGAACTAAAGAAAAGACAGAAAAAAAGAGTGAAGGAAAGAGGGTATGAGGAAGAGTGGGGAGAGAGGGAGGGAGGAAGGGAATATCATGTTCTTAGAATTGTGTCTATAAATCATATTGAATCTGTTATAAACTAATTAATATTAAAATTAAAATTAAATATCTTCAAGTTTTTTGCCCTTTCATTTTGAACATTATTCTATTTTTTTACATAAAAGGTTCCTGTCAAATAAAAATACAGTGTGGTCTTTTCAGATTGGCATCTTTCATTTATAATATGAATTTAAGTTTCCTCCATGTCTTTTCATGGCTTGATATATTCATTCCTTTTTATTATTGATTAATACTTCATTGTACAGATGCACCACAGTATATAATTGCTTTTTTAAAAAATATTTATTTATTTATTTGTTTATTTGAAAGTTAGAGTTACACAGAGAGAGGAGAGGCAGAGAGAGCGAGAGAGCGAGAGAGAGAGATCTTCCAGCTGATGGTTTACTCCCCAATTGGCCGCAATGGCCGGAGCTGCGCCAATCTGAAGCCAGGAGCCAGGAGCTTCTTCCAGGTCTCCCACTTGGGTGCAGGGGCCCAAGGCCTTGAACCATCTTCCACTGCTATCACAGGCCATAGCAGAGAGCTATGGAAATGGAGCAGCCAGGACTAGAACCAGCGCCCATGTGGGATGCCGGCGTTTCAGGCCAGGGCTATGCCACAGCACCGGCCCCTATAATTGATTTTTTTTTTTTTTTTTTTTTTTTGACAGGCAGAGTGGACAGTGAGAGAGAGAGACAGAGAGAAAGGTCTTCCTTTTGCCGTTGGTTCACCCTCCAATGGCCGCCGCTGCAGCCGGCGCACCGCGCTGATCCTGGCAGGAGCCAGGAGCCAGGTGCTTTTCCTGGTCTCCCATGGGGTGCAGGGCCCAAGCACCTGGGCCATCCTCCACTGCACTCCCTGGCCATAGCAGAGAGCTGGCCTGGAAGAGGGGCGACCGGGACAGAATCCGGCGCCCCAACCGGGACTAGAACCCGGTGTGCCGGCGCCGCAAGGTGGAGGATTAGCCTATTGAGCCACGGCGCCGGCCCCTATAATTGATTTTTAACATCTTATTTAGATATAATTGTCATCCCATTAATTCACTCAATTAAAGCGTAAAGCTCAAAGGCTTTTGTTATAGTCACAGTGTAATGCATCTATCATCACAAGCAATTTTAGCACATTTTTTTGTTAACACCAAAAGAAACTTCACTTCCCTAAGCCATTACTAACAATTCCTGCATCTCTTCGAATCTTAGGCAACCATTGATCTAGTCTGTGTTTCCATGGATTTAACCTCACTGGGCATTCCATATAAATTGTATAATATTATATTATGTACTTTAGGCAAGTTTCTCTTTCTTAGCGTAAGGATTTCAAGTTTTATCCATGTTGTAGCATTTATCAATACTTCATTTTTCTTTTGCTGAATTTTTATTTATTGATATGCTAAATTTTATCAATTCATCAGTTAATGCAAATTTGAATTATTTTATACATTTTTGCTGTTATGAATAATGCTGATATGAACATTCATGTACAAGTTTTTGCATGAAATGTATTTTCATTTCTGTTAGTAAGTAGCTAGGAGTGGAATTACTGGATCATATGGTATCTGCATGTCAATTTATTTTCCAAAGCTGTTACATCATCATTCATGTGGTGTTAAGTTTCAGTATTTTTCACATCATCTCCAACACTTGAGCTTAACTATATATTTTTTGTTATACCCACAAGATACTACTTCATGCTTCATAGAAATGCTATAAGGAGGGGGAGAATGAAGAGGAGTCATGGACTATAGGGTTTCTTATAAGGTTCAAGAAAATGTTCTGGAAATCGTTATACAAGTCTGAAAATATAGTACAAGACATATCCAAGATAGTGGAAATGGCTACAAAACTTGCAAATATACTGAAACTCACCAAAGTATGTATGTGTGTGTGTGTGTGTGTGTATTTAAGATTTATTTATTTTATTTGAAAGTCAGAGTTACACACAGAGAGGAGAGGCAGAGAGAGAGAAAGAGAGAGGAAGTCTTCCATCCGCTGGTTCACTCCCCCAACTGGCCTCAATGGCAGGAGCTACGCCAATAAGCAGCTTGGAGCTAGGAGCATCTTCCACGTCTCCCACGTGGCTGCAGGGGCCCAAGGACTTAGGCCATCTTCTACCGCTTTCCCAGGCCATAGCAGAGAGTTGACAGGAAGTGGAGCAGCCAGGTCTTGAACCGGCGCCCATATGGGATGCCAACATTGCAGGTGGCGACCCCCAAACTATATATTTTAAAAGTGTGCATCATATGGCAAGTGAGTTACATCCTAGTGAAAATGAAAAGATTTAATTTGAAGTTTATTCTAGATAATATTTTGCTGTAAGTGTGGGAATAAGCAATTTGTAGCTCTCTACATTCCTCAGCAAAAGCCATGATTTTTTTTCTCTGTAACATATACCTCAAGTCACTTTACTCCTTACCACTTCATTGAAACCTCTTACATAAATTTAAGTACTATCATAGTATTAAAAGTAATAGTGATTTTTAAAATTTTTATTCATTAGAGAGAGATCCTATTTTCTACTGGGTTACCCTTCATTTTTTTTTAACTTTTATTTAATGAATATAAATTTCCAAAGTACAGAATATGGATTACAATGGCTTCCCCCCCATAATGTCCCTCCAACCTGCAACCCTCCCCTTTCCCGCTCCCTCTCCCCTTCCATTTACATCAAGATTCATTTTCGATTCTCTTTATATACAGAAGATCAGTTTAGCATACATTAAGTAAAGATTTCAACAGTTTGCTCCCACACAGAAACATAAAGTGAAAAATACTGTTTGAGTACTAGTTACAGCATTAAATCTCAATGTACAGCACACTAAGGCCAAAGATCCTACATGAGGAGTAAGTGCACAATGACTCCTGTTGTTGACTTAACAAATTGACACTCTTGTTTATGGCATCAGTAATCACCCTAGGCTCTTGTCATGAGCTGCCAAGGCTATGGAAGCCCCCTGAGTTCACTGACTCTGATCCTATTTAGACAAGGCCATGGTCAAAGTGGAAGTTCTCTCCTCCCTTCAGAGAAAGGTACCTCCTTCTTTGATGACCCCTTCTTTCCACTGGGATCTCACTCGTGGAGATTTTTCATTTAGGTGTTTTTTTTTTCCCCCAGAGTGTCTTGGCTTTCCATACCTGAATACTCTCATGGGCATTTCAGCCGGATCCGCATGCCTTAAGGGCTGATTATGAGGCCAGAGTGCTGTTAGGGCATTTGCCATTCTATGGGTCTGCTGTGTATCTCACTTCCCATGTTGGATCATTCTCTCCCTTTTTGATTCTATCAGCTAGTATTTGCAGACACTATTCTTGTTTATGTGATCGCTTTGGTTCTTAGTCCTATCATTACGATCAATTGTGAACAGAAATTGATCACTTGGACTAGTGAGATGGCATTGGTACATGCCACCTCAATGGGATTGAATTCGAATCCCCTGGTATGTTTCTAACTCTACCGTTTGAGGGAAGTCACCTTGAGCATGTCCCGAATTGCACATCTCTTCCCTCTCTTATTCCCACTCTTACATTTAACAGCAATCACTTTTCAGTTAAGTTTCAGCACTTAAGAAGAATTGTGTATAGATTACAGTATTCAACCAAAAGTATTAAGTAGAACAAACAAAAAAAAATACTAAGAGGGATAATATATTAAGCTGCTCATCAACAGTCAGGGTGAGGGCTGATCAAGTCACCATTTCTGCCCTTCATGTAAATTATCTTAAAAAAAAAAAAAAAAAAAGGAATGTCCCAACCCATGCTGTGCCCTGCACTGTACCAACTACAAAAGCCTCACTTGAGACAAGGAGTACACCTTAATTAACTACACTTCAAGCAAAAATAATTAAAATCATCTCTACGATGAAAATTACAAAACCTTAAAGAAAGAAATAGAAGAGGATACCAAGAAATGGGAAAATCTTCCATGCTCATGGATTGGAAGAATCAATATCATCAAAATGTCCATTCTCCCAAAAGCAATTTATAGATTCAATGCAATACCAATCAAGATACCCAAGACCTTCTTCTCAGATCTGGAAAAAATGGTGCTGAAATTTATATGGAGACACAGGAGACCTCAAATAGTTAAAGCAATCTTGTACAACAAAAACAAAGCTGGAGGCATCACAATACCAGATTTCAGGACATACTACAGGGCAGTTGTAATCAAAGCAACATGGTACTGGTACAGAAACAGATGGATAGAACAATGGAACAGAATTGAAACACCAGAAATCAACCCAAACATCTACAGCCAACTCATATTTGATCAAGGATCCAATACAAATCCCTGGAGTAAGGACAGTCTATTCAATAAATGGTGCTGGGAAAATTGGATTTCCACGTGCAGAATCATGAAGCAAGACCCCTACCTTTCACCTTACACAAAAATCCACTCAACATGAATTAAAGACTTAAATATACGACCTGACACCATCAAATTATTAGAGAGCATTGGAAAAACCCTGCAAGATATAGGTACCAGCAATGACTTCTTGGAAAACACCCCAGAAGCACAGGCAGTCAAAGCCAAAATTAACATTTGGGATTGAATCAAATTGAGAAATTTCTGTACTGCAAAAGAAACAGTCAGGAAAGTGAAGAGACAACCAACAGAATAGGAAAATATATTTGCAAACTATGCAACTGATAAAGGGTTGATAACCAGAATCTACAAAGAAATCAAGAAACTCCACAACATCAAAACAAACAACCCACTTAAGAGATGGGCCAAGGACCTCAATAGACATTTTTCAAAAGAGGAAATCCAAATGGCCAACAGACACATGAAAAAATGTTCAAGATCACTAGCAATCAGGGAAATGCAAATCAAAACCACAATGAGGTTCCACCTCACCCCAGTTAGAATGGCTCACATTCAGAAATCTACCAACAACAGATGGTGGCGAGGATGTGGGGAAAAGGGACACTAACCCACTGTTGGTGGGAATGCAAACTGGTTAAGCCACTATGGAAGTCAGTCTGGAGATTCCTCAGAAACCTGAATATAACCCTACCATTCAACCCAGCCATCCCACTCCTTGGAATTTACCCAAAGGAAATTAAATTGGCAAACAAAAAAGCAGTCTGCACATTAATGTTTATTGCAGCTCAATTCACAATAGCTAAGACCTGGAACCAACCCAAATGCCCATCAACAGTAGACTGGATAAAGAAATTATGGGACATGTACTCTATAGAATACTATACAGCACTCAAAAACAACGAAATCCAGTCATTTGCAACAAGATGGAGGAATTTGCAAAACATCATGCTGAGTGAAATAATCCAGTCCCAAAGGGACAAATATCATATGTTCTCCCTGATTGGCGACAACTAACTGAGCACCAAAGGGGAAACTTGTTGAAGTGAAATGGAGGCTATGGGTTACCCTTCAAACGCTCACAGTGGCTGAGGCTGGACTGGATTTGAGGCTGGAGGCCAGGAACAAATTTCAAGTTCCCCATATGGGTGTCAGGAACCCAAGTATTTGAGCCACCATTGCTACCTTCTAGGGTCTGCATTGGCAGAAAGCTGGAATCAGGAGGAACAGCTGGGAATTGACCCCAGGCACTCCAGTGTGGATTGCAGGTGTCTTAACCATTAGGCTGAACATCTGCTCTGTCATTTTATTTTTGACTCGAGTCAGAATGATGCTTCTAAAATAAGTAAGATTACTTCACTCTGTCCAAATCATCAAAATAGCACCACATTTTACTTAAAGTGAAAAATAATTCCTGATAATGCTCTATGTGGCCCTAGACATTCTAGCTCCCATTTACCTTTCTCTTTGCTGTTGGCCATTTTCCTCTAACTGAAAATTTCTTCTTTAGTGAGAACACACAAAGCAAATTCGCACCTCAGTCTATGGGGAATCCTCCACATCTTAATTCTTTCCCCCAGATATATATGTGGTTTGCTTCCAGAGTATCTTAAATATTTGCCCAAATGATAACTCATAATTAAAGCCTATCCTGAAAAATCTTTTAAAATTACAATTATTCTTTCTATACTCCCACCATTACTTTCCTTACTCTATTTTCCCAAAGCATATACTATTTTCAAACATATTGTATTATTTATTATCATTTTACATTTCTTATTTATTTTCTATCTCACGCTATTATAATAAGATTGTCAGTGAAAGTTGTTTTGTTTGCTTTTATCCATTTCATGAATGGATCTCTAATACCTAAATATAATCTCTGATATAGTAAAGAGCTAATAAATACTTCTTGAATGAATAATTCAGAAACTAAACATAAGTTGAATTCAAACAATGATTTAAATTGCCAATCCTAACACTTATTATATATCAGACACCATATCACTTTTCTAAATTTCATTTCCTTTTAAACCCACGAAAAACATCTAAATTCCTCATGGGTTTCAGAAATATGAAATCATACCATTGAAATTTAATAACAAAGGGGCTAGCCCTGTGGCGTAGTGGGCTAAGGCTCTGCCTGTGCCACCAACATCTGATATGGGCGTCAGTTCGAGTCTCAGCTGCTCCTCTTTTGATCCAGCTCTCTGCTATGGCCTAGGAAAGCAGAGAAAGTTGGCCCAAGTCCTTGGGCCCCTGCCCCACATGGGAGACCTGGAAGGAACTCCTGGGTCCTGGCTTTGGATCTGCGCAGCTCCAGCCTTTACAGCCATCTGGAGAGTGAACCAGAGGATTGAAGACTTTTCTCTCTGTGTCTCCCTCTCTGTAACTCTACCTCTCAAATAAATAAAATCTTTAAAAAATTAATAGCAAAATACTTAGAGTAGTAACTACTAGAGGCTGGGAAAGGTGGGGAAGAGGAGATAGAGGGTAACAGGTACCAAACATAAAAGGAAGAAGTTCTTGTGTTCCACAGCACGATGAGGTGACTATAGTTCACAGTAATGTGTAATATACTGTGTGAAGAACTGGAAGACAGAAACTGATTCTAAATATAAATAATAAATAAAGATGCCTGATTTGATCAGTTTATGTTGCATATATGTGTTGAAATATTATACTGTATCTCATAAAATATGTAATTATATGTTAATCAAAATTCTTAAAAAAGAACAATTAAAAATTTTTTATCCTCAAAATAATACTTCTTGAATTAATTAGAGATCATTGTAGGTCAAACCACTTTCTTTAAATCTTAAGAAAAATTGGACATTTCAATGAGAGGTGGCCCAGAAATATCTTTCCAATCAAATAATGGGAAGGGAACAGAGCTACTACACAAGCTGGTAATAATTCGACAGTTTCATATGGTGGTAATTATTGAAATCTACATGAGTGAAAGATGACATAGAGCTATATACACAAATAGTGTACTAATGTCTGTTTCCTGGTTTCAATACTGTAGTAATATAAGTTTCCATGAGTTTTAGAAACAGGATAATGTATACCTGAACCTCTGTGCATTGTGAATAACTAATTATTTAAAATATAAAACCATATATATTGTTGTACTGTATCATCTTGATTTGCCTATGTTGAACCAACCTTGTATCCAAAGAATAAATCAATTTTATTATGGTATTGAGGCCTCTGATTTTGGTGTCTGATTTTCTCTTATTTTGGTGCTTCTGCCTTTGGTATTAGGGTGATGCTGAGAACATAAATTACTTTTGAAGTGTTTTCTCTTCTTTGATATTTTGTAAGATATAACATTGATTGACAGTAATTATTCATTGGGCTTTTGACAGAATTCATCCATTTGCCAAAGCTACAAGATCATCTCAATATACTTAGAGAAAGTATTTGATAAAGTTCACCATCTATTCATGATAAAAATTCTAGAAGGAACTTAACTCAACCCAGTAAAGACTTTTCCTTGGGCCACAAAGAAACAACAAAGCAAAAGTATCATCATAATCACGGAAATAAAAACTTTTTTTCCTCTAGGATCCAGTATACTGCAACGATGCTCACCTTTTCCTTTTTTTTTTTCAAAATAGTACTAGAAGTCCAAGCCAGAGCAATTAGACAAGTAAAAGAAAATAAAACATATCCAAATAAAAAAGGAAAATTGTCTCTATTGATATTACCTGTATGTAGAAATTCCTAAAGACATTATAAAACACTGTTAGAACTCATTAAAGAAAATCACAGCAAAGTTGCAGTATGTCAAATCAAAATACAAAAATCAATGGTGGTTCTTTTGTTCCCCTCAAAGTTCAGGAACAGGTTTATTGAGTACTTCTAATCATTATGATGGATGCTTTACAGAAATAATGTATATTCCACAAAACAATTTTACAAGTTAATGATTCCAATTTTGTCTCACAAACTGCAAAATTAATATGTGAAGAAAGTAAATAACTGTTCCAAGTGCATATAAATTTTACGTGTACAGAGCAGAGTATACAAATCTGGAACAGATTGCACACTCTTTACACGATGCTGTGTTCATGGAAAAGGTACTGCATAACAAACTAAAATTAAACCAATTATATATCAGTAGGATTATGATCAGACAGTAATACATTCAGAGTTGGAACCCAAGATTATCAGTAATTTCAAGAACACTTCAGAAAGTTCATAGAACAATTGAATTAACACATAATGTTAATTTCCTATAAGATTTTTGAAGTCCTCCTATATATGCATATTAAAGTTCTCTCTTCTCTCTCTCAATATTTAAAAACTTGATCCACTTTTCTTCACATAAGGTAGCACTATGTGCCATTCCAAGTTTGTGAAAGCTTGGATAGAGTAAGAGGAGAAATTTTTTTTGAGTATTTCCAAAGGTTAAGTGTGTTTGGGCCAGTATATTTTAATTCCATGAGCAATTAAAGAAACAATTGTTTTTGTGAAACAAGACACGGTTTTCTGGTCTTGGTGTGTTGGTTGTTTTGTATGTTTAAAGTAAGAACTTGACTCTATAATAAATACCATTTGCTTTGATATGTTAATAATGTCATAAAGATTTGGAATTTTATTAACTACTTTAATGTTGAATGTTGTATATACTTCCTCTCTCTTCCTAAAATTGGGCTAGGAAAAGGTGGCCTGCAGGAGAAAACCATTTTTTAGAGGACACTGTTGCTTAGGATATTTAATTTGTATAAAATGTGTTCTGTCTGTGATACATATTGCTGAATTTAATCCAACTAATAAGCTCTTTGTAATATTTTACATTGTATTTCATAATACTACCTAATGAATAGAAGATAAATGAGTATATTACATATTTAGCATTTTGTATTTTGTTCCAATTTTCATAGAATATCAAAGGAATATAGTAATGCTTTTGATATTTTAATCAGTTATATCAGCAATTTCATACTACTGATATGCATTTAAAGTGACTTTCTCCTTTATATAGACTAATAATTGATTTCAGGAATTCTTTTCAATATTTTAGAGAACTATCTTATGAGAGACCAAAATAAATATATCCAAATAAATCACTGATGCTGAACACAAAATATATAGATATTTCACCTCTAAATAGACAAAGTTTCAATGTAGGTGTAGGGATCCTTGATTAGTTTAACTGCTGATTTCTCAGATGGAACCACAGAGGTCAGAAATCAGGGAGAATGATCTATCTGTTGAAAGAAAATTAGGTCAACCAAGAATTACATATGCTGAAAATGATTTTTCCAAGAATGAAATAGAAGTTAAGACATTCCCATATAAAAACTGAGGGAATTTATCACCACTACACTGACATTCCTAACAATGCTAAAGGGTATCATCCAGGCTGAAATAAAAAGACATGAGAGAATAATTTGAAGATGTAAATAAATGAGAAAAAATATAACAAAAAGGAAACAATAAGAAAAAACAAATGGAAAGGGAGGAAACAAAGGAACAAAATGTAAAGAAAAAGATAAAGAGGAAAAAAAGAAATGAGGAAACACAGTAAAGGTTAACTATATAGGCATATATCAAAACCAATGTGATAGTGCTATTAATTTCAAGGTCATTTTTTAGTTTCTTATGTAATGTAAAATGTATATACATTAAAACACTATAACTCAGATTATAAGTTAATTGTGACAAAATGGATAAAAATGTAATTGATTACAAAAACAATATAATGGGATATACTTAGCATCAGAGTTTTGTTGGATATAGAGAAAAAGTTACTGCCAATATAAATTAGGTTGTTATAAATTTAGAATACTTTTTTATATATATTTTCTTTTCTTTTTTTTTTTTTTTTTTGACAGGCAGAGTGGACAGTGAGAGAGACAGGGAGAAAGGTCTTCCTTTTTGCCATTGGTTCACCCTCCAATGGCTGCCACCGCTGGCGCGCTGATCCGATGGCAGGAGCCAGGTACTTATCCTGGTCTCCCATGGGGTGAAGGGCCCAAGGACTTGGGCCATCCTCCACTGCACTCCCTGGCCACAGCAGAGAGCTGGCCTGGAAGAGGGGCACCCGGGACAGAATCCAGTGCCCCGACCAGGACTAGAACCTGGGGTGCCGGCGCCGCAAGGTGGAGGATTAGCCCAGTGAGCCGCGGCGCCGGCCTAGAACAATTTTAACACACATGTTAAGCACTACGAAAACAAAATTCTAAATTATAGAAAAGGAAAGAGAAAAGGCATTCTAGGAAAAATTTGGTCAAAAACAAAGGGAGAATTGGAGAACAAAGAATTATTACAAAAATAAATTGCAAAACAGTAAGACTAATTTATTATAGGAAATCAGTAACTATGTAGATGGATTAAACGAATAAATAAAGAGAGGTAGAAGAATGAATGAAAGATAATCTTCTACATGCTGCATACAATTCAGTGACACTGATAAATTCAAAGTGAATTCATAAAAAAGGTATTCCATGCAAATAATATTAAAAAAGTGTATTGGAATATTTATACTAATGTCAAAGTAATTGTGCTCTTTCATGGTTTGAGTATTTGTCCACCTGAACTGAAGAATTTGGTCCCTAAAGACTTAGGTTAGTGATACTGGGAGAGTGGAAACATAATCCAGTTATGGAGTTTAGAGGGAAAAGACTCTTGGGATTGATGAGTTTGGATTAAATCATTAGGGCAGTTTTATAAGGATAGAGACATATATAATGACATAAGTAGTTCCTATCTTGTTCCATGTGATGCACCACACCAACATAGGACTCTGCCAGCAAGAATACTATCATCAGAGGCTGAACCAGTGGGGCCCAGCCAATCAGGCCTTAAACATCCAGAAATTTAAGCTTAACAGCCTCTTTCCTTGATAAAGTGAACTTGCCTCAGGTATTTTGTTATGGTAATGGAAATATGACTAATATAGAGAATCTGTACCGGGATTGGGGCTGTTATTGTATGTATATCTGAAGACATGGGAGAGTGTTTGTGGTTGGTTAATGGGAAGAAGTTAAAAGAATTTGAAGAACCTTGATAGACAAAGCCCAGTTTTCTCTAATCACAGCATTATAAGTAATGTTGGTGAAGACTTGGAAGGCCAGAATTCTTACAGTAAAGAGGAAACTAAGATTCTTTTGGAGTTTGAACTAAAGGCCACCGCTAATCCACCATGGCAAAGAACCTGTCCATGCCCTGAGACTTTATGAAAGATTAAACTTAAGATGATGGACTTGTTTATTTGGCTGAAGATATTTTCAAACAGGAAATATACAGGCTATAGTCTAGTTATTATCCATTGCTTGTAGTGAGGTTTATAGAGAGAATCAGAAGCATAAAAAAGCAGAGTAGAAAGATTTGAAAATTCAGACTCTGGTCAGAGAAGAAGCAAATGAAATGCATTTTCAGGACAGGAGAGTATGGTGGCTACCACTTGCTCGAATGAGTAGTACAGATAAAATGAAATCATGTACTAATTGACAAAATGATGGCAAAAAGGCCTGGACATCTTTGAATTTGCCCCTTCCATCACAAGCCCAGAGGACTAGAAGGATAAAATTAAACCAAAGCACACTGTGGTCAGCTGGCAAAGTACACTGTGATGGTAGCCATGGCTCATATGGGCCAAAGTACAGCTCATATTGGAGTCAGACAGTGCCAGCACCCATGTGATGCTTATTTGGCAAGCATGTAGGATGCTAGAATTATGGCATCATGGTAGCTCATATAAAACATTCAAGACAAAGCCAGGAAGGTCAGTAAGAGTTATATCACACAGTTGGAGACCCCACATGGAGCCCCTGATGGGGCAATTCATAATGAAACCATGAGAGAGCAGCCAAAGAAGGGACCCAAGAAAGTAGAACAACCAGCAATAGGCAGTGCCCATCTGGAAAGCCATTGGCATCGATGTGCCTCCGGAGAGAGCAGACATATGGGCAGAGGACAACACAGCTTTAGAAGCATTGAGGATTCCACTTAGATGTCAAAGGACATGTTGGACAACCTGAGGACTAGGCGGACCTATCACCAATACAATGCCAAGTGAAAATGTATAAGAGCTACCAAAGAGAGCCCTGACCAGGGACATGCCTAATGGAGTTTCAGGGACAGGACCACAACCAAGATGGCAGCCTGTGAGAAAAGTGTGGGAAGTGACTAATAACACGGCAGGGGGCCTGGCTGCCAAACCTCTTTGGAGTCCATCCTCTGTGACAGTTCCCCTGAGTGTCAAACTTGGAGATTTAGGAATTTAAAGTTTGCTGATAGGATTCTGTCTTGCTTTGGACCAATTAGTCATGTTTCCTCACTTTGCAATGGAAAATGTTGTTAACTTTGTGCCTGTGTCACCATTTTATCTTGCAAGTATGTATCTTTCTTTTTATTTTAAAGAGATTTGTGGCTGAAATAATTTGCCATGAGTCTAAGATGATACCATGCACTTGGGAATTTTGAATTAATGCTGGGCTAAGAAGTTCGAAATAATTGGTGATGCAGTCATTGTATGCTACAGTGTAAAGGGCATGAATTTCAGGGGGCCGGGGTAGAACACTATGATTTGAGTATTTCTTTCTCTGAACTCAGGAATTTGTTCTCCAAAGTCTTATGTTAATGATACTGAGTGGACGAAAACTAAATGCAGTTATGATGTTTAGAGATGGGCCCTTTGGGGAGTGACTAATTGAATTGGGTCATTAGGGTGGAATCTTCATTTTGAAATCTTAGAGACTTTATAAGGATAGAAATATATGGATAGACATAGATACTCTTGTGTCTTTTAATATGTTTTGTCTTGTGTCACTTCTACAGTTTTCATCAAGAATGCCATTAAATGGAGGTCAGAAAACAGAGCCCATGTGATCTTTCACTGTGAACCTCCCAAAATGTGAGATAAGTAAATCTCTTTCCTTTATAACAGTGGTCTGCTTTGGATATTTTATGATAGTAATGAAAAGTTAATGCAGACTTTACATTAAAAATGGTTACAAGACTCAAAAAAGTGATAATATATTGTTACGAAGGTTAATTCATGAAGAAGACATACTTGTATATATGTATGCACAAAAAACCTCAGCACTAAAATGAAGAGACTTTGAAGAATTAATAGGATGTTGGGAACTGAATGTTTGCACTCCCCTAAAATGTGTTAAAATTCTCTAACATCTGAATGATCCAACATGGGATGCGGGATACACAGCAGACTCATAGAATGGCAGATGTCCTAAACAGCACTCTGGCCTCAATATCAGCCCTTAAGGCATTTGGATATGGCTGAAGAGCCCATGAGAGTATTTTAGGCATGGAAAGCCAAGACACTGTGGCAAAAAAAAAAAAAAAATGAAATGACCTAAATGAAAGATCTCTGCAAGTGAGATCCCAGTGGAAAGAACAGGTCATCAAAGAAGGAGGTATCTTTCTCTGAAGGGAGGAGAGAACTTCCACTTTGACAATGACCTTGTCTAAATATGATCAGAGTCGGTGAACTCAAAAGGCCTCCATAGCCTTGGCGACTCACGACAAGAGCCTAGGGTGATTACTGATGCCATAAACAAGAGTGTCAATTTGTTAAGTCAACAACAGGAGGCACTGTGCACTTACTCCCCATGTAGGATCTCTGTCCTTAATGTGAATTGAAAATGAATCTTGATGTGAATGAAAGGGGAAAGGGAGTGGGAAAGGGGAGGGTTGCGGGTGGGAGGGAAGTTATGGGGGGGGGGAAGCCATTGTAACCCATAAGCTGTACTTTGGAAATTTATATTCATTAAATAAAAGTTAAAAAAATTCTTTAACATCTAATATGAAAGTATTAGGAGGTGGGAACTTTGGAGTGTAATTAAGTCATAGCGTGAAGTTCTCATGAATGATACTAGTGATCTTATAAAACAGACTTCATAATCCTCTTTTGCTATAGTTCTATGTGAGGATACACAGAGAAATCAGAACTATTAAATCCAGAGAGGGTGTCTCACCAGAAACCAACCATGCTGGCACCCTGATCTTGGGCTTCCAGCCTCTAGAACTGGGAAAAACAAATTTCAATGATTCATAAGGAACCCAGCACATTGCATTTTGGAGTAAGAACTTGTTAACTTAGATGGCAAAAAAAAGTTCTAAAATATTAGCTGGAGACTTCAAAATCCAAATTTCATTAAAATACAGATTATCTAGATTGAAAATTAGTGAGGAAATGGAAGAATTTAATAACAATTTGCCATGTTCAGTTTCCCTAGGCCTGGAAAAGCACCATTATACTTTCTGGTTTTATGAATTTAACTATTCTAAGTACCTTTAAAAAAAGATTTTTATTTATTTCTTTGAAAGGCAGAGTTACAGAGAAAGAGAGAGAGCGAGAGATCAAGAGAGAGAGAGTTGTCCACCTGCTGGTTCACTCCCCAAATGGCTGCAACAGCCAGGGCTGTGCCAGGCCAAAGCCAGGAGCCAAGAGCTTCATCCAAGTCTCCCACATGGGTGGCAGGGTCGAAGCACTTGGGCCATTTTTTGATGCTTTCCCAGGTACACTAGCAGGGATCTGGATTGGAAGTGGAGCAGCCAGGACTCAAACCGGTACCAATATGGGATGCTGGTGTTGCCGGAGGGAGCTTCTCCCACTGCACCACAATGCCAGCCCCTCTAAATATCATAAAAGCTGTAATCATACAGTATTTGTCTTTTGTCAAGTGGTTTATTTTACTTAACATGATGTTCTCAATGTTCACTAATATTATAGTGTATTTCAGAATTTCCTTCCTTTTCAATGTTGATAACATTCCATTAAACATGCACACACACACAGTCTTCAAAAATTCTCGGGAAAGTGGAATTAAAACCAATGAGTTTGTTAAGGTATAAAACAATTTTAAAATGCATGCATAGCCATTTAGTTTTTTTAACACCTGTTTTCCAAGTATTATGAAAAAAACACCAAACTTTCTGCATCAAAATAAATTAATACTTTTAATTCTACTTTTGATGAAGTTTCTAAAATCCCTCCATTTATATATGAATCTTTATATATAAATGGAATTGACCCTAGTGTCCATTGATGGATGAATAACAAATCTAAACACTGTGTAAAGCCTAAAAGCAATACTGATTTCATTTGTGGACACTAGGGTGGCTTCCACCTCTTGGCTATTGTGAATAGTGCTGTTATGAATGTGAATATTCAAGTATCTTATCAAGATCCTGATTTCAAGAAGTGAAATGACGGCTGGCGCCGCGGCTCACTAGGCTAATCCTCCGCCTAGCAGAGCCGGCACACCGGGTTCTAGTCCCGGTCGGGGCGCCGGATTCTGTCCCGGTTGCCCCTCTTCCAGGCCAGCCCTCTGCTGTGGCCAGGGAGTGCGGTGGAGGATGGCCCAGGTGCTTGGGCCCTGCACCCCATGGGAGACCAGGAAAAGCACCTGGCTCCTGGCTCCTGCCATCGGATCAGCGCAGTGCGCCGGCTGCGGCGGCCATTGGAGGGTGAACCAACGGCAAAGGAAGACCTTTCTCTCTGTCTCTCTCTCTCACTGTCCACTCTGCCTGTAAAAAAAAAAAAAAAAAAAAAAAAAAAAAAAAAAAAAAAAGTGAAATGACTAAGACATATGATAGTAATACTTTTTTAAAGTTTTTGAGGAATCTCCATGCTATAGTACGTAGCAGATGTATCATTTTATATTCCAATAGTATAGAAGCATTTCAATATCTGTGCTTCTTTGTCAACTATTATTAGTTTATGTTTTATTTTCTTTCTGTAGTAGTAATCTTCAACTGTGAGGTGGTATTTCATTGAGGTGTTATTTGTATTTCTCTAATGATTAGTGATATTGAGCATCTTTTCATATGCTTTTTGGCAATTTATAGGTTATCTTTCAAGAAATGTCTATTCAAGTGCTTTGTACATTTTTAATTGTTTATGTGTTTTTGGTTTAATTATTGACATTTGAAAAGCATACATTCTAAGTAATTAACTTTATTTTGTAAATATTTCCTTCCATTTTGTAGTGTGCCCTTTCATTCTCTTTTAAGAGGCAATTGAAAAATACAAGTTTTTGCTTGGTAAATTTTGATGTTTCTCGATGTTTTTTGCCATATATAGAAAATCCTTGCCAACTCCAATATATCATGAAGCTGTTCCTCTGTGTTTTATTTTAATTCCATAATTTTATATTTTCAATTTAAATCTTTGATTCATTTTGAGTTAATTTTTATATATG
This sequence comes from Oryctolagus cuniculus, assembly GCF_051225735.1. Classification (NCBI taxonomy): domain Eukaryota; kingdom Metazoa; phylum Chordata; class Mammalia; order Lagomorpha; family Leporidae; genus Oryctolagus; species Oryctolagus cuniculus. The sequence continues at coordinate 59,770,443 of NC_142888.1, forward strand.
ATGCAAATAAGGGTCTACCTTCATTTATTGTAAAAGAGATTGTTCCTTCCCCATTGATTGGTCTTGCCACATTTTTTGAAATAATTTATCCATATCAATGAGGCTTTACTTCTGACCTGTGTATTCTACTCCATTGGTCTATATGTCTGCTTTAATATCAATACCATTTTGCTTAATTTCTTACATGATTATTTTTTCTGGATTTGAGATTCTTAGATGATGCTTTTGCTTTGTTCTGACTTAAATATAATATGCTCACCTGAGTACATACAGGCGTTTAAACCCCTAAGTTTGATATGAATGTTAGTAAGAGGGTAGAAGCCTAATGTAATCATAGTAGGGCCTTTGATGGATGATTGGTATAGATTGATTCATTAGGGTAGAGCTCCATGATTGAATCTGTCATAAGAAGACACATAGACATGTGCCTACCTATCTCTTGCCATGAGATGTCCTGTGTCACCTTGGGATTTCCAGAAAGAATACCATCATCAAAGGCCAAATCAATGGAACATGCCCAATCTTGGACTGTGAACCTCCAGAACCGTGAGTCACAATAAATCTCTTTTCTTTACAAAGTTAAATTGCCTAAGATATTTCATTATACAATGAAAATCTGACTTACTATAGTTTTACTTATTTTTTTCAGCAGGATATATGTCATTCTACTACTTTCTGGCTCATAGTAGGACCTTGATCTTGATCCAACCTGACAATGCATACCTTTATATCAATGCAGTTACACCATTCCTATTTAAAGTGATTATTAATTTATTTGGATTAAATTTACCATCTTTCTAGCTGGCTTTATCTAATTTGCCCTGTCCTTCTCCTCCTCTTATGTGTTGTACGAATTTAACTAAACATGTTTTTACTATTCTGTTTAACATCTCTCTTGGTTATCCCTCCATCTTTTTTACTTTTTGACTAGTCATCCTATTGATTTATAAGTTACATTTAAAAAAACTTGAGTATACCTTCAAAATAACATAATACTTTATGTAGACCTTAAGGATATTATAGCATATATTACCAATTACCTCTTCCAATTTCTTGTAGTATTATGTTGTTTATTCTTTTTCCCATACAGTAAACATGTGATATATCATCAATAATATTCTAAACAGATTTTTAAAACATTTATTTATTTATTTGAAAGGTAGAGTTATAGAGATAGAGGGAAAGACAGAGAGAGGTCTTCCATCTAGTGGTTCACTCCACAAATCGCTACAGTGGCCTGGGCAAACCAGGCTGAAGCCAGGAACCAGGAGCTTCATCAATATCTCCTATGTCAGTGGCATGGGCCCAAGCACTCAGCCATCCTCAGCTACTTTCCCAGGCACATTAGCAGAGAGCTGGATCAGATGTGGGGCAACTGGGACACAAACCAGTGCCCATATAGGATTTTGGCATCGCAGATGGTGGCTTCACCTGCTATGCCACAATGCCAACCCCAACAGTTAGATTTTAATGCAATTAAAACAGTATTAAAGTTACTACATTTCCTTTTCATTTACTTAACTTCAAGTACCAGTCATTTCTGTATGTTGGTCCAAGCTTCTGACATCTACCGTATTTCTTCTATCTGAAAAATGTAATTTAATGTTTAATCTGGCAACATTTAATCTTTAATATTGTCAAGGAAATCCGCCAGATTTGGTCTACGTTAGATCTTTATTTTTCCTTCACTTTTGAAGGTTATTTTCATGGATTATAAAATATAGGTGTATTGGTTTCTAATCACTACTGTAATAAATTAACATAAACTTAATGGGTTAAAATAAGACAAATTGGACCTGTCATTGTGCCACAGCAGGCTAAGCCACTGCTTGTGACATTGGCATCCCATTTCAGAGTGATAGTTTGAGTCCTAGCTGCTTTTGTTCTGATTCTTATCCCTGCTTATGTGCCTGGGACAGCAGGGGAAGATGGACCAAGCACTTGGACCCCTGCCAGCCACATGTGAGACCTGAATGGAGGTTCAGGCTCCTGGCTTTGTTATGCCCTTGCCCTGGTCATCGCAGCCATTTGGGGAGTGAACCAGCAGATGGAAGACCTCTCTCTGTCTCTCTGTCACTCTGCCTTTCAAATAGATAATAGATAAATCTTTTTACAAAAGACAAATTTATTATCATATATATCCTAATATCAGAAGTCTTAAATCAGTTTCACTGGGCTAGAAATCAAGATGTCACGAGAATTGTGTCCCTCTCCTTTTCTATCTTCCATAGTATACTCACATTCCTTGGCTCATGGTACTGTACCTTTGCCTTTAAAGCCAACAACGTTGGAAATTTTCTTCTCACATTGTGTTATCTTTGTTAAGAGCCAGCAACATTTCCAACATTGTTATTTTTAAAACCTCCCTGATATACCCATCATTCATTTCATATTTGAATCTGAACCTGGTATTTGTTTTATCTTTTCTAATGCCGTTATTTCTGGTTTTTGGTAGGCTTCATATTATGGGTTGAAACCTGGGCCTTAAAAATATTTATTTTTATTTATACGAAAGACAGAGACAGAGACAGGCAGAGAGAGGTATTTCCATCCACTGCTGCACGCCTCAAATGCCTGCAACAACCAGGGATGGACCAGGACGTAGCCTGGAGCCCAGCATTCAATCAGGATCTCCTGTACCTGTGGCAGGGACCCAACTAATTGAGCCTTCACTTACTGCTTCTAGGATGTTCATTAGCAGGAGGCTAAAACCGGAAGCAGAGTCAGGCACTCCCATAAGGAATATGGGTGTTCCAAGGAGCACTTTAATCACTGTGCCAAGTATTTATTTTAAATTCAGTAGATGCCAAAATAAGTACTGTTTTGTTTATAGAAGAAACAGTATTAATTGACCTTTTATGTACTAATTTAATATAGTCTTATATTTGTACTTACAGCTTTTTCTTCCTGTGTTTTCCATACTTAAACTTTGTTTTTACTATGGGGACAGTGACATCAAATTCCTCTAATGATGCCTTATTTTGTATTCTTTCTTGGTTTTGGAGCTTCCCTGTGTGCAATTCCCAAGAGAGTCTCTCTTTTGCTATTCTTTTAGCTATATGCTAGGCATGTTTTTACTCAAATCTTATTAGCATTGTGCTGTTGTTCAGATAATGCTTCTAATAGTTGGAAGAGAGATGTTAAACCAAATATATATGTCATAAGCTAATATTTATGCTGTGATTTAAAAGACAATATTAATGTGTTTATTATAGTATGTATCAACATAAATAGGTACATAGACTTTAGTACAGTACATGATGTAGCAAAATATTGTTGTATGTTGAGCTTATCTAATGTGAAATTGGATTTTACTAATATGAAGAATTCCTCCTTGAAGATTGCTTATCATTCAGCTTAAGGATGTTTTCTATGAGTGAATTATTCAATGAAGTACTGTATTTGAAAAATATGAAGATAATGGAAAAGTTGTAAAATGTGGTGATTTGATGTTTAAAAGGATTTATTTTGTCAAGATAATGGATAGTCTAATAGATGGGAGTCAAGATAGGATGCTAACAGAAAAGCAAGAATTAATACAGCTAAATGACACAAGTTCCCTATCTTGAAACATTGCTCACGAAATTAAAATCCATGCTCACTCTTTTTTCTAATTGTCAGAGAAAAGCAAAGAATAAAAAGGAAGGTTCTTGCTTCATTTATATGATTTGTATGAAATATGCTATTGTCATTGTAGCTCTCCTAGGATTTTTCTAAATGGCATTATTCATCTCAAGGGATTTTTTTTTACATAAAACAGTTTAAGCAGGCAAGACAAAAATTTGAAAGTATAAAATAAATTATGTCTATGTTCAACAATTTGTTCAAGCAGTTTTCAGAGTCCCCTGAGAACAGCAGCATTTTCATTTGGAAAGTATTATTTCATTTGCTGAATTGGAGGCAGTTCTTCTTCAAAGAAATAATTGACCAAAAGGGAATGTATAGCAAATAAAAAACTATTTTGAACTCTGCAAGACTTGACTCTAATTTAGAAGTTGAGGGGGATATGAGTGACATTTTGCAACCCATCCTTGTGACTTTTTTGAAAAATTTCATCTCAAGCCATATCGTATATCACATCTACCCTAAAGTGATATTTTGTTGCTGTTTCAAAGGATATTCTATTTAGCATGGGAAAATATGAAATTTGTTCCTCTCAATGTCCAAATATTATTTCAGGAAAAATATGTGAATCCTGACCAATTATATCTTATCTCTTTGCTAGTAATTAAAATCACCTTTCTTAGAAAACAAAAAGAAATGTGAATCCTGTGGTTTTATTCTGCTGTAAACTTTTTTTAAAGATCTGATTTATTTATTTGAGAAGTAGAGTTACAGAGAGAGAGAGAGAGAGAGAGAGAGAGAGAGAAAGGTCTTCCATCTGCTGGTTCACTCCCCAGATGGCCACAACAGCCAGAGCGGGGCCATTCCTAAGCCAGGAGCCAGGAGCTTCTTCTAGGTCTCCCACATGGCACTTGGGCCATCTTCTACTGCTTTCCCAGGCCATAGCAGGATAGGAAGAGGAACAGCTGGAACATGGACCAACGCCCATACGGAATGCCGGCACTGCAGGTGGAGGCTTAGCCCACTACACTAGCCCTGCATTGTTTAATTTACTTTCATTTTTTATCATTTTTATTACAATTTTTAAATTAATATGCTGCGAAGAGATTCAGTGTAGTTCATAGACACAATTCCAAGAATACAATGATACCTACCTTCGTACCTCTCACTCTGCCTCCCTTCTTCCCTCCCTCCCTCTCCTTTCTTTCCCTCTTTTATATTAATTTTTGCCATAGCACATTTTTAATTTCCTTTTCTTTAAGATTGCCTCAAAGTTAAACCTTTTTATTTTTTAAATTTCTTTATTTTTTATTTGAAAGGAAGAGTTTCAGAGAGGCAAGGAGAGGGGGAGGGAGAGAGGTCTTCCATCTGCCAGGGGCTTCTTCCATGTCTCCCACCCAGGTGCAGGGCCATCCTCTACTGCCTTTCCAGGCTGTAACAAAGCACAGGATCAGAAGAGGAGTGCCCAGGACACGAACACGTGCCCATATCGGATGCTTGTGCCACAGGCAGAAACTTAGCCTACTATTCCACAGCACCTGCCCCTCTGCTGAAAAATTTTTAAGAAATATTCTACTTTTCCAAATTTCTAAGACTTTTTCATAGGTCACAAATGCAGCAGTACTCCAAACTAGTATAACCCACAAGTGATAATGACAAGGATTTAAGAGCTGCTAAAATAGTAGAAAGGACTGTTGCCCTTTGGCTTGGATAGTAGCAGTATGAATGTCAGCTGTGTACTGACAGCTCAGGTAGAAGGTACTATTTTTAATTAGTTATGCAAGACTAAATGTATGAGAAGGAGGAAGAGAAAGAGGTTGAGATTGTCATGGAGTTGTAGGTAATGTTAGTCTTGGTTATGAAAACTTTTGTTTTCTACACAAATCAAAAAGAAAATTATTAAACAATAAGAACTTCAGAACTATATTCTTTCATGCTGAGCAGAGGGATACATGAATCATTGAAACTAAGACCTTTAAAAATTCATAAGACTTCTGACAATAAAATTGTATAAGAGATAAAATACAAGTGAAAATAGGAAAAGTCTTTTTGGCAACTAATCAGTGTGCCTATTATAATGAGGAAGAAGACTGAAATGAATAAAATATGTTTAGTTCTTAATTATTGGTCATCTGGTAAAGCACAGATCTTTTACAGAATTAAGAAAATAGCATATTATTCATCAGAAAGAGCACTCGTTGAAAGCAGATCTAATAAATAGTATAATTATGGAGGATAGGCGAATTTAGTAAGGATGGAATTGAGAAACTGAAACCATGAGGGATTAATGATCTGTGCCAACTATATGTGAGTTGTGTCTTCTCCCTAGTTGTATAAAGTGTCTATAGACAAGTAACATGTAACACACAGATAGATAATTACAAAGAGACAAAATTATGCAGCATAATGGTGCTGCTTTCTCCCCCAAACAGCTTAGATGGAAACCTAGTACATTAGAAGCCTGACCTGGGGAATTGTAAGTCTTTAACGATGAGGAAATAAAATAATGATGATGATGCAGGATTTGACTTGACATTTGAGATGCTGGTTAGGACGCCCATGTCTTATAACTGAGTACCCTGGTCCAAATCCTAGGTCAAGTTTTAATTCCAGCTCCTTGCTAAAGCAAACCCTGGGAAGTAGCTGAGGCTCAAGTCATTTGATTCCTACCACTCATGTGAGAAATCTGCATAGGGCCCCTGGCTTCAGACCCAGCTGAGGACCATTGCAGGCACTTTGCATGCAGATGGCAATGTGTTCCCTCTCCTTCATCCTCTCTCTCTCTGCCTCTCAAATAAATTATTTAAAATTAACAAGTTTTAAATGATGATGATGCATTTGTGACGTTACCTTTGTGATAAGCATGGGAAATGCCTGCCTGCATAATGAATTTAGTCACACATGTACCCAGGTAATTGTCTAGTATACCTTTATATACTGATTCTCAGAGATAATATATGTAATTATTACCTAAAGGAGTTAATTAAAATTCATGAATCTGGTGTTCAAATCAAATATCTATTGCTACATCATGCTAACCATCATACCAGGTAATACAATATAAATGATTCACAAGTCATATATTTAGAAACATCATTGTGTACATTAATGATAGTGTAGGGGTTCATCTTTTAAACTAATTCCCCCTATTCTCCAGTCATCCTCAGCTAAGGAAAAAAAAGAAATTTTTATGTTGGCTTTGCTTTGATTTTTTAAAAGAAATATATTTTTCGTGTGTGACTAGACATCATTCTGTATTTTTGTTCCTTGTGCAAAGTACGCTTGATAGATATTGTTAATCTATGAAATAGATTTACAATAACAGATCTGTTATGGTTTAAAATTAGTCACAAAAATAAAGGTCGGGGCCGCCATTGTGATGCAGTGGCTTAAGCTGCCACCTGTAATGCTGGCAGCTCACATGTACACTGGTTTGTGTCCTGGTTGCTCCACTTATGATCCAGTTCCATACTAATGCACCTGGGAAAGTAGCAGAAGATGGCTCAAGTGTTTGGGCCACTGCAACCTACATGGGAGACCCAGATGGAGTTCTGGGCTCCTGGCTTTCATCTGGTCTGACTCCAGCCATTGCAGTCATTTGGAGAATGGGCTTGCAGATAGAAAATCAATCTCTATCTATCTATCTATCTATCTATCTATCTATCTATTCTTCTCTTTCTGTAACTCTACATTTCAAATAAGCAAAATAAATTTTAAAAACAGTTGAAAATATCAGGTTATTTCTGCCTTTTGATGTCCACACTACTAGCATATCCATCTAATGCAGTGAAATATGGACATGTATGACAAATTCCTGAAATATGCGGCCATTTTAGTCATTTTGATTGACACTAAGCTCTTGATAACTATCCCTGGAATATGATGATATATCCATTTATTTTCCATCAAAATTTTCCAATTTGGAAATAAAAATCCTAGTGAAATAAAGAGCAATTAATGACATGATATGTATTTGTCATTCATTACTTGTCAGTATGGGTTTTTCACTCTATTATGGAATAAATTTAAATTAATCTGAGATGATGTGCTTATTTCATTTTAAAATCAAGCAATACTTGTTTCAATTATCTCTACAAGCACAATGAAATGCAATCACGTCATTCATTTTCTGTTCTCAAGTAAAATAACTTTCTTATAACATTGAAGCTACTGACTGACTTCTGGATTAGTCCCAAATTTCCTATATTTCATGCTTTTTATTATTATTTTATTTTGTATCCTATATTCTCTAATTATAGTGCTATGTATTCTAGGGGTAAAAAGTGATGTTATAATTTGTGAATTTAATGTGCAATGATTAAAGCAAGGAATATATATATATATATAAAACCTCAAATTTTAACATGTTTTGTGATCAAAGCATATGAAATCTACTGTTTTAATATACTGAAGTGTACACTAGTCAATTTTTAGCTACATTCACTACACTCAACAACAGATCTTAAAAAAGCCAAACTTATTTTTCCTAGCTAACTGAAACTTTGTACCCTTTTATCATTCCCAGTCTCTGGTAACCGTCATTCTACCCTGTGCTAATGAGTTCCATAGTTTTATATTCCATGTGTAAGTGAGAACATTCAGAATTTATTTAGCTCATTTTACTTAGTATAATGGTCTACAAATGAAAAAGCTTTTTTAAAAGCTAAATAATCCATTGTGTGCACATACTGCATTGTTTTACACATCACCAATTGATAAACACAGAGATTGACTCCGTAACAAGTTTATTGTGAATAGTGTGGCAGTGAACATGGTATGACAGACATGTTTTCGACATACTGATTTAATACCCTGTGGCCTGAGTGGGTTCTCTGAGAACGGACCTTCGCTCCCCAGTGGGGGCCTCGTCATGATCCTGTACAGAACTCATGGAGAAGGGTAAAAGAGGACCTACTTACCATGTGTAGGCATGGGTTGTTGAAAAGTAAAATATTGGATATTTAAGCCTTGTCAAGTTTGGTAAAGTGGAAGGGAAAATCATATGTTCTCCCAGATCAATGACGACTAACTGAGCACCAAAAAGGAAACCTGTTGAAGTGAAATGGACACTATGAGAAACAGTGACTGGATCAGCCCTTGTCCTGACTGTTGATGACCAACTTAATACTTTATCCCTTTTAGCTTTTTTTTTTTTTTTGTTCTACTTAATACTGTTGGTTGAACTCTTTAATTAACACACAATTATTCTTAGGTCTTTAAATTTAACTTAAAAGTGGCCCTGTTAAATATAAGAGTGGGAATAAGAGAGGGAGGAGATGTACAGTTTGGCACATGCTCAATCGGACTTGCCAGTCGGTAGAGTTAGAAACATGCCAGGGGATTCCAATTCAATCCCATCAAGGTGGCATGTACCAATGCCATCTCACTAGTCCCAGTGATCAATTTCAGTTCACAATTGATCATAATGATAGGTCTAAGAGTCAAAGGGATCACATAAACAAGACTAGTGTCTGCTAATGCTAACTGAAAGAAATAAAAAGGAGAGAATGATACAATAGCCATAGCCTTGGAAGCTCATGACAAAAGCCTCGGGTGATTTCCAAACTTTTGGATTATAGCGGCTTTTCCCCCCATAACCTCCCTCCCACCTGCAACCATCCCATCTCCCACTCCCTCTCCCATCCCATTCTTCATCAAGATTCATTTTCAATTATCTTTATATACAGAAGATCAACTTAGTATATACTAAGTAAAGATTTCAACAGACTGCACCCATAAAGACACACAAAGTATAGAGCACTATTTGGGTAGTAGTTTTACCGTTAATTCACATAGTACAACATATTAAGGACAGAGGTCCTACATGGGGAGTAAGTGCACAGTGACTCCTGTTGTTGATTTAACAATTGACACTCTTATTTATGGCGTCAGTAATCACTCGAGGCTCCGCTTATTTATGGCGTCAGTAATCACTCAAGGCTCTTGTCATGAGCTGCCAAGACTATGGGAGCCTCTTGAGTTCACCAACTCCGATCTTATTTAGACAAGGCCATAGTCAAAGTGGAAGTTCTCTCCTCCCTTCAGAGAAATATACTGCCTTCTTTGATGGCACATTCTTTCCACTGGGATCTCACTCACAGAGATCTTTCATTTAGGTCATGACAACTAACTGTGCACCTAAAAGGAAACCTGTTGAAGTGAAATCGACACTATGAGAAACAATGTCTTGATCAGCCCTTGTCCTGACTGTCAAGGAACAACTTACTATTTTACTCCTTTCAGTATTTTTTGTTCTACTTAATACTACTGGTTGAACTCTTTAATTAAATGTGTATGATTTTTATATGTAAAAAATTTTGAAAGCAAAAAGTGAAGTAATTGCTTGAATATTTTCAAGTTATTAAATTAGCTGGAAGAGTGTCTGTGTGGGGAGCAACTGAGACTAGACTAAATTACTGGAATTAAGACTTATTCTATGCATCTGCTCTCCCACAATATGGCGCTGAGAGAGACCAAACAACCTCTACGCAGCTGCCTCTCGCCAATTTGACTGATAAGCTGCAGGAGCTAATCCTACTCCTGATTGGAGGAGAGCAGCGTGCTCGGCGCGTGGGTAGCAGAGTTGGGATTGGTGGAAGAGGACTATAAAGGAGGAGAGAGACAACATGCACCGGGAACATCTGAAGGAACATCTGAGCAGCCCCCGAGAGAGCCGGCTGGCGGTGTGCCGCTCCTCCGTGGAAGGCCGCGGAGGTAGAGGGGCCGGCAGCCAACCTGGGAAGGACCAGCAGCAAACCTGGGAAGGGCCGAGCAGACAAAAGAAAAGCGCAGGGTCTAGTGTCGTTCCTCTGCGAATGGGGGAGTGACAGTCTGGGAATCACTTGTCTAAAATTGTTGAAATGAGAAAAGATCGAAATTATTGGGAATGTGGAGATTTAGTCTGACGTCATATTAGTCATCACTTCTAATAGTCTTAACTTTCATGCCTTCAGGGACATGGCTCTTTTCACCTCACAAAACTTGAACTTTCTTTCAAGGTCCACATCAAGACTTTTTTAAAGTGTTCATTTTTAATTAATCATTCAGTCCTGTGATCGTATTATAAAAATTTAAAGGTGTCTTTTTCTCTCCAGCTGCCTTTCTTTGAGGTTATATAAGCATATAATTAAATAAAAACATGAGGCCGGTGCCGTGGCTCACTAGGCTAATCCGCCGACTTGCGGCGCTGGCACACCGGGTTCTAGTCCCGGTCGGGGCGCTGGATTCTGTCCCGGTTGCCCCTCTTCCAGGCCAGCTCTCTGCTGTGGCCAGGGAGTGCAGTGGAGGATGGCCCAAGTCCTTGGGCCCTGCACCCCATGGGAGACCAGGATAAGTACCTGGCTCCTGCCATCGGATCAGCACGGTGCGCCGGCTGCAGCGCGCCGGCCACGGTGGCCATTGGAGGGTGAACCAACGGCAAAGGAAGACCTTTCTCTCTGTCTCTCTCTTTCACTGTCCACTCTGCCTGTCAAAAAAATAAAATAAAATAAATAAAAACATGAATTAGATAGATAATATTCACGATGATCTGCCACACAGCACATTGTATGGCAGACACTGTAGGCTTATGTTGCTTTTCATGCCTTAATCCGTATAGACTTTTTCTCCTTCGAGTTCATTGGACAGTTCAGTACACTGAATTAATATTGGATAAAATATGTTTATTTATTTGTTTATTAACTTGCAAGTGTTGTAAACAGTGTTTATTTGATTTAGGTAAATGTTTCTTATCCTTACAAAATGTAAACCCAGTGTTTTGTATTTATGAAAACTAAGCATTTTCCCCTCACTTCATTTCACTCTCCATTCCAAGTAATTACAATACTTTGACTTCATACAATTTTCCTTAAGACTCTTTACCAGACTAAGCAATAATTGAAAGAATCAAAAAATAAACATCATTTTTTGTAATTATGCTTCAATTGTCATTGTATTGCTTATGGCTAAGCTAGTGCCTATCAAAGACTAGGTTCTTGGTGTTTTTGGGTTGATATCCAGGATTAATACAGTGATAAAATATTAATAACATAATTTTATCTTTATTTGATTAAAAATAAATGTACTCATATAAGTGCTAGTATGCTAGAATTTATATTACCTATTCATAAAATATACACACTCTGTCATAATAAAAATGATGCATTTTAGCTGGTTTCATTATCTTCTAAGCATATCAATTTTCTGAAAGTCCCATGAATTAGAAAGGCAAAGTGTATTTCCGAAAGCCATTTTTGTAAATATTTAACTGTCACCATTATAATCTGTTTACTAAAGATACATCTATTTTATTCCATTATACCCTAAAACATTTATATTTTTTCTTGAATGTTAAGAACAACTAATAGTATTGCTGTCTCCCACCACTACTACCACCATAAAAATTCTTATTTTCTCCATAACTCTATTCCCTTCCCCCATCAATGAAACTATTAACAATTTTTATAATATGATCACAGGCAGAATTTTGCGAGAAGAATCATATAAATTATTATTCATAAAAGCCATGACATCACCAACTAAATTGGGTATGTGATACTCAAAGGACCATTTTTCTCAGTAACAAATAGTGATACTACGTTAGAGAAGAGAAGTTCAATGACATTCAGGATTTTTATTCATTTTCCAAATATTTGTTGATCATTCATAGCTACAATGGTGTTGGATATTTAAATAAATATATACATAATATTTTCCTTAAAGAAACTCACAATCTTGTAGAAATCAATTAAGTTAGCAATGCCTTAATGAGAGTGAAGACTCATTTCAATCAGTTGTTTATATTTGCAGATAAGTACAGTCTTCACACTGCATAAATGAACATTTATGCTAATATTGTATAAAATTCTTATCAAACTGAATTGAAAGTAGTCTAATGGAATATCCTAATTTTGAGTGATTCTTAGATACTTTGGAAAATAGAGTGTACCAATGAATTGAGGTGAATACCAAATTGAGTTGTTAAAGCTTGAAATTATTGCCTTTATTACTGAAACAAAGTAATGGCAATGGTACACATGCTTAAAAATGCTAGCAATATAACAGAGAAAGCCATGGTCTATTGGTATTAAGACAGAGTTATATTCCCAGGCAGACGGCAGGCGAGAAGTTGGAGAGGTCCCCTGCTGAGAGGCCTGGTCCAGCTTTGTGGTCGGGTCTGGCAGCAGGCTGATAAGGACTCCAGGCCAGGCGGTGAGACAGCATCTTGGCTGGGCAGGCACGGCGGCAGGACAGCAACACAGCAGCTCCATTGGCCTCTTGATCCCGTCGTCGACTTGTGCCGCATAGCAAAAGCTAGCAGGCTGGCTCTTCGACTCCAAATGAGGAGATCCAGAGGTTCGCTCGCACTGGGCCACACACACACACACACACACTCACACAGACGGGGGGTATTACAGCTCAGGGACAGCTCTGCAGGTCAGCTTGTGCTGCTACCTGCTCCGTGCAGAGTACCAGGCTGCCCCTTCAGCTCCGGATGTGTGGAGATCCAGAGGTTCACGCACACCAGGCCATGATCCCCAAGAGGATCCTACTGCCCAGAGGGACAGCCTTCCCAGGACTTCCTGCCTGTAAGTGACTGATCCGAGATCCGTCTCTGCAGAGACGTGGAGCTCTGGACCTTGAACACTGACACTCTTTTTTGTGACCGTGATACGAGCCTTGAAAATGCAGCTTTTACAAATAGTGTTAGTCACATGTAATATAATATAACTTTGCTTTGACCCTATGTTTTGACCCTATGCATGGTATTTGTAAATAATGCTGGAGACCTTGATGTACATATACTATGATAATTAGATAGCCCTTAAAATTACTTTAACACTGTATACTGTGATCTATGGATTAATGAATAAGTTCAAGTAGTATTATTGATATTGAGTCCTCTAGTCATTAAGAAAATAGTGTTACTCTGATAGTTAAGTATTGTAGTAAGTAAGTTAAATAGATGATAAGTAGTTACATTAAGCTAAGTGATTCAGTGTGTTAAGTTAGCTATAAGTTATGATAAGCGATATTATTGACATTATTCATAGTGATATTGATAAGTGTGTTAATTATGTTAAGTTAGGTGATTAAGCTAAGTAGTTAATCTAAGTAGTTACGTTAAACTAAGTAGCTAAGTAGTTAAGTCATGATTAAGTAGTGATGTTAAGTTTATTGATAAGTGTATTAAATAGTATAGATTGATAAGTATATTGGTACTGATAAGTGTATCGACCTCAATGAGCATGCTGATGAGTAGTATGATAAAAAACCTCTGGTTGTAAGCAATAAAATCTATCATTGGAAAGACAAAAAAAGAGTTATATTAAATAAAAAAGTTATTTTTCAGATTATTATTGTTCATTCCTGTAGACATAGCTAAGGAGAAAACTCATTCATTTTAATATATAGTTGTAAAGAATAGAAGTTATTTCATAATTATGTTCTCTGTCAACATATATCTCTATCAGTATATCTGTGTATCATATATACATTACGGATGGATATACAGATATATAGAAACATAAATAGAAGCAATTTGGGGAATGAACCAGTGGATGTAAGATCTCTCTCTCTTTCTCTCTCCCTCCCCTCTCCCCCTCTCTCCCTCTCTTCCCCTTTCTTCTCCCCTCTGCCCCTTTTCCCCTCTCCCCCTCTCCCTCTCCCTCTTTCCCTCCCCTCCCTCCATTTCCTCTTCTTCTCTCCCTCTCCCTCTCAAATAAATCTTTACAAAAAGATAAAACCATACTTAATCTCCAAATAAAGGTAGTAACAAGGAATTCTGCCTAACATAATACAACCATCCTGTGTACAAACAAAAACACACTAATCCATTCCTAGGAAGAAGAGGTAAAGTCCTTGAGTGATGCTTACTTTTTCTTTGATATTCTATGACTTAAACACTGTGATGCAAGACACAAAATGAATAATACTTAGATAGCATCATGTAAAGTCAACACATCTTATATTACATAAGTAAAGGAATAAGAGAGGAAATAAAACAGATTTTTACATACTAGTATATTTGAAGTAAAACAAGGAAGAAACACTCATGACAATGGTAGTCCTCATTTCTAAGACTGTTCACATACTCCTGGTATTCATAACTACTATCTTCCATTATCCATTCAGTATTTTCTTGGCCTTCAGCAAGCATTTTAGCTGATCGTAGTCATTTACCTGATACAGTGACAGAATTTTTTTTCCTGAAGAGTTTGTGCCATTAGTAGTTCTTTTGGGGTTGATTTATTTTAGTTTTTCATTGACCTGAATCATAGGGCATGATAATATTAAGAGACACTTCAAAGAATCTCCATTATGGAGTAACAGTATAATTTCTTGTTGGTAAACAGGATCAATCAATCCAGCCAGCAGAGTAACTGCCTTCTTAACTTGATGATTCAGAGACCAGAGGAGTCCAGAAGGCCACATTTAACTCTTAACTTCCAATTCAATGAATCAATAGTGTGTCTCCTGGTAGAAATATTCCTCCATTTGAACATCAGAGCTGTGGGTAAGCAGAGCATAGGACTATGGGAACAGAAAATAATTTGCTAGGGGCCACTAGGGGTAATAACTGGTGCTACCACTCTAATTTCTACTCTCTGATTTCTGGACTTATGCATTCTGGCTTTTGGAGAAATACCACTACATATTAGATGCTAATTCAGTGCATATACAACACTCCGGGGAACCAACCCTGCTTGGGATTGTTACCTAGATGGTACTGTAACTGAATCTGCAAAAGGTCATCTCACTGTTCTATTAAAGCAGCTGCTTCGAGGGGTGGGAGGAGGGGAACATGATATGACCTGTGAACTCCATGGGCATAGATGTGTAGCAATGCTTCTTTTGTTATGAAATGAGTTCCTTGATCAGAAACAAGGCTGTATGAAACACCATGGCAGTAGAAAATGTATTCTGTAAGTCAAAGAAAGGTAGTTTGAACAGAATCATTATGTGCCAAGGATGGGAAATATATATGCATAATAAATATCTATTCTGGTAAGAACCAAACACTGTCACTTAGATGATGGGTGCGACCCATTGTAAACAGAATGTCAAGCAGGAAGACAACTAATCATTCCTGAGGAAGAGTCCATATCAAGGACTTAGTACTGTTTTCCGCTACAGAAGGGTGAGCATTCAAATTAGTGTCTTTCCTGGAAGGAATCTTTTATTCCCATTCAAGGGGTTCTGGCTCTATATGTTGGATCAAATATAAGAATTGAGGGCTGAAATTGCTTTTATGAGTCAAGTTAGATGTTTTGTTCTCTTGACTAGAATTTTCTGCTTAGGCAGATCAAGTAAAAAATTAAGTAGGTTTAGTTAAAAGGAACATCCACTGCACCCTACAATAATGTTAAGTAGTTCTTAATTGACCAATCCACTGTTATATTGAAATATCCTTAAGCCTTTCAATTCCTTCCTATACATTTATCGGGGTAGGTTGGCCTTTTCTAATTCTCTCACTGGAGGATATCTTTTGGTGAATATTTTATCAGATAACCTTAAAAACTGCAGAAGCACTTTTTAATTCCCTGTTCCAAAAACAATAAATACAGAATATCTACTTATTGAGCTTATGTCAATAAATTTGGTTTCATAAAACTTTGTAGCCCTTCCTCTATTATCTCATACTTCAATATCCATTCCCACTCTGGTCTAGGTAATCATGTCTTGGTTGCCTACTCTGTGCCTACTGGCAGATTTTAGGATGATAGTCACACTAGGATATCAGTTCTTTGATGAATTCAAGAAAATTTGTTGCTTTTCAGTCTCTCAGTTTTGTTGGTTGCAAGGACTAGAATGTTCCCTCTAAGTTACTATATGGTACAGATAAAATTCAAAGTCCAATCACTGGTTTTTGCTTGTTTTATTGTTTTTAATGTAAAGCTGTTGAGAATAAGAAGGCATCTAGGCCTGATTTATAAAAAAATATCACAGATCATAAACCTAATATCGATTAGATAATACCTGCAAGAAACTTTGCAAGTATGTGCATGAATGTATGTGATAAATGGCTGTAATTTTGTACAAAAGAGCAATTATATATTATCATTATTCCAAAACCTTCAACCCACCTATATCTAATTCTCTTTGCTTGGAACTGTGGTTGTAGCTTCCCATGATAGGTGATACTTGTGACCCTATAATTTGGCTCTGTATTTATTTGTCATATTACTTGTTTTAGCCAGTGTTACATTATGATGTATATGGAGGCGTGAAAATCTCTTGTAGGATGGATTTGAAATCCATCTTGCATCTCTCTCATCTCCAAAAAAAAAACAAGCTCAGACTTTCCTTGTAAAACAGAAGAGAGTCCAATACATTAGTCATTCAGTAAAGGCCAGGCTAGATCAAACAATAGCCCATTGACTTTTGGGTATGTGAGAAAGCTCAGCTGAGATAGCAAAGCCCCATAGTTTATTCCCAGCTGAAATTAAACATATGAGAAATAAATAGTTTTTTTTTGTTTGTTTTTGGCTGGTTTTATGGCTGATTACTGTGAAATGCTACTGTAGAAAATGGGGAATAGTATTATACTATACCCTTCCTGAATTTTCCATCCTTAGCAATGCCTTATGCTCCAGAGCTTTTTTTCCATACTTGCTTTTGTTAAACATTTTATGTGTTGATTTGAGAGGTAGAGTTATAGGCAGAGAGAGGGAGATACAGAGAGCAAGAGGTCTTCCATCTGTTGGTTCACTCCCCGGATGACCATGAATGCTGGAGCTGGGCCAGTCTGAAGCCAGGAGCCAGAAAATTCTTCTGAGTCTCCCACGTGGGTGCGGGGGCCCAAACACTTGGAGCATCTTCCACTGCTTTCTCAGGCCATAGCAGAGAGCTGGATTGGAAGAGGAGCAGCCAGGACTCAAACGGCATCCATAGGGGCCTGCTATGCCATAATGCTGCCCCCGTGTGCTTGATTTGATAAACATTAACCAACCCTATTCATCCCCTATTCATTTTAGACCTTATTAAATGACCACATTTAATCTGATTTGATATACTAGAGTGATCATGGATATTGTTACTCTTTCTGTGTAGCTTCCCTAGGTGACATTTCATTTTTAGTAAGATTTTACTCTTAAGTAACCCAAGAGTTCACTATGTAGATATCTGAGGCATAGGAATAGGGAAATACAGAAGAAGGTCTTTGAAAACGGAGAAACTTGATCACCACTCAAATCACATTTTTTTGTCAAAGATGGTGCTTGTCATGGTGGAAAAACTTGCTCAAGAATAATGGTAGCTATGTGCAGAAATAAGATTCTTTGGATTCAGATTAAGCAGGGCTCAGTTCCAATCTTTACAGTTGCTTCTCTGCAATTCTGGAAACATTTTGCATTTTCCCTAATTCTCAGTTCCTTCAAGATAATATCAACATTCAAATCTCAAAATTGCTATGAAGACAAATGAGATAATGTAATTAAAAGGACTAATTATAAAATACTATCCATTTAGGAGTATGTTATTAATACACTATATATTAAATAAGGAAGTGAGACAGATTTTGGTCAAAATAAGAATTATTTCCTTTGGCCGGCGCCGCGGCTCACTAGGCTAATCCTCCACCTGCGGCGCTGGCACACCGGGTTCTAGTACCGGTCGGGGCGCAGGATCTGTCCCGGTTGCCCCTCTTCCAGGCCAGCTCTCTGCTGTGGCCAGGGAGTGCAGTGGAGGATGGCCCAAGTGCTTGGGCCCTGCACCCCATGGGAGACCAGGAAGAAGCACCTGGCTACTGGCTTCGGATCGGCATGGCGCACTGGCTGTAATGCACTGGCTGTAGCGGCCACTTGGAGGGTGAACCAACAGAAAAAGGAAGACCTTTCTCTCTGTCTCTCTCTCTCTCTCACTGTCTAACTCTGCCTGTCAAAAAAAAAAAAAAAAAAGAATTATTCCCTTTACTTATATAGATTCAAGAATGTAATTCAGTCATTGTCAGTATCTAATATACATTATAATCTCCTGAAAAGTTTGTTTAAATGCATGTTTCTGACCCTAGAAATAACAGATATGGTAAGCTTAGCACAAAACCCAAGAATGTTCATATTTAACAAATTTCCAGTACCATTCAAATTCATGTGGTTTCCAATCATTGTGAAATACAATCATAATGAACCATTAATCTCTTTGTTTTATATTAAGTTTTGAACATCCATCTGACAACTTAACTTCAAATTCTGAGCAATTTTGAGGCTATAAACTGGTATTCATTATAATGCAAGGCTGATGTGAGATGTCAACAGCAGACAAAAAATTAGTAGAGAAAATAATACAGACAGTCATTTAAGCCTGGCAGTAAAAGCATTGGTTAAGATGGCCATGTCCTGTATTGGAGAGCCTGGGTTCTAGTCCTGACTGCTCTCAATTCCATCTTCCTGTTAATATGGATCCTGGAGGTAATGGTGATGGCTCCAGCAATTGATGGCCTGCCACCACCCTCCACCCACACATGGAAGACTTGGATTGAGTTCCCAACTCCCAGCTTGGACTGGCCCAATTCTGGCCATTGTGAGAATTTAGGGAACAAAAATGTATGTATGAGCACTGTCTGTTTTTCTATCTCTGTCTCTCTCTGACTTTGTTTCTCAAATAACAGAAAAACAAATAAATGAATAACAAATTTTTAAGGTTTCTTTTATTTATTTGAAATTATGAGTTACAGAGCGCGTGCGCGCACGCAAGAGAGAGAGAGAGTTCTTCCATCCACTTGCTCATTCCCCAAATGGTCACATCAGCTGGACTGGGCCAGACTGAAGCCAGGAGCCAGAAGCTTCCTCTGGGTCTCCCTTGGGGGCCCCAAGCACTTGGGCCATCTTCCAGCTGCTTTTCCCAAGAAACCAGCAGGGAGGTGGATCACAAATAGAATAGCCAGGAATTGAACTGACACCCATATGAAACATTGACATTGCAGGTGGTGGCTTAACCCACTATACCACAATGCTGGCACCTAAAAAATTTCAAAAAGCTAAAATCAGATGGAGAAGATGAAGACTGGAAAGTTCATGAGCACTCACAACAGCACACTAGGATCGCCTTTGCAAAAAATTAGGTATTATGCATATGTTTTACCATTAATGGATATCTACTGGAAAAACAAACGACAATATAAATGAAAGATCATTCACCCAGACCAAGTGGGATTTATCCCTGTTACACAGGGATGTTTCAACATATGCAAATCAATAAATGTGAACATCACATTAACAAATTGAAGAATAAAAACCATATGATTATTTCAATAGATGCAGAGAAGCGTTTGATAAAATAAAAAATACTTTCATGATAAAAACCTTAAGCAGGCCGGCACCGCGGCTCACTAGGCTAATCCTCCACCCGTGGCCCCGGCACACCGGGTTCTAGTCCCGGTCGGGGCGCCAGATTCTGTCACGGTTGCTCCTCTTCCAGGCCAGCTCTCTGCTGTGGCCCGGTAGTGCAGTGGAGGATGGCCCAAGTCCTTGGGCCCTGCACCCCATGGGAGACCAGGAGAAGCACCTGGCTCCTGCCTTCGGATCAGCACCGTGTGCCGGCTGCAGCGCGCCGGCCGCGGCGGCCATTGGAGGGTGAACCAACGGCAAAGGAAGACCTTTCTCTCTGTCTCTCTCTCTCACTGTCCACTCTGCCTGTCAAAAAAAAAAAAAAAAAAAAAAAAAAAAAAAAAAAAAACCTTAAGCAAATTGGGTATAGAAGGAACATTCCTCTACACAATAAAGCAGTATATGACAAACATGCAGGCAGCCTCATAGTGAATGGGGAAAAGTTGGAAGTATTTTCTCCATGAACTGGAACCAGACAAGGATTTCCACTCTCACCATTGCTATTTGATACAGTTAGAGAAGTCTTAGCAAGAACCATTAGGTAAGAAAAAGAAATCAAAGTGATGCAAATTGGAAAGGAAGAAGTTAAATTATACCTGTTTACAGATTACAGGATCCTATATATAGGGAAACCCAAAGACTCCAGTAAGTAACTAATGGAATTCATAAGAGAATCTGGTAAAGTTGTAGGCTATAAATCAAGACACAAAAATCAGTAGCCATTGTATGCACAGAAAATACCATGTCTGAGAAAAAAAACTTGTAAGATCAGTAATATTCACAAGAGCTACAAAAAAAAATCAAAATACTTTGGAGTAAATTTAATCAAGGTTATGAAAGATGTCAACAATGAAAAGTAAATAATATTAAAGAAGGAAATAGAAGACACAAATAATGGAAAAATCTTCCATGTTCATGGACTGAAAGACTTAATATCATCAAAATGTCCATAATACCCAAAGCAATTTACAGATTCAATGAAATCCCAATAAAATACCAATGGCATTCTTCTCAAATCTAGAAAAAGCTGTGCTAAAATTCATATGGAAACACAAGAGACCATGAATAGAGAAATCTTAACAAAAAACAAAGCCAGAGGCATCACAATACCAGATATACCAGATTTCAAGACATACTAGGCCGGCGCCACGGCTCAATAGGCTAATCCTCCACCTGCAGCACCGGCACCCCAGGTTCTAGTCCCAGTTGGGGCACCGGATTCTGTCACGGTCGCTCCTCTTCCTGTCCAGTCCTCTGATGTGGCCCGTTAGTGCAGTGGAGGATGGTCCAAGTGCTTGGGCCCTGCACCCCATGGGAGACCAGGATAAGTACCTGGCTCCTGCCATCAGATCAGCGCGGTGCGCCGGCCGCAGCACGCCGGCCGTGTCGGCCATTGGAGGGTGAACCAACGGAAAAGGAAGACATTTCTCTCTGTCTCTCTCACTGTTCACTCTGCCTCTCAAAAAAAAAAAAAAAAAAACAAAACAAAAAAACCAAAAACAAACAAACAAACAAAAACATACTACAGGGCAGTTATAATCAAAACAGCCTGGTACCGGCACAAAAATAGACATGCTGAACAATGTAATCGAACAGAAAACCCAGAAACTAATCCACACATCTACAACCAACTAATCTTTGAGAAAAGAACTAAAATCAATCCCTAGAGAAAGGACAGATAGTCTCTTCAACAAATGGTTCAGGAAAAATTAGATCAATGCACACAGAAGTATGAAACAAGACCCCTGTGTTACAACTTATACAAAAATCAACTCAAAATGGATTAAGGATCTAAATCTATGACCTGATACCATCAAAATACTAGAAGAAAACATTGGGGAAACTCTGCAAGAACTTGGAATAACAAAGACTTCTTGATAAAAACCCCAGAAGCACAGACAATAAAAGCAAAAATAGACAAATAGGATTACACCAAGGCAAGAAACTTCTGAACTACAAAGGAAGCACTCAACAAAGTGAAGAGGCAACCAACAGAATGGGAGAAAATATTTGCAAACTATGCAACTGATAAAGGATTAATATCCAGAATGTATATAGAGCTCAAGAAACTCACCAACAACAAAACAAACAATCCTCTTAAGAAATGGTCAAAGATCATGAACAGGCATTTTTCAAAGGATAAAATTTAATGGCCAACATACACATGAAAAAAATGCTCAAGGTCACTAACCATCATGGAAATACAAATAAAAACCAAAATGGGGTTTCACCTCACCCCAGTTATAATGGCTATCATAGAGAAATCCAAAGCAACAAATGCTGGTGAAGATCTGAGGCATATGGCCCCTTAATACACTCTTGGTGGGTATGTAAACTAATGCAATCACTATGAAATACAGTACAGAGATTTCTCAGAAATCTGAAAATAAATCTATAATATGACCCAGCCATTCCACTCCTTGGAATTTACCCAAAGGAAATGAAATCAGCAGATGAAAGAGTTACCTGTACCACATGCTTATTGCAGCACAATTTGCAATAGTGAAGATATGGAATCAACTCAGGTGTCCATAAACTGAAGACTGGATAAAGAAAATGTGGTAAATATACACTGTGGACTATTACTCAGCCATCAAAAAGAATGAAATCCTGTTTTCTGCAACACAATGGATGCAACTGGAAACCATTATGCTGAGTGAAATAAGGCAGTCCCAAAAGGACAAGTATTATAGATTTTCCCTGATTTGTAGTAATTTTTATATAGAGCACAAAAATGTAATGTATGTGAGTTAAATTGACATATTAAGATTGAATTATTGTTTACAACCCTTGTCTATATTCTTGGAGAACAGTGGTTTTTCTTCTTACTGTATGTTAAATTCTTAATTTGGTAGAGGAGTAAGCTTGTGATTATAAAGTAAACTGAAAGTATGTCATTGTAAAAGTAAGGAAGAAGGAAAATTCAAAAAATATATAATCACATAAAATTTGAAAAGAAATTTCAAGTCCATAAAATTTTTAAGGGCATTATTTATTTATAACAATTAAATTTTTGAACTCTTGGTGCAGTTCCATCTATAATTTAAAATATGAGGAGGGCACTTGATGCAGCAGTTAATATGCCACTTGGAGCACCTACATCCCATATCAGTGTGACTGGGTTTGAGTCCCAGCTCCACTTCTAATCCCAGTTTCTGATATTGCTTATTCTGGGATGCATCAAGAGATTGCTCAAGTGGTTGGATCCCTGTACCCACATGGGAGACATGGATTGTTATAGGTTCCTGACTTTTGCTTGGAGCAGCCCTGGCTGTTGTGGGCATTGTGAGTAAAGCAGCAGATGGAGATTTCTATCTGTCTGTCTCTGTCCCTTTCTCTTTGTTTATTTCTCAAATAAATAATAAACATCTCATAAATTCAAATCACAATAGTAAGAAATTTAACCCTTAAAATCACCACTCAACTATTTAAAGCATAATTTTAATGAGGACAGATAAGCATTAATATCATTCATAATACTTATATTAATAATTATTCAACTATTGATGCAATGGTTATTTGAATTTTTCCCCAGAGGTGTTGACATTTAACAACTGGCAATGATACCGAATCATGACACTTTGCATGCAGTTACAACTGCACACTTTTCCTCCTCCCCAGCATTCACCCTCATTAAAATCTCCCTTTAGAGGGGCCAGCATTATGGTACAATGGAACAAAATGTCACTTGTGACCCCAGTATCACATATCAGAGTGCCAGTTTGAGTCTGTATTATTGGAGAAGAGTTGAAGTCATCAACACACTAGAGTTTTGAGACACTCTCTTAGCATTATATTAAATTAAAACACAATCTACAGCTACAAAGTATCATCCCTAGAATTTATCTGTCAAAATGCATTTTGTTATCCATTGTTTCAATTGTAACTTTTAAAATTAGAAATTTATATATATCATTTCTTATGCCCATATTATTTTCTTTGAGGTTTATCCATTATTTTTGTTCAAAGAAAATAAAATACTGGCACAACTTACATACTTACTATAAAATGTATTTTTTTCATATATAACACACAAGCATTCTTGTTAAATTTTGAGAAAAAATTTAACAAAATATGAACATAGTAATATACAACATATATTCATGCTAGCATTTAATTTTACAAACTAAGTACTATGAAGAGCATTTCAGGTGTGTCATTTAATTCTCAAATCACATGAGAATTCTTATTATCATTTCAAATTCATAAATAACTATAGACACAGGAAGTTATTTAAATTGAAAAGTATTACAAATATAACAATTTTAGGAACCAGTATTTGAGCTATTCACTTTGTTTCAGGAAACTGCACTCAATTTTCAGTTGTCTTAACTGGTGTAATCTCTGGACTTATACCTTGATTCAGGAAGGTACAACTATAACTTGAAAACTGCATGTTGCCACAAACTTAATTAGTCACATAAGTGAAAGGGACTACGGGTTTGGCTTATCTCATGATTAAGTGAAAGCACATGACAAATTTCAGAATAATGACTCTACTAAACTGGTTACCACAAGACATTGCCAAAGAGTACCTGAGAGGTTTAAACTCATAACTTAAAAGTATTTGAACCAAGTTAAACAAAAATATAAGTTATTATTTGAGCAGGGAAGAGTTAATTCAGCAGACCTGGGTTACTTAAACCCTGCACTTTCCAAAAAAAAAAAAAAAAAGATTTTTGTTTGTTTTGGGCATGTATCATAGTTTTTATTTATTTGCCCCATAAAAACCCTTTATTTAAGGAATACAAACGCCATGCATTTCATAAGTACAACTTTAGGAATATATTGATTCTTCCCACCATACCCACCCTCCCACCCACACTTCTATCCCCCTTCCTCCTCCCTCTCTTATTCCCAGTCCTA
This sequence comes from Oryctolagus cuniculus, assembly GCF_051225735.1. Taxonomy (NCBI): domain Eukaryota; kingdom Metazoa; phylum Chordata; class Mammalia; order Lagomorpha; family Leporidae; genus Oryctolagus; species Oryctolagus cuniculus. The sequence goes on from NC_142888.1 coordinate 59,795,177, forward strand.
TTCTCTACTAAGAGCTAGTTTCAATGAACTTTATACACAGAAGACCACCTCTATACTAAGTAAAGAGTTCAACAATTTGCACAGAAAAAAAAAAAACAAAAAACAAAAAACAAACCTGTTCTTCAACAGTTGAGACAAGAGCTGTTCAAAGTCATTGCATCTGGAAGTTAATTTCACTTTTTTTTAGAAACTTAAGTAATTTTAAAGAAGCACTCAAGAATGATACAGCTTTTGCAAGCACTTAGACATAACTATAACTTACAAGACAAAAGAACATCCTCCACTTAATACATTGGAAGAAAGTAAGTCTTTGAGAACAAGTTTTATCATTAATTAAGGAAGCACCTAAGAAAATAAGCAATACCTATCTGCTGGTTCTCCATGCCCAGGGCTGGCCTAGACTAGTGAGAAAACCTGAGAACATAACCCTTGTATCCTATGAGTGGCAGAAATACAACCAAGTGTGCTATTACTTGCTGCCTCTCAGGGTGTACACTGGCAGAAAGCTGAATCAGGTGCTAGCGCTAGAACTTGAACCAAGTTACACCTGTATGGATACAAGTATCCCAAGCAGCATTTTTTTGAAAATTGCTTTCATCTTTTAAAAATTTTTATTTATTTATTTGAAAGAGAGACAGAGACAGAGAGATCTCCCATCTGCTGGCTCCCTCCCCAAATGCTAACAAGACCCCACTGGACTCAACCTAGGTCTCCCATGTGGGTGGCAGGGACCTAACTACTTGAGCTATCACCTGCTACCTCGCAGTTATATTAGCATTAAGCTAAAATTGGAAGTGGATCTGGGACTTGAACCCAGACAATCTGATATGGATTTCAGGCACTCCAAATAGCAATTTTAACAGTTATGCAAAATGCCTACCCTAGCTAAGCTTCTTAACTGTTATGCCAAACATTCACCTGTTCATTTTTTATGTCCTTGTATGCTGAGTATATTAAGAAATTTTTAGTCATATATTGATGTTGAATATTAACAAGTGGTTTCAATACAAATACTCAGATAATTATACATTTACCTTTATTCTTTTGATGTAGTGAATTTTAATCATAATCATATTCCAGAAGTAAAGACAATCTCACAATAGCTCTGATATATTAATGTTGCATTTTTACATACAATGAATTCACTTTGCTAATATTTTGCTTAGGATTTTGTGTATATATTCACAAGAATGATTTTTATTATTTTAGTATTCATTTTAGGTTACATATCAAGGTTGTTAAGAAGTGTGCTCTATCAATTTTCTGAAAATGCTATTCTGATATTGTGTTATTTCAATACATTTTAATACAAACCAGCAGTGTTTCTGTTTATAAAATGTAATGGGTACCAAATCAGAGCTAGATGGAAGGAATAAATTCCTAGTGTTACACAGAATAGTAGGGTCGCTATAGTTCACAAAACCTAGTATCTGTTGTGTGAATAAATAGAAGAAACTCAAAGCCTCCAATCATAAATTAATATCAAAGAAGGGGAAATTTTGATTACCCTGCTTGGATCGGTGCCCATCTTATACATGTATTGAAATTTCACATGGTAGCCATTACATATGTACAATTATTTTTAATATTTTTTAAAGATTTATTTATTTGAAAGGTAGAGTTATAGACAGAGAGAGAGAGAGAGAGAGAGAGAGGTCTTCCTTCTGTTGGTTCACCCCGCCAAGTGGCTGCTATGGCCGTCGAAGCCAGGAGCCAGGTGCCTCCTCCTCCTGGTCTCCCATGCGGGTGCAGGGCCCAAGGACTTGGGCCATCCTCCACTGCACTCCTGGGCCACTGCAGAGAGCTGGACTGGAAGAGAAGCAGCTGGGACTAGAAGCCGGTGCCCAAATGGGATGCCAGCGCCGCAGGCAAAGGATTAGCCAAGTGAGCCACAGCACCGGGCCCCTATAATATTTTTAAATATAAACATAGAATGATACTAGAGCACACCTTTGTTTCAGCAATTATTTGGTCAATATTGTCATTACAAGACTCATGAAGAATATTAGATTCATTCACACATGATTATGAGATTCATATGATTATGAGATTTTATATTTTAAGAACTAATAATTGTCAACATTATAATTATGATGGCTACCTGTGTCATTTTATGTAGAAATACTTTTTTATCATGAAATACCATACTCCATTATTCAACAATCATAAGTTATGTATATCTTCTTTTTTATTATTTTTTGACAGGCAGAGTGGACAGTGAGAGAGAGAGACAGAGAGAAAGGTCTTCCTTTTGCCGTTGGTTCACCCTCCAATGGCCGCCAAGACCGGCGCGCTGCGGCCAGCGCACCGCGCTGATCCGAAGGCAGGAGCCAGGTGCTTCTCCTGGTCTCCCATGGGGTGCAGGGCCCAAGTACTCCACTGCACTCCCTGGCCACAGCAGAGAGCTGGCGTGGAAGAGGGGCAACCAGGACAGAATCCGGTGCCCTGACTGGGACCAGAACCCAACGTGCTGGCGCCGCAAGGTGGAGGATTAGCCTATTGAGCCGCAGCGCCGGCCAATATATCTTCTAATAAATACACATTTTGGGTTACAATTAATTTGGAGAAATATAAATAGTGCTTCTATGAAACTTATTGGGAATTTCCTTTAGAGAGCATATCATTGAATTTCTATGGAATATGTAATAGGAGTAGATTATTTGTGTCAGATTTAATTTTAAAATGTACTTACAAACTTTATCAATTTGCATTCAACTATCAGTTTGAGTTTTCTCTATAACCTCACTGGTAGTTTGTATTATAATTTTGCTCATTCTGATAGGTTTATAGTTGATTGTCCGTAATACTCAAGATATATTAGAGAAAAGAAGCAAAACTAGAATGCTTAATGTATTATTATAAATTCACAATAAGTAGGTATGTTATTATATGTATAAAGATACACAAATAGCTGGACTTCTTATAACTGTGTAAATAGTTAAAATGATTAAATGTGATAAAGCTCTAAATAAAAATAAGCATCTTTCAGGTAGAAACTATATCATTATCAGAAACCTAGCAATTCAGTTTTGTGAGTCACAATGCAGGGAAAGTTCCTTCAATGTGTCATTTTGTTTAATACTAGATAATGAAAAAAAGACATTAAGAAAACATCTCTATTTAGTCAGTATTGTCCTAAATGACATGAGCCAAAATGCCTTTTCCCTTAGGTTCAACTGATGAAACTCAGGCTGCTACTGCTTTTCACTTCCACTCCTATAGATTATAGTATGTGAAAAACAATGTCCACCAATGTTCACATAAAATGTAGAAGAGCTAAATGTGTACCTTACCTATAATAAATACTATTATTTTTGCCTCAATGGAGATATGCCTTTAAAAACGTGCAATAAATAACTTTTTCTAATAAGGGAATTTTATATAGGGCTATTATAATTGCCATTATTTATTTATTTAAATGTAATGGAAATAGACATAGATAGTCTAATCAGGTTTGCAAACTTCTTTAAGGAAATATTACAACAGTAGCTAGAAATTGAGTATGTTTATTGGAGAGATCTTTCACATTCTTCGTCAAATTTATCCCAAGATATTTAGCTTTTGCTGTTGTTGTTATCTTGTTTAGTTTTTGTAGCTATTGTGAATCAGACCAATCTTAGAAGTTCTTTCTCAGCCATGGCATTGTTTGTTTACACAAATGCTATTGATTTTTGTATGTTGATTTTATATTCTGAAATTTGCCAAACTATTATGAGTTCCAATAATCTCTTAGTGGTGTCTTTTGGGTCTCCTCTGTATAGTATCGTATCATCTACAAACAGGGGTAATTTGACTTTCTCTTTTCCCATTTGTATCACTTTGATTTCTGTTTCTTGTCTAATGACTCTGGCTAAAACTTCAAGAACTATATTGAATAGCAACGATAAGAGTGGGTATCATTGTCTTGTTCCGGATCTTAGTAGAAATGCTTCCAGCTATTCCACATTCAATATGATGCTGGCTATGGGTTTGTCAAATATTGCCTTGATTGTGTTGAGTTTGTTCTTTCTATATCTAATTTGTTTAAGTTTTTTTCATGAAAGGTTGTTGTATTTTATCTAATACTTTCTCTGCACTGTTGAGATAATCATATGGTTTTTATTCATCGGTTTGTTAATGTGATCTCTCACATCTATTGATTTGTGTATGTTAAACCACCCCTGCATACCCAGAATAAATCACACTTGGTCTGGGTAAATGATCTTTTAGATGTGTTGTTGGATTTGATTAACTAATATTTTGTTGAGGATTTTTGCATCTATGTTCATCAGGGATATTGGTCTACAGCTCTCGTTCTCTGTTGTATCCTTTTCTGGTTTAGGAATTAAGGTGATGCTGGCCTCATTGAAGGAGTTTGGGAGGGTTCCCCTCCTTTTCATTTATATGAATATTTTGAGAAGAATGGGATTAGTTCTTCTTTAAAAGCAGTAAAGCCATTCAGTCCTGGGCTTTTCATTCTTGGGAGGGTCTTTATTACTAATTCAATCTCCATCTTGGATATTGGTCTGTTTAGGTTTCTATGTCTTCACGACTCAATTTTTATAGATTGTATGTGTTATGAAATCTATCCATTTCTTCTAGATTTTCCAATTGTTTGGCATATAGCTGTTTGTAGTAATTCTGTTTATTTCTGTGGTATCTGTTTTAAACGTCTCCTGTTTCATCTGATTTCATTAATTTGGGTTTTCTACAAAACATTAAGAAAAGAAATAGAAGAAGACACAAAAAATCTTCCATTGAAAAAATTATTATAATCATAATGCCCATACTACCCAAAGTAATTCACAAAGTCAATGCAGTTTCAATGAAAATTCCAAAGATGTTCTTCTCAGATCTAGAATAAAGTGATCCTGAAATTTGTATGGAATGACAAGAGACTCCTAATAGCTAAATCAGTCCTAAAGAATAAAAATAAATCTGGAGGAATCACAATACCTGATTTCAAGACATATTACAGGGCAGTTGTTTTTTTTTTTAACTTTTATTTAATGAATATAAATTTCCAAAGTACGGCTTATGGATTACAATGGCTTCCCCCCCCATAACGTCCCTCCCACCCACAACCCTCCCCTCTCCCACTCCCTCTCCCCTTTCATTCACATCAAGATTCATTTTCGATTCTCTTTATATACAGAAGATCAGTTTAGCATACATTAAGTAAAGATTTCAACAGTTTGCTCCCACACAGAAACATAAAGTGAAAAATAATAGATGATTTTTTAAATGATGATGAAATCAGATCAGACCTATTGTCATGTTTAATCCCAGTGAGAGTCAAGTTGGGAATTGATAATTTCTTTTTTTTTTTTTTTTTTCAGAAGATCAGTTTAGTATACATTAAGTAAAGCTTTCAACAGTTTGCACCCCCATAGAAACACAAAGTAAAATATACTGTTTGAGTACTCGTTATAGCATTAAATCTCAATGCACAGCACATTAAGGACAGAGATCCTACATGAGGAGTAAGTGCACAGTGACTCCTGTTGTTGACTTTACAAATTGACACTCCTGTTTATGGCATCAGTAATCTCCCTATGCACCAGTCATGAGTTTCCAAGGCTATGGAAGCCCCTTGAGTTCTCCGACTCTTATCTTGTTTAGACAAGGTCATAGTCAAAGTGGAGGTTCTCTCCTCCCTTCAGAGAAAGGTACCTCCTTCTTTGAAGACCTGTTCTTTCCACTGGGATTGCACTCACAGAGATCTTTCATTTAGTTTTTTTTTTTTTTTTTTTTTTTTTTTTTTTAGAGATGTGGACCAATGGAACAGATTAGAGACCCCAGAAATACATCCAACTAGTCTTTAATAAATGAGCTAAAATCACTCCCTGGAGAAAGTACAGACTCTTCAACAAATGGTGTTGGGACAATTGAATCTCTGCTTGCAGAAATATCAAACAAGACCCCTATCTTACACCTTATATAAAAATCAACTCACAATGGATCAAGGAGCTAAACCTAAGAACTGAAAACCATCAAATTGCTAGCTGAAAACACAGAGCAAATACTGCAAGACACTGACCTAGACACAAACTTCTTGGCTAAGACACCACAAACACAGGCAATAAAGGCAAAAATAGACAAATGGGATTACATCAAGCTAAGAATTTTAGCGAAGGAAACACTAACATAGAGGCAACTGACAGAAAGGGAAAAATATATGCAAACTTATTTCTGATAAAGTATTAATATCCAAATTATATAAGGAGCTCAAGAAACTTAACAACAACAAAACAAACAATCCATTTAAGAAATGGGCTAAGATATGAATAGGTATTTTTCAAAGCATAAAATACAAATGGCCAGAAGGCACATGAAAAATGCTCAGGATCACTAGCCATAAGGGAAATGCAAATAGAAAAAATGATGAGGTTTCACCTCACCCAAGTTAGAATGGCTGTCATCCCAAAATCAAAAAATAGCAAATGCTGGCTTGGATGTGGGAAAAAAAAAACACCCTAATACACTGTTGATGAGAATGTAAACTAGTACAACCATTATAGGAGACAGTATGGAGATTCCTCAGAAATCTGAAAACTTACCATATGATCCAGTCACTCCACTCCTAGGGATTTAAGCAAAGGAAATGCAATCAGCATATGAAATGGTTATCTGTACCCCCATGTTTATAGCAGCTCAGCTCACAATAGCTAAGATATGGAGTCAACCCAGATGTCCGTCAACTAATGACTGAATAAAGAAAATATGGCAGAACAGGTTTAACTGTTGCCTGCAGCTCTGGCATGCCATATGGGTGCTGGTTCGAGTCCTGGATGTTCCACTTATGATCCAGCTCCCTGCTAAGCAGCCTCATAAAGCAACAAAAGATGGTCTAAGTGTTTGGGTCCCTGCCACCCATGTGGGAGACCTGAAAGAAGTTCTTGGCTTCTGGCTTTGGATCAGTGCAGCTCCAGCCGTTGCAGCCAATTGGAGGGTGAATCAGCAGATGGAAGACCTCTCTTTCTCTCTCTCTCTGTCTCTCCCCCCCCTCCCTCTCTCTCTTTCTCTCTCTGTGTGTAACTCAAATAAATAATTTTTTTTTTTAAAAAAAGGTATATATACACAATGAAATACTACTCAGGTGTAAAAGGAATGAAATATTCTCACCACATAAAATACAGAGACCATTATGCATAGTGACATAAGCCAGTCCCCAAAAAACCAATATCATGGTTTCCCTGATTTGTGGTAATGAGTATACAGAGTACATAAAAAATGTGATGTATTAGAATGAAATTGACATTTTGAGATTTGATTATTGTTTATAGCCCTAATCTAAACTCCTGAGGAACAGTGGTTTTTATACTTACTACGTATTTAATTGTTTATTTAGTGGAGGGTTAAGCTTGTGATGATATATTTAATTGACAGTATGTCATTGCAAAAATTAAAAATAGGAAAGGGAGGAGGAAGGAGTGTAGGAGCAAGAGCAGGAGGGAGAGAGGACAGGGTGGGAAGTATCACTATGCTCTTAAAACTATAGATATAAAATACATGAAATTTATTCCTTTTATATAATTTTTTTAAAAAATGAGTATGTTATTTTACATTCTTTTTGAAAATATTGATTTTAAACTGACAGATTAGAAACTCTACATTTTATGGAGGGCCTTGTGATGTTTCTATACAAGTAAACACTATATAATGTCCAAGCAGTGTAAACATATCTATCTGCACAAATATTTAACATGTCTTCATGGTGAAAATATTCAAAATCCTTTCAGCTAGTTTTTTAAACTTTTTAAAATTTTGTTTTATTTTTGAAAGGTAGACAGAGAGACAGAGATTTTTCCATCCACTTCGCTTCCTAGTTGGCTGGGCTGGGTCAGGCTGAAGCCAGGAGTTGGAAACTCAGTACAAGCCTCCCACATGGTGGCAGGTACCCAAGTACTTGAACAGTCATCCACTGCTTCCTAGGGTGTGCATTAGCCCTAAACTGTAATTGAAATCAGGGTCAGAGCTCATACCCACGTATTTCGATATGGGATGAGAGTGTACCAAGGGACAGCTTAACTGCCATGCCACATGCCCACTGGCCCTTCATTTTTCTTTCCTTTTTGAGAGTAACATACAGTACACTATTATTAGCTTTAGTTCCCCTACTGTGCAATAGAATATCAGATTTTCTTACCCCTATATAACTATAACCTACTGCATATTAATCAATCTTACCACCGTTGAAATATGTTATTACTTTTAAGATTGTATAAAGCCTTTAATTACAAAAATTCCTCTTTGGTAATTTTTAAAATGTAATTATGTAGTAAATCCAAAAGCTATTAAATACTGGAGAAAACCAAATTCATTTATGTGAAAGAAGAGAAAGCTTTATTAAATTACTGTTTCGATATTTCTGTCTTTCTACTTAATATGATTTAATACAAGTATATTTCACTATGAAAATAGATGCCATTTTATGCTTCTTTGTAATGCCTCCTCCTGTACACTCAACAACAAAACAATGACAGAAATATATATATACCTTGCTCTTTTAGTCCAGGTTATGATTTTCATACAAGGTTTATAGCTGAAGTGAATCACTTTCAAAAATCATCTTCTATAGTTATATTTTTCATGTATTTAAATCCACTATTAACTTCTCATTCACTTGTCCATTGTAATTCTTTTGAATTTCAATGTTACCCAAAAATTAGTATTGAGAAATATTACTTTCTGAAAGTTAGAAAGTGTCTCAGAAATGTGGTTTTCAAATAAATTTATTTTGTGATATCAAAAAGTTTCAGAGTTGCAGCATTAATATAGACAGGTGTTTCAAATTTTTTCCATTCCCTTTTAAAATTTTAGTTTTGTCAGAATGCTTCATAATTGCTTATTCAGTATATTTGGGAAGGAGATATATGCTGGCTATCATTACTGGAACGTAGTACTCAAAATTTTTTTTGAAAAATACATTATCTCCATATAATTCTATCAATAACTGATAATTAACCTGCAAAATAATATCTATTAGTTTGTGGTGAATGAATATGTTGTATATATATACATGAAATATCTGTATTTGTGATAGATTAGTATTTCTGAATAGCCATGAGTAACTTGAAATGTTTCCTTCTTAATGAAACTAAGCATTCAAAGGAATCACCTAAGTCTAATAGGCTATGCATGCTGCAGAAATACATACAAGCAAATTAAGGTAGACAAAATTCAGGCAACCACTCTTTTCTTCAAAATTTTTATTTTAATGACAAATGCCTCCATTATTCAGCTTATATTTACTTGTATAGATTAATCAGTTACTAAAAATTATTCATATTTTCAGTACGTGAATTTTTGCACACCACTCTAATGCAATATTTACAAGTTAAGAAAAATACTACTTTTTCCAGGATCCAGGATCATAATATCAGAAGATTGTGTGATTTCTTTTTTTTTTTTTTTTTTTTTTTTTTTTGGACAGGCAGAGTGGACAGTGAGAGAGAGAGACAGAGAGAAAGGTCTTCCTTTGCCGTTGGTTCACCCTCCAATGGCCGCCAAGGCCGGCACGCTGCGGCCAGCGCACCACGCTGATCCGATGGCAGGAGCCAGGTGCTTCTCCTGGTCTCCCATGGGGTGCAGGGCCCAAGGACTTGGGCCATCCTCCACTGCACTCCCTGGCCATAGCAGAGAGCTGGCCTGGAAGAGGGGCAACCAGGACAGAATCCCGCGCCCCGACCGGGACTAGAACCCGTTGTGCCGGCGCCGCAAGTCGGAGGATTAGCCTAGGGAGCTGCGGCGCCGGCCAAAGATTGTGTAATTTCAACACTCAAACTAATATTGTCTAAACAAATATAGCAAAAACCACATATATAATATTAGATCTTCTAAATATCTACATTTGAAACATATAGTGAAAAATTAAAATTAAATTTATTAACATATTTCAATTCAGTATAGTCAAAGTATTTCAATAACTAATCAATACAAACTTATTAATAAAACAGTTTGTATTCTCTTCTATGCTAAACTGGTAAAAGCTGCTATGTATTTTACATTTACAGCACATCTCTATTTGGATTAGCAACTTTGCAAGTTTTTATTAACCACATTTTGATAGTGAATAACATTTTGTAAAATGCAATTCTAACTTATTTAATAAAAGTGGCTAGCCATACTATGATTAGCAAAAATTAATGTGTAGAACACTGATATTCTTGAACATGTATCATTTAAGGCAGGTAATTTTAAAAACATTGATAAAATGTCTATTTCATTTATTAAAACCTGAAACAAATTCTCCTGCCAATATGAATTGATATCTCTTTGAGTGGCAAATGTGGTCAGAAAATTTGTGCAAAATGATTCTGATCAGTTCATGACAAAAACAGAATTTCAAGGCACTTTCATAAATGATTTAGAAATTATGGTACTTGGGCCTGGTGTTGTGGCATAGCAGGTAAAGTTGCCGCCTGTGATGCCAGCATCCTATATTGCTGCCGCTTTGTGTCCTAGCTGTTCCACTTCAGATCCAATTCCCTGCTAATGCCCTTGGAAAGTGGCAGAAGCTGGGCTCAGTGTTTGTGCCCCTGCACCCATATAGGAGACCCAGATGAAGTGACTAGTTCCTAGTTTCCGCCGGGCCCAGCCCTGACCATTTAGGGTACACCAGTGGATGAAGGATATCTCTCTCTCTCTCTCTCTCTCTGTCTCAGCCTCTCTTTCTAATCAATAAATGAATTTAAAAAAAAATATGGCATTTCCTCAAAATGTTTGTGCAATCTCAACCAATCCAAAATGGTTACATATATTTTATTCAGAAAATGAAATTTTTGACAGGTAATATTTAAATAACATATTTGGTATTTCCTTAAGCCAAATAGCCAATGTGAACCTTCTATGAGTCATATTGTTAGATATGGAAAGTTCTTGATATATGCTGGGATAACTTTTGTTTAATTGATTGCAAATAAAATTAACAATAGAAAGAATGTATATCCGTTGGTGGTAATACATTTGTGTAGTAAAGCAGCCTAGCTCTTACTAGACACAATGAAGTTTAAATCTAAGCATGTTCAATTGTTGACTGTGTTAATTTGATCAACATACTTAAAATAAATCTAGTTTCACCAACACTTTTTTTTTTTTTTTGACAGGCAGAGTGGACAGTGAGAGACAGAGACAGAGAGAAAAGTCTTCATTTACTGTTGGTTCACCCTCCAATTGCCGCTGCGGCCGGCAGCTGGCACACCCTGCTGATCTGAAGCCAGGAGCCAGGTGCTTCCTCCGGGTCTCCTATGTGGGTGCAGGGCCCAAGGACTCCTCCACTGCCCTCCCGGGGCACAGCAGAGAGCTGGACTGGAAGAGAAGCAACTGGGACAGAATCCGGCACCCCGACCGGGACTAGAACCCAGGGTGCTGGTGCCACAGGTGGAGGATTAGCCTAGTGAGCAGTGGCGGCAGCCAATTACCAACACTTTTTTTTTTTTTTTAAGATTTATTTGTTTGAAAGGCAGAGGTGCAGAGAAAGAGGGAGAGAGAGATTTTCCAGTCACTGGTTCACTAGCCAAATTGATTTATCAGACAGGTCAGGCCAGGCCAAGGCCAGGAAGCAGGAATTCCATCTGGTCTCCCATGTGGGTAGCAGGGATCCAAGCACATGGATCTTCTTCCGCTGCTTTCCCAGGCACATTAGCAGGGAATTGGAAGTGGAGCAGCTGGGTCTCACACCAGTGTTCTTATGGGATGCTGGCATCACACGCTGTAGCTTAACACACTGCGCCACAGTGCCAGCTACTTTCCTCAACTTTAAAATGAGGAAAAGCAACACTGACCCAACAGGCTTATAATTATCATAATTTAAATATAATGAGCATTCCCATCTATTTCAAAAATACAGCACTTAGTAATACCCCCCATTAGAGTATTAATGTAATTCAGAGTATAATATATGCAAACTTTAGTGATTGTATTTTCATTAGTAGTGTTACTTATGCTATTATAGCTAATACTAATTTGATCATGCTTGAAATAGATTATAAAATGTTAGCCATTAACCAGATAAATTGTAACCAATACAAAAAAGGCAAGTCAGAGAACATGTGCCCCTGCTGAAGTTTCAGGTAGAATCCAAAGTTGACCTTGGGGAGGATGAATTGAGATTGTGGAAACCAAGAATCAGAAGGAACCTTTGTATACCTGGGAAGGGTTGATATTGAGCAGAGCAATTCTAGGCATCTAAAATATGCATTCTGAGAAACTAACGGAAAATAAGACCCCAAATATTTCTCTAGGTGAGTATAAACCAAATTCATTTATTTGGCAATATAAGTGTATTTGTAACGCAAAGAGGATATTAGCTTTAATGACAATACTGTCAATTTTTAAAAGCGAACAACTATGACCTTAGCCTTGATTAATATAGACCATTTTTAATATTGAAGTGGCCTTTCGTTATTTGACTGGATTTCATTTGTCAAGAAGTATTATATATTTTGTATATTGCTGCATTCCATTTGCTAGTATTTTGTTGAGATATTTCTTTGCTTCTAAAGATGTTTGTCTGTAATTTTCTTTCTTAATAGTATAGTATTTGTGGTTTAGCTAGCTGTGTAATCCTGGCTCATAATGACTTGAGAAATGTTTCCCATTCATCTATTTTCTTAAAGAGCTATAGAGAATTTATTTCTTTTTTTTTTAATTTTTATTTAATGAATATAAATTTCCAAAGTACAGCTTATGGATTACAATGGCTTCCCCCCCATATCGTCCCTCCCACCCGCAACCCTCCCCTTTCCCACTCCTCTCCCCTTGCATTCACATCAAGATTCATTTTCTATTCTCTTTATATACAGAAGATCAGTTTAGCATACATTATAAGTAAAGATTTCAACAGTTTGCTCCCACACAGAAACATAAAGTGAAAAATACTGTTTGAGTACTAGTTATAGCATTAAATCTCAATGTACAGCACACTAAGGACAAAGATCCTACATGAGGAGTAAGTGCACAGTGCCTCCAGTTGTTGACTTAACAAATTGACACTCTTGTTTATGGCATCAATAATCACCCTAGGCTCTTGTCTTGAGCTGCCAAGGCTATGGAAGCCCCCTGAGTTCACTGACTCTGATCATATTTAGACAAGGCCATGGTGAAAGTGGAAGTTCTCTCCTCCCTTCAGAGAAAGGTACCTCCTTCTTTGATGACCCATTCTTTCCACTGGGATCTCACTCATGGAGATCTTTCATTTAGGTTTTTTTTTTTCTTTTTTCGCCAGAGTGTCTTGGCTTTCCATGCCTGAAATAGTCTCATGGGCTTTTCAGCCGGATCCGCATGCCTTAAGGGCTGATTCTGAGGCCAGAGTGCTGTTTAGGACATCTGCCATTCTATGGGTCTGCTCTGTATCTCACTTCCCATGTTGGATCATTCTCTCCCTTTTTGATTCTATCAGCTAGTATTTGCAGACACTAGTCTTGTTTATGTGATCCCTTTGGTTCTTAGTCCTATCATTATGATCAATTGTGAACAGAAATTGATCACTGGGACTAGTGAGATGGCATTGGTACAAGCCACCTCAATGGGATTGAATTGGAATCCCCTGGTATGTTTCTAACTCTACCATTTGAGGTAAGTCAGCTTGAGCATGTCCCGAATTGCACATCTCTTCCCTCTCTTATTCCCACTCTTACATTTAACAGCAATCACTTTTCAGTTAAGTTTCAGCACTTCAGAAGAATTGTGTATTGATTACAGTATTCAACCAAAAGTATTAAGTAGAACAAACAAACAAAAAAATACTAAGAGGGATAACATATCAAGTTGCTCATCAACAGTCAGGGTGAGGGCTGATCAAGTCACCGTTTCTCATAGTGTTCATTTCACTTTAACAGGTTTCCTTTTTGGTGCTCAGTTAGGTGTCACCTATCAAGGAGAACAAGTGGTATTTGTCCCTTTGGGATTGGCTTATTTCACTCAGCATAATGTTTTCCAAATTCCTAACAGGGATCACTTTTCAGTTAAAATTTAAACACCTAAGAATAATTGTGTGTTAATTACAGAGTTCAACCAATGGTACTAGAACAAAAAAATACTAAAATGGATAAAGTATTACATTGTACATCAACCGTCAGGACAAGAGCTGATCAAGTCACCGTTTCTCATAGTGTCTGGTTTAGATCTGTAATTGATGCACAGTTATTCTTAAGTGTTGAAAATTAACTGAAATGTGATCCCTGTTGAACATGGTGGTGGGAATGGGAGAGGGAAGAGATGTATAATTTGGGACATGCTCAGGCTGACTTGCCCCAAGTGGTGGAGTTGGAAGCATACCAGGGGATTCCAATTCAATCCCATCGAGGTGGCATGTACCAATGCCATCTCACTGTTCCAGGTGATCAGTTTCAGTTCACAGTTGGTCATGGTGAAGGGACTGGGAGTCAAAGGGAGCACATAGACAAGTCTAGTACCTGCTAACGCTAACTGATGGAGTAAATAAAGGGGAGAGTGATCCAACATGGGAAGTGAGATACTCAGCAGACTCATAGAATGGCAGATGTCCTAAATAGCACTCTGGCCTCAGAATCAGCCCTAAAGGCATTCGGAGCTGGCTGAAAAGCTCATGAGAGTATTTCAGGCATGGAAAGCCAAGACACTCTGGCAAAAGATCTCTGCGAGTGAGATCCCAGTGGAAAGAACAGGTCATCACAGAAGGAGGTACCTTTCTCTGAAGGGAGGAGAGAACCTCCACTTTGACTATGACCTTGTCTAAACAAGATAAGAGTCGGAGAACTCAGAGGGCTTCCATAGTGTCCATTTCATTTCAACAAGTTTCCCCTTTGGTGCTCAGTTAGTTGTCACTGATCAGGGAGAACATATGGCATTTGTCCCTTTGGGATTGGCTCAATTCACTCAGCATGATGTTTTCCAAATTCCTCCATCTTGTTACAAATGACCGGGTTTCATTGTTTTTGACTGCTGTATAGTATTCTATAGAGTACATGTCCCATAATTTCTTTATCCAGTCTACTGTTGATGGGCATTTGGGTTGGTTCCAGGTCTTAGCTATTGTGAATTGAGCTGCAATAAACATTAATGTGCAGACAGCTTGTTTGTTTGCCAATTTAAATTCCTTTGGGTAAATTCCAAGGAGTGGGATGGCTGGGTTGAATGGTAGGGTTATATTCAGGTTTCTGAGCAATCTCCAGACTGACTTCCATAGTGGTTTAACCAATTTGCATTCCCACCAACAGTAGGTTAGTGTCCCTTTTTCCCCACATCCTCTGCAGCATTTGTTGTTGGTAGATTTCTGAATGTGAGCCATTCTAACTGGGGTGAGGTGGAACCTCATTGTGGTTTTGATTTGCATTTCCCTGATTGCTAGTGATCTTCAACATTTTTTCATGTGTCTCTTGGCCATTTGGATTTCCTCTTTTGAAAAATGTCTATTGAGGTCCTTGGCCCATCTCTTAAGTGGGTTGTTGGTTTTGTTTTTGTGGAGTTTCTTGATTTCTTTGTAGATTCTGGTTATCAACCCTTTATCTGTTGCATAGTTTGCAAATATTTTTTTCCCATTCTGTCGGTTGTCTCTTCACTCTCCTGACTGTTTCTTTTGCAGTACAGAAACTTCTCAATTTGATTCAATCCCAAATGTTAATTTTGGCTTTGACTGCCTGTGCTCCTGGGGTGTTTTCCAAGAAGTCATTGCCAGTACCTATATCTTGCAGGGTTTTTCCAATGCTCTCTAATAATTTGATGGTGTCAGGTCATAGATTTAAGTCTTTAATTCATGTTGAGTGGATTTTTGTGTAAGGTGTAAGGTAGGGGTCTTGCTTCATGATTCTGCACGTGGAAATCCAGTTTTCCCAGCACCATTTATTGAATAGACTGTCCTTACTCCAGGGATTGGTTTTGGATCCTTGATCAAATATGAGTTGGCTGTAGATGTTTGGGTTGATTTCTGGTGTTTCAATTCTGTTCCATTGGTCTATCCATCTGTTTCTGTACCAGTACCATGCTGTTTTGATTACAACTGCCCTGTAGTATGTCCTAAAATCTGGTATTGTGATGCCTCCAGCTTTGTTTTTGTTGTACAAGATTGCTTTAGCTATTCGAGGTCTCCTGTGTCTCCATATGAATTTCAGTATCATTTTTTCTAGATCTGAGAAAAAGGTCTTCGGTATCTTGATTGGTATTGCATTGAATCTGTAAATTGCTTTTGGGAGAATGGACATTTTGATGATATTGATTCTTCCAATCCATGAGCATGGAAGATTTTTCCATTTCTTGGTATCCTCTTCTATTTCTTTCTTTAAGGTTTTGTAATTTTCATCGTAGAGATCTTGAATGTCCTTGGTTAAGTTTATTCCAAGGTATTTGATTGTTTTTGTAGCTATTGTGAATGGGATTGATCTTAGAAGTTCTTCCTCAGCCATGGCATTGTCTGTGTATACAAAGGCTGTTGGTTTTTGTGCATTGATTTTATACCCTGAGTTCTTTGGGTCCCCTAAATAAAGAATCATATCATCTGCAAAGAGGGATAGTTTGAGTTCTTCCTTCCCAATTTGTATCCCTTTAATTTCTTTTTCTTGCCTAATAGCTCTGGCTAGAACTTCCAGAACTATATTGAATAATAGTGGTGAGAGTGGGCATCCCTGTCTGGTACCAGATCTCAGTGGAAATGCTTCCAGCTTTTCCCCATTCAATAAGATGCTGGCTGTGGGTTTTTCATAGATTGCTTTGATTTTATTGAGGAATGTTCCTTCCATACCCAGTTTGATTAGAGTTTTCATCATGAAAGGTTGTTGTATTTTATCAAATGCTTTCTTGGCGTCTATTGAGATAATCATATGGTTTTTCTTCTGCAGTCTGTTAATGTGGTGTATCACATTGATTGTCTTGCGCACATTAAACCATCCCTGCATACCAGGGATAAATCCCACTTGGTCTGGGTGGATGATCTTTCTGATGTGTTGTTGCATTCTATTGGCGAGAATTTTATTGAGGATTTTTGCATCTATGTTCATCAGGGATATTGGTCTGTAATTCTCTTTCACTGCTGCATCTTTTTCCGGCTTAGGAATTAAGGTGATGCTGGCTTCATAGAACGAATTTGGGAGGACTCCCTCTTTTTCAATTGTTATGAATAGTTTGAGAAGAATTGGAGTCAGTTCTTTAAATGTCTGGTAGAATTCAGCAGTGAATCCATCTGGTCCTGGGCTTTTCTTTGTTGTGAGGGCCTTTATTACTGTTTCAATTTCTGTCTCAGTTATGGGTCTGTTTAGGTTTTCTATGTCTTCCTGGTTCAATTTAGGTAGGTTGCATGTGTCCAGGAATCTATCCATTTCTGATAGATTTCCCTGTTTGCTGGCATACACGTCCTTGTAGTAGTTTCTGATGATTCTTTTTATTTCTGTGGTGTCTGTTGTTACGTTTCCTTTTTCATCTCTGATTTTATTGATTTGGGTCTTTTCTCTTCTTTTTTTAGTTAGTTGGGCCAATGGGGTGTCAATTTTGTTTATTTGTTCAAAAAACCAGCTCCTCGTTTGGCTGATTTTTGTAATTTTTTTTTTATTCAATCCTGTTGATTTCTTCTCTGATTTTAATTATTTCTCTTCTCCTACTAGATTTGGGTCTGGTTTACTGTAGGTTTTCTAGATCCTTGAGGTGAATTGAAAGCTCATCTATTTGGTGCCTTTCCAATTTCTTGATGTAGGCACCTATTGATATAAACTTTCCTCTTAACACTGCTTTTGCTGCGTCCCGTAAGTTTTGGTATGTTGTGCTGTTATCTTCACTTACTTCCAGAAAGTTTTTGACTTCTCTTTTAATTTCTTCTATGACCCATTGTTCATTCAGGAACATGTTGTTCAATCTCCATGTGTTTGCGTATGCTCTAGGGATTCCTGAGTTGCTAATTTCCAACTTCATTCCTTTATGGTCTGAGAAGCTGCATGGTATGATTCTAATTCTTTTGAATTTGCTGAGATTTGCTTTTTGGCCTAGTATGTGGTCAATCCTAGAGAAGGTTCCATGTACTGCTGAGAAGAATGTAAAATCTTTAGCTGTAGGATTGAAAGTTCTGTATATATCTGTTAGATCCATTTGGGCCATAGTGTCGTTTAAATCTACTGTATCCTTGTTGATCTTCTGTCCTGTTGATCTGTCTATTTCTGAGAGTGGAGTATTGAAGTCCCCCAGTACTATTGTATTGGGGTCTAAGTCTCCTTTTAAGTCCCTTAACAAATCTTTTAGATAAACCGGTGCCCTGTAGTTAGGTGCATATACATTGATAATTGTTATATCTTCCTGTTGAATTGATCCCTTAAGCATTATATCGTGTCCCTCTTTGTCTCTCTTAACAGTTTTTGTGGTAAAGTTTATGTTGTCTGATATTAAGATGGCTATGCCTGCTCTTTTTTCATTTCTGTTGGCATGGTATATCTTTTTCCAGCCTTTCACTTTCAGTCTGTATGGATCTTTGTTGGAAAGATGTGTTTCTTGTAAGCAGCAAATAGATGGGTTTTGTTCCTTAACCCAATCAGCCAATCTGTGTCTTTTAACTGGACAGTTCAGGCCATTAATGTTCAATGTGACTATTGATAAGTGGTAACTTTGCCCTGCCATTTGCCAAAGATAAGTTCTAATATATGCTTTGAATTCCCTGTGATCTTTTGCTGTGAGGTTTCCTTCCTTTACCTTCTTTCATATTGATGACCGTGTTTCTTTGTTTCTGTGTGTAACACATCTTTAAGCATCTTTTGCAGGGCTGGATGAGTGGCAACAAATTCTTTCAATTTCTGTTTGCTATGAAAAGTCTTTATTTCACCTTCATTCACAAATGATAGCTTTGCAGGATATAATATTCTGGGCTGGCAGTTTTTCTCTCTTAGTTCCTGGGCTATATCTCGCCATTCCCTCCTAGCTTGTAGGGTTTCTGATGAGAAGTCAGCTGTGAGTCTGATTGGAGATCCTCTGAGAGTATTCTGACGTTTCTCTCTTGCACACTTTAGGATCTTTTCTTTATGTTTCACTGTGGAGAGTTTAATTACAATGTGTCGTGGTGAGGATCTCTTTTGGTCGTGTTTATTAGGGGTTCTGTGAGCTTCCTGTACTAGGATTTCTCTGTCCTTCTCCAAACCTGGGAAATTTTCTGCTACTATCTCACTAAAAAGGCCTTCTAATCCTTTCTCCCTCTCCATGCCTTCAGGAACTCCTAGAACCCGAATGTTGGTTTTTTTAATAGTATCCTGAAGATTCCTAATTTCCTCTTCTTTTCTTTGTTCTGACTGTATCCTTTCCTGTTCTCTGTCTTCTAAGTCCGATATTCTCTCTTCTGCTTCACCCATTCTGTTTGTAAGGCTCTGTAATGTGTTTTTCATTTGACCTATTGAATTCTTCACTTCATTATGATTTCTTGTCACTATCACAGTTTCCTGTTCTACTGGTTGTTTCATTTCATTTTGATTCCTCTTTAATATTTCATTTTCACGAGAGAGATTTTCTATCTTGTCCATTAAGGATTTCTGTAGTTCAAGAATTTGTTTTTGAGAACTTCTTAATGTTCTTATCAATTTTTTAAGATCTGCTTCTTGCATTTCTTCTATCTCATCATCTTCATAATCTTGAATTGGGGTGTCTTTTTCATTTGGGGGCATCATAGTGACTTCCTTGTTCTTATTACCGCGGTTTTTGCATTTGTTATTTGGCATATTGGAGATATTTGGTTTCTTCACTGTGGTGCTTTTTCTTGTTATACTATGACTCTAGATTAAGTGGACTATCTGTTTTTGATGGAGCCTTAGAGGCTTGAGATGGATGTGGCCTGAGAGCTCTGTTTGGTGTGCCAAAGGTGACACTCCCAGGTTAGGCGTGATAGATCTCTCTCTCTCTCTCTCTCTCTTTCTTTTTTTTGATTCAAAAGGGAAGTAATTCCGCACAGCTGAATGAAGTTGGAGGTAGTTAGCAGGCAAATGATATACCCACAGGAGCCAGAGATCAGAAGCTCTTTCCCAAGGACCACACAGGGAATCTGTTCAGCCCTCAGAGTGGGCTCAAATTCTCCTTCAGTCTCCCACTGGGTTGCCAAAGTTACGGAATTGTAGTGTCTCTGGAGAGTACTCACGTGAATTCTGTGAGTTCTCTCCCCCACCGTCTCTTTTTTCAAAGTCTCAGTTCAGTAGCACCACAAGTTCACTAGGTCCTAATCTCCTGTTAATTCACCCTGCCCACAGTCAGGTTTTTCTGCTAGGCTCAGGGCTGGTGCAGACCTGAGGTCGCTCTGCTTATGACGTATGTCCAAGATGGCGCCTGCTCTTTGTCTTGCTCGCCTTTGAGAGGTGAGCGGAGAGAGAGAAACCCATGTCCATATCAGTCACTTTTCTCTCTCTCTCTCTCTCTCTCTCTCTCTCTCTTCTAGTTAGCCTGGTGAACTCCCCCCCCCCCCGGGTCGTTCCCTCTAGTCTCCTCTCTATGCTTGCCTGCTGGTGTCTCAGGCTATTGAGGTTCGGCTCACCTCGCGTTCCAGCGCTGGTGTGTTGAGTCTGCCGCTGGTGTCCCAAACTGTGGGCCCCCACGCTCTCCACGCAGGTCCACTGTGAATCACTCCTTCCGGAAGAGTTTCTTCTGCTGTTTCTTCCCCTACTCTTCCTTGAACCTGCAGTATCTCCACTTTTATTAAACTGTCTCTCCCCGGACTATCAGTGTGCTCCCTTCCTATTCCGCCATCTTGCCCTCCTCTGTCGAGAATTTATTTCTTCATCAAAAGTTTAGTGGTGTCATCTAATGAATCCTTTGAGACTTGGAGATTTTTTTTCTTTCTTTTTATAATGGTATTAAATACGTTACAGAGCCAGCGCTGTGGCATAGTAGGATAAACTTCTGCCTGCAGTGCTGACATCCCATACGGGTGCTTTCCTGTGCTGGTTGCTCCACTTCCAATCAAGCTCTCTGCTTACGGCCTGGGAAAGTAGTAGAGGATGGCCGAGTTGCTTGGGCCCATGCCACATGCATGGAAGACCCAGAAGAAGCTCCTGGCTCCTGGCTTTGGATAAGCCCAGCTCCAGCCATTGCAGCCATCTGGGGAGTGAACCAGTGGTTGCAAGACCTTTCTCTGTCTCTCCCTCAGAAGTAAATAAACAAAAAGTAATAAAAAATACAAGTTTTAGTTATTTAAGAGATATATGACTAGTTAGAATTTGTATTTTTGAAATAAGTTTTGATAGATTATGTATCTTGGAATCAGTCCATTTCATCTGTATTGTCAAATTCATAGACAAAAGTAATACTGTATTATTTTAATGTTGGTGAAGTTAAGTGCCAGTTTTCTTTTTCTTTTCCTGAATATGATGGTTCTAGAATTTTTCTGTTTTTCTTCATTAATATAATTAGGATTTCATAAATTTATATTATTTTCAGAAATCAGATTTTTGTTTGCTTGATAATCACTTTAGATCATTTTTTCTTCTTTGATTTTACACTTTATTGATTTTAATCTTTTTAAACATTATTTATTTCCATCTGATTTCTATTTTTAATTTTTTTTTTTGACAGGCAGAGTGGACAGTGAGAGAGAGAGACAGAGAGAAAGGTCTTCCTTTTTGCCGTTGGTTCACCCTCCAATGGCTGCCACTGCCGGCGCGCTGCGGCCGGCACGCTGCAGCCAGCGCACAGCGCTGATCCCATGGTAGGAGCCAGGTGCTTCTCCTGGTCTCCCATGGGGTGCAGGGCCCAAGCACTTGGGCCATCCTCCACTGCACTCCCTGGCCACAGCAGAGAGCTGGCCTGGAAGAGGGGCAACCAGGACAGAATCCGGCACCCCGACTGAGACTAGAACCCGGTGTGCCGGCGCCGCAAAGTGGAGGATTAGCCTAGTGAGCCGCAGCGCCAGCCAATTTTTTCTTTATTTTAACAGTGGAAACTTAAAGAACTGCCTTGATTTATTCTTAATTTATTTTTTAAAAATTTATTTGTTTATTTGAAAGAATGATAGAGAGAGATTGTCCCATCCACTGGTTCACTCCGCCAAATGTCCTCAACAGCCAGGGCTGGGTCAAGCCAAAGCCAGGAGCTGGAAACTCCATTTGGGTCTCCCACAAGGGTGTCAGGGGCTCAAATACTTGGATCATCTTCTGCTGCCTGCCAGGTGCATTAGCACAAAATTGGATCAGAAGTGTGGAATTGCTCAGACTCCAACAGACACCCTGATATGGGGCTCTGGGATGGCGGCATCCTAGAGTGGTGGCTTAACCCATTGCACCCCAGTGCCTACCCCTCTTTCTAATTTCTACTGTAAGCATTTTCTCATATAAATATCCCTTTAAGCCCAACTTTAGCTGAATAAAAAATGCTATGTTGTATTTTTACATCATTTTAATTATGAAAAGTTTTGCTTTGCTTTTGGGATTTCCTAATTTATGCATGTGCTATTTAGAAGTGTATTGATTTATTTCCAAATATTTTGTCATTTTCCTTTTATCTTTATAGTATCGACTCAGTATAAGTTTGTTGTCTAGGACACAATGCATATTATATATATTCTTTTAAGTTTGCAAGTTTTTAATGGTGTAAAATGAGTATTTCTTGATAAATTTTGCATATGCCTTTGAGAAAAATGTATATTTTGCCAATCTTAGGAAGTGATCCCTAAATGTGAAATAGGTCATGATGGTAGAAAGTGTTGTTGTTCAAGTCATCCATGTCTTTACTGATTTCTGCCTAATGTTTTATCAGTTACTGAGAAGTGTTTACATCTCTGACTCTATTTACACATTTATTTATTTGTCCTTTCTGTTTTATTAGCTGTTACCCTGAGGATATTGATAATCTCATGTTAATTACATGCCTATTAGCTTGTGTTAGATGTTGTATCACTGCGTGATGTCTCACCTGTTCGATGATGGGATTTCTTAGGCTGGAATTTATTGGTCTGATAATAATATAGGGTTTTCAGCTTTTTACATACCCATATCTTTAGCATGTAGCTAGCTTTCAATGGGGTGATAATTTTTTAAAAAACATGATAGCCTTTGTCTTTTATCAGATGTAGTCATACCTTTTACATAAGTACATGAGTACTGATCAAATTTGATTACGATCTATAATCTTGTTACCTACTTTCTATTTGCTCATTCTTTACCGACTTTTTCACTTTTTTCCATATAAATTTGAGCATTTTTATTCCATTGTATTTGCTATATCAATTATTATCTATATCTCTTTTTAACTAGTCGCCCTGGGATTTATAATATATATATATATATATCTTTTTTAATTTATTTGACAGAGTTAGACAGTGAGAGGGAGAGACAGAGAGAAAGGTCTTCCTTACATTGGTTCACCCCCCCAGTGGCCACTATGGCCAGAGCTACGCCGATCTGAAGCCAGGAGCCAGGCGCTTCTTCCTGGTCTCCCATGCGGGTGCAGGGGCCCAAGCACTTGGGCCATCCTCCACTGCCTTCCTGAGACACAGCAGAGAGCTGGACTGGAAGAGGAGTAACCGGGACTAGAACCCAGCGCCCATATAGGATGCCAGTACCACAGGCAGAGGATTTACCAAGTGAGCCATGGCACTGGCCCCTATAATATATATTTTTAAAAACATAAGTCACCATAAAATAATATAGCATTTCACAAGTAGTGAAAGAATTTAAAACAATTTTCTCAGTTGCTAAAATAGAAAAAAGTAATTCAAATAAAAATAAAATAGAAAAATCCTCAGAAAATAACATTTAAGAATCATTGGACAATTACAAAAGATGTATGATGCATGTAATTAGAATATATGAAAGAGAAGAGCGAAAAAATCAGAAGAAATATCTGAAATAACAATTATGGAGAACTTTCCAAACTTAATCAGCATCTATCTAATCATAGAACCAGGAAGCTTATGGCATAACATGTAAGATGCATACCGATATTAATTTCTTGAAGATTCCATAACAAAATACCATAGACTTGGTAAGAGTATACCCTAAAAACAGAAATTAATTATTCTGAAGTTCCGAAGGCAAGAAGTCTGAGATCCAATGCTGATAAATATTTCTCCTCCTGAAGCCTCTCTCCTTGACTTGCAGATGGATGCCTTCTTGTTGTATATTCGCATGGTCATCTCTCTCTGTGCTAAAATGGTATTTTTTTAAAAAAATTATTTGTTATACAAGTTTTGTGTAATTCATATATACAGATTTAGGAACATACTTCCTAAATACCTAAATATTGAGACACACTCCCACCCTCCCTCTCACCCAAGCTCCAACTCTTCTTCCTCCCTCTCACATTCCCACTTCTAATTTTTGCAAAGATCTATTTTCAGTTTACTTGATGATTGTATAGTTAACCTTACAAATTAAGTAAAAGAGTTCAACAAATATTATGAAGAAAGAAGAAAAAAAAGCTATTCCTCAACAGAAGACACAAGTACTGTAAACTATGGTTTTCTTAAAATGATATCCGTCATACTAAATTGGGTCTCACCCTAATGATACCATTTCAACTTTGCAAACCAGTTTGTTCGGTGTTTTCAAAACTGAACACAGGGATGGATATTTAGCACAGTGATTAAGACACTGTTTAGGACACCCTCATCCCATATCAGAGAGCCTTGTTCAAGCCCTGGTTCTGCTTCTGATTCCAGATTCGTCCTAGCATACACCTTGGGAGGCAGCAATGAGTTCACTTTTGCTTTGACTGGACCACTGTCATCTCTTGGAATCCAGTTCTTGAACAAGCTTTGTCATCAGGATCATACTTAGAAAACCATGGTTCATTTCCTGTTATAATTCTTACCTGAAATGCTTCAGGACCTTGATTCCACTTGTTTAAAATTTTCACTGAATGCTCTGCTCTTATCTGTAGTTGATCTGGATACAATAATACTGGCACTTATTGAGTAGACAATTTGTTCCACTTTTAATTTCTCAGTCAGAATTGTGTAAGCTGAAGCAATTAAGACGTCTATGATGTTGGCCATTGTTTCTGCCATTAATCATTGG
The DNA here is from genome assembly GCF_051225735.1 of Oryctolagus cuniculus. Classification (NCBI taxonomy): domain Eukaryota; kingdom Metazoa; phylum Chordata; class Mammalia; order Lagomorpha; family Leporidae; genus Oryctolagus; species Oryctolagus cuniculus. Next base: position 59,820,094 of record NC_142888.1, read on the forward strand.
TCCTCTTCAATTAAGGCACAAGACAAGATTAATTTTTTTCCTTGCAAATTAATGTGGATGGTCTGCTGCTGTGGATTTCATCTGCAAAATCATCTTATTCCTTCTCAAAATTTAAAAAATACATTTATATGATCACAGATTCCAGAAAAGAATGCATAACATGAGAAAATAAACTAAGTGTGTTACTAAAATATAAAAGGACTTTGCAAAAAGAAGTAAGGAAAGGTGTTGACCTAAATAACTTTTGGAATAATTTGTGTCTGTAAGATTAAAGGAACAGAAAAAAGACAAACAGGAAAATACAAGAGAAAATATGAACAAAGACTGGACTGCAATAAATTATCAATATTCATTAATTATAACAAACATACCATACCAATAGTTGATGTTAAACTAGATGAATATGGGTGTGAAATATATGGGAACTCTGTACTATACAAAGGAATTTGAAAAATTTCAGGGAAAATGCATGTTATGAAAATAACTATACATGCAAGTCAATAAAACTCATACCAAAATAAATACATGCTATCTGGAAATAAGATGCCAGAAAAAAAAAAAAAAAAAAAAAAAAACCCTTGTTCCATACTGAACCTGAGACTCCCCAGTGCTTAAGAGATACTAAGTGACAGGAGGGCAAGAGAGCCCTGGCCAAAATTAGCTACCTGTCCTAATCAGTCTCTATCCCAACATTGCTGGTACTCATTTACTCTTACTCAGTGGAAGACACTGGGATGGCCCGTGGTCACCAGTAATGCAGCCTAAATAATGTTCCACACTGGTAAACCTCTGTCTCCATGGGCCTGAGGGTCCTCTCTGCTGCCAGAGATGCCAGGCATCTTTAGAGAAAACCCAGGACAAGTGCTCTGGTCAAGAAGCAGTCTCCATCTCCCACAGTCAGAAGGCAGGGTGGCACAAGTGCATGGCAAGTGAACATTTTCCATCATTGCAGGCCTTCCTCAAAGTCCCTTGCCTTGAAGAGACATTCAGAGGCTCAGGTTTGGGAAATCCCTTCTACCCCTTCAGAGAACATCAGCAGAAACCAACGGGAGCCCCGGTGGTACCAAATATAAACCATGTAGTTTGAAGTAATACCACAAAAGCTCTGAAAACCATCAAAAAAATCAGTACTTATAAAAAGTAGTTTGGAACCTGCATGCTAAATTTTGACAGAGTTAATACCTGTAAAAATAAAAGATTTAAATAGAAACTATAGCAGTATAGACAATGTTCAGAGTACAACAAAAACTCACCCATCATATAAAAAAAAAAATGATGTCAACTTTGAGGTGAATCAGATTTTAGAAAAATCTGACAAGAATTTTAAAGTAGTCATGTTAAAAAAATGCATGAACCAACTACACATTTTTTGAAACGAATTAATAAATGTATCCTGGTTCCCTTTTCTCCACATTCTTGCCAGAACTTTTCATCTTTTAGATAATAGCCATTCTAATTTGGAATGAGGTGATATCTTGTGGTTTTTAAATGTGTTTTCCTGATGATTAGATGCCAGGCAACTTTTCATGTTCCTGTTAGCTATTTGTATGACTTCTTTTGAGAAATATCTATTCAGGTCCTTTTTTAGTAAGGTTATTTGTGTCCTTGTTATTGATTAGTTTATGTTCCTTATACATTTTGGATATTAGCCCCTTACTTAATATCTGATTTGCACGTTTTCTTCCAATCTGTAAGTCGTCTCTTCACTCTTTTGTTTCCTTTCATCACATTGTACCCCAGCAATATAAACTGTTATCATGTTGAATAATACATTATTTTCAAAATAAAATAACATGAGCAAGCAAAGAAATATCCTTGGATTGTGGTTTCAATAATAAAGTGGAGAAGATTGAGGATGGATTCTTTGAACTTGCGGAAAGATCAACAAAATGCACCCAGTCTAAACAAGAGTGGAAATACACAAAAAATAAAATAAATTGAACAGACCCTCAGGGCCCTATCGAACAATACCAGATGATCTAGCATTCATATCATCAAACTCCACAAAGGAGAAGAATGAGAGAGTGAGACTCAAAAAAGCATTCAAAGACATACATGAAAACTTCCTGTTTAGTGAAAGACACAAACCTATGTAAGATATGAGTGAATCCTAAATAGAATAAACCCAAAGAAACCCATGCCAAGACACATCGTAATTAAATTATTGAAATCTAAAAACAGGGAAGAAACTCTGTGTCCAGCGATCGTGGGTTAATCCTCCACCTGTGGGTGCCGGTTCTAGTCCCAGCTGCTCCTCTTCCAATCCAACTCTCTGCTATTTCCTGGGCAAGCAGTGGAAGATGGCCCAAGTGCTTGAGCCCCTATCACACACATGGGAAACCCAGATGAAGTTCCTGGCTCCTGGCTCCTGGCTCCTGGCTCCTGCCTGACCAAGCGTCGGCCGTAGTGGCCATCTGGGGAGCGAACCAGCAGATGGAAAACCTTTCTCTCTGTGTCTCCCTTTCTATGTCTGTAACTCTATCTTTCAAATAAATAAAATATTGAAAAAAATTTTTGAGCTCAGATAAAAGAGAAAAGATATAATAACTACAGGGGATCACTAATTCAAGCCAAACTCAATTTTGTGTGCAACATGATGGAGGACAGAAGAAGGTACAATGATTTTCAAAGTGCTCAGAGACCTACTGTCAATTCATCATGCTCCACGGGCTCTCTCTGCTTTTCCAGCGGCTGGCAGCTGTGAACCTTCTTTACCCTGAAAGGGGCACACACTGGGCACCTGGGCCAGGGGACCCTACTCCTGCCTTGCCTCCCGCATAAGCCTGTCCTATGGGCTGGTGTCCCAGGCTGTCCTGACTTCGGTCTTCACCTATGCCTCCGCCTCCTGCTCCAATTTGTTCCTCATCTTGGTGCCCTCTGTGATCTGCAAGGTCACCTCCGTGGCACTGGACACAGGAAGGAGGTGCTTCTCCCCAAAGGGGCCACCCTCGAGCTACTTCCTCCAAGATGCTCTTGCTGCAGCCTCGTAGAATCAGCCAGTGAGGACAATGAGAGGAAAGGAGAGGGTTGCAAAGGACCAGGGGGACTTGGTCTTAAGGATCAAGAAACAGGAAGCTCCTGTGGCTGGTGCTTGGGGAGGCAAGAGTCGGGGTTGGGGAAACAAGAGGTTGAGGACTCTTCGTTTGAAACAGCATCTCTGTCATTTTTCACTGGACCCACAGCTGTTGCGGACCATGGCATCAAAGCTAAATGGGACTTAGCAGCTCCCAATACTCAACCCCTAGAACCCCATTCCCCTTTCCCCCACCATACTCCTTCTTCACCAGGCCCCAGATCTCCTGCCCAGGTGAAGCCTACAAACTGGAAAGATGAGTTGTTATCACTAAACAAAATGCTGTGTGTACAGAGCAGATAGAGACTAATCTTTTCAAGCATTTCCAAGGCATAGTAAGGGGTTTGTGGATGGCAAGGCCCCAGCCATTTAGGGGAGGGAGTAAGGCAATTTACTACCAAGAAGCATCCTGACCCTTGGCCTGGAACTTGGGAGCTCTCTCCCCTTTCTGAACCCTCAATTACACAGCATCTTTTGGTTCTGCATCTGCCATCACCTGACTTTCCTCATTACTCCCAGCTTTCTGGCAATTCTTCACTTGCAATTCCATTCCACCCCACCCCCACTCTTTTCGTTTGATGTTGGCTGCAAATGCACCCCAGTCCTCCCGGTAGCTTCTATGAGACCAAACCTCTTCATCCTGGGCCCAGTACACACCCTGCTTAGCAACAAATCTGTGTGAAGGGGTGAATATCGAATGTATAAGAATGATACTCCCATGCTGGTCCCTGAGCCCAGAGCAGAACTGTTACCAAGGAACCTGGGGCAGAGATCAGGCAGTGAGGATTTTACCTCCCTCCCTTAGTATGTGGCAGGAGATTAGAGGCCCTTTTCCCTTTGCTGGCTCACTGTCACTTCACCAAGAGCTCTCTGGCCTCTCCCTTTACCATTTTGCATCCTTCCCTCATGTTCCTCCCAAGCGGCCACTGGGGCTTGACTTTCGGATACCAGCTTTGCCCATCACCAAGGACTGTTTGAGAGGCACTTCCAAACCTCAGTGTGGTGCCTGTCCTGCAGTCAGGTTTTGAGAAAGATGAGAATTTGTAACTCCTAAACCAAGTTTCATGTCCACTGGAGACAGTGTTTCTTCCTGTAGGGAATAAATTTGGTTTGGTTTGGTTTGGAATTTCTCTTTGAGGTCCCAAAATTTGATGTTACTATTTGTTAACTAATTACAGTAAAAGTTGGACATCGTTCTCCCCCAGAAGAAGGAGGAGCAGAAGCAGGAGGAGAAATGTACTGTAAACAATAAACAATAGGGGCTGGTGCTGTGGCATAGTGGGTAAAGCGGCCGCCTGCAGTGCTGGCATCTCATATAGACGCTGGTTCAAGTCCTGGCTGCTCCACTTCTGATCCAGCTCTCTGCTATGCCCTGGGATGGCAGTAGAAGATGGCCCAAGTCCTTGAGCCCCTGTACCTGGGTGGGAAAGCTGGAAGAAGCTCCTGGCTCCTGGTTTCTGATCAGCCCAGCCCCAGCCGTTGCGGCCATTTGGGGCATGAACCAGTAGATGGAAAATTTTCTCTCTCTCTCTGCCTCTGCCTCTCTGTAACCTTTGCCTTTCAAATAAATAAATATTTTTTTTAAAATGAAGGATAAATATATTTTCAAATGGAGTAAAACACAGTAATTTGAGATATCAGACATATCTTAAATGATGTTCATAAAAATGTGTTCTAACAGAAGATAAATGGTAAAGGAAGAAATCTTTTTTTAAGATTCATTTATTTATTTATTTGAAAGTCAGAGTTACACAGAGAGAAGAGGCAGAGAGAGAGAGAGAGAGAGAGAAAGAGAGAGAGAGTCTTCCCTCATGGTTCACTCCCCAATTGGCTGCGACGGCCAGAACTGTGCCGTTCCAAAGCCAGGAGCCAGGAGCTTCTTCTGCGTCTCCCACGTGGGTGCAGGGGCCCAAGGACTTGGGCCATCTTCTACTGCTTTCCCAGGCCATAGCAGAGAGCTGGATCGGAAGAGGAACATCCAGGACTTGAACCAGCATCCATATGGGATGCGGGCACTTCAGGCAGGGTGTTAATCCATTGTACCACAGCACCAGCCCCAAAGAAAGAATTCTTAAGAAGCAGGCCAGAACAAGAGACACACACAGAAATATAGGTACATAAAGCAGAGTATTCTTTCCCTAGTGGATTTTATAAATCATATTTTTGATAGGACAAAAATTACTATATCATCTAAACCTCAGGAATATATTTTAAAATAGTAAATATTAAAGGATCTGAATAGAAGTAAGGCTCCCATGCTTTGCTCAAAGTGTTATTATATTGCTAACAATAGGCAGTGATATATCATGCAAATGTATTATAATACTTAGCGCAACCACTATGAAAACACTGCAAAGCAAATAGCATTAGAAATATGGAAATGTCTGAAATAGATCATCTAAGTTTCTTTCTCAAGAAAAATAAGAGCAAAATAAACTTCAGTCATAAATATCATTTCAAAAATCAATGAAATTGGAAGCATGAAAACAACAGAGAAAATAAACAAAAAGCTTTTTATTTAAAAAAAAATCAGTGAAATTGGTGAACCTCTGGACAAACTGGTAAAAACAAAAGATAGAAGGCACAAATGCTAAATCACTAGTATGAATAGTACTATAGATCCTATAGCCAGTTATAAGATAATAATGGAGGCTAGTGTTGTGGTGTAGCAGATAAAACTACCAACTGTGATGCTGGCATTACATATGGGTATCAGTTAATGTCCCAGTTGCTCCACTTCTGATCTAGCTCCCTGCTAATGGCCTGAGAAAAGCAGCAGAGGATGGTCCAAGTCTTTGGACCCCTGCCACCCATGTAGGAGACCCGGATGAAGCTCCAGGCTCCTAGATTCTGCCTGATACAGAACTGACCATTATGACCATCTGAGAGTGAACCAGTGGATGAAGATTTCTCTCTCCCTGTCTCTCCTTCTGTAACTCTTACTTTAAAAGTAAATAAACTGCTAAGAAACGATCATGAATACCTTCATACTTATGAATCCAACAAGTTAGAATTGGACAAATTACCAAAACATAATCACAATGAAGTAGATCATATGAATAGCCCTATAAACATTTAAAAAAATTGAAGTTATAAGTTAAAAGCTCCCCAAAGAAAAGAGGCAACCAACGGAATGGGAGAAATTATTTGCAAATCATGCAACTGATAAAGGATGAATAACCAGAAAATATAAAGCAATCAATAAACTCAACAGTAGCAAAGCAAACAACCCAGTCAAGAAGTGGGCAAAGGACTTAAACAAACATTTCTCAAAAAAGGAAATCCAAATGGCCTACAGACACATGAAAAAAATATTCAGGATCACTAGCCATCAAGGAGATACAAATCAAAACCACAATGAGGTTTTACCTCACTCCAGTTAGAATGGCTTTCATACAGAAATCAACAAACAACAAATGTTGTTGAGAATGTGGGGAAAAAGGTATCCTAATCCACCATCGGTGGGAATGCAAACTGGTAAAGCCACTATGGAAGACAGTTTGGAGATACCCCAGAAATCTGAATATAGCCCTACCATACGACTCATCCATCCTTCTCCACGGAATTTATCCAAAGGAAATGAAATCAGCAAATAAAAGAGACATCTACACCTCTATGTTTATTGCAGCTCAATTCACAATAGCCCAAGACATGGAATCAACCTAAATGCCCATCAACGGAAGACTGGATAAAGAAACTATAGGATATGTACTCTATGGAATACTACACAGCAGTTAAAAAAACGAAATCCAGTCATTTACAGCTAAATGGATGGATCTGAAAAATATCATACTTAATGAAGTAAGCCAGCCCCAACAGGACAAATATCATATGTTCTCCCTGATCTGTGACAACTGACCGAGCACCAAAAAGGAAACCTGTAGAAGTGAAACAGACACTATGAGAAGCAATTACTTGAACAGCCCTTATATTGACTTTGAAGGAATCCTTTATAAGTTCACTTTATCTATTTTTTTATTCTTTTTTTTTCTTCTCTACTTAATACCATTGGCTGAACTCCTTACTTAACATAGAAATAATTATAGATGTATTAAGTCAACTGAAAATAGATCTCAGTTAAAAATAAGAGTGGGAATGGGAGAGGGAGGAACTGTACAGATCAGCAAACATTCCCACAGACCTACCTCTAAGGGTGAAGCTAAAAACTTACCAGGGGACTCCAAATCTCATTTAGCTGGGTGGCACTAATCACATCATATGTGATAAAGTGATCACATTCAGTATGGAATTGATCATATACATAGGACCATCAGTCAAATGGATCACATAAATAAGACCAAGTGCCTGGTTATAACAATAGATAGAAATACAAAGGAAAGTTCCAACATGGTAACCAGTTCACACAGCAGACTCATAGAATGACAAACACCCTAAACAACACTCTGACCTCAGAATAAGCCCCTAAGGCCTAACTGAAAATACCACGAGAGCATTTCACTCATGGAAAGCCAAAACGTAGTGGCAAAACCAGTTCTGCATGAAGGATCTCTGTGAGTGAGACCCCAGTGGAAAGAAGGGGCCATCAAAGAAGGATGTACTTTTCTCTGAAGGGAGGAGAGAACTTCCACTTTGCATATGGTCCTGTTTAAAAACCAACGGAATTTGTGAACTCAAAAGGCTTCCATAGTCTTGACAGCTCATATTAAGAGCCTTGGGTGATCATTGACGACATAAATAAGTGTCAGTTGTTAAATCAACAACAGGAGTCACTGTGTACTTGCTCCCCATGCTGGACCTCTGTCCTTCATGAGTTGTGCTATGAGAATTAATTGTAAAACTTGTCTTCAAACTGTACTTTATACTTTATTTGTCTGTGTGGGTGCAAATAGTTGAAATCTCTCCTTAGTAAAGAGTTGGTGTTCTGTGTATAAAGTCAATTAAAAATGAATCTTAATGGAAAATGGAACAGACGGAGTGAGAGGCAGGATGAGAGTGCGGATGGGAGGTCGGGAATGGGGGGCAGAAACACTATATCCCTTAAAGCTGTATGTATGAAAATTTGTATTCATTAAATAAAAACTGTCAAAAAATAAATAAATAAAAATCAAATAAAATAGAAAAACCCCAAAGAAAAATCTCCAGCCACAGTTAGTTTTGCTATTAAATTCTACAAAACAGTTAAAGAAAAATAATATCACTTTCATACAATCTTCTACATGAAATAAAGGGAGAAGGAAAACTTATAAATTCATTTTTAAATTTTTATTAATATAAAGAGAACGTATCTCATATTTCATAGGTACAATTCTCCAAAGATAACCAAACTTCCCACCCTTTATCTCTCCCTCCTCATCCCCCTCCTTCCTTGTTTTATTTTTTTCCTTTAATTTTTGAAATATCAAGATTCAATTTACTTTATAATCATAGGATTAATGTGCCACTAACCATAATGTTCAAAAAGAGTAGAGGGACCGCAGTTCCATTGGAGTACAGATGAGATAAAAACAGTAATCAAATCATAGGATGTCTGTTTCATTTGTATACATTATGGGTTTTTTTACATTCTATATTAATTACAACATATCAAGCAAAACATGATATTTGTCTTTTGGGGAATGCTTATATCACTGAGTATAATCGTCTCTAGTTCCATCCATTTTGTTGTGAAAGACAGGATTTCATTGTTTTTTATGGCTATCTTTTTTATTCTTTTTTATAGTTAACCATGGTGTGTACTATACATGTATACATTTTATAAATGTATGCATTTTACACATACACTATACATATGTATGCATTTTCTTTATCAAGTCATCAGTGGATGGATATCTGGGATGATTTCATATCTTAGGTGTTATGAATCTAGTTGCAATAAACACGGGGGTGCAGATAACTCATTCTCTGCTTCTGATCCAGCTCTCTGTTAATGGCCTGGGAAAAGCAGCAGAGGATAGCTAAGGTGTTTGGGCCCCTACCACCATCGGGGGAGGCCTGGATGAAGCTTCTAGCTCTTGGTTTTGGCCTGGCCCAGCCCTGGCTGTTATGGCTATTGGAGGGTGAACCAGAAGATGGAAGATCCTATATCTCTATCTCTCTCTTTTTAGCTCTCTGTAATTATTTCAAGTGAATAAATTGATCTTAAAAAAAGATACTGGTAGGCAGAAGATAAAAGATATTTCATGCAAACCTAATGGAAAAAAATCTGATTCTTTAAAAAGGACAGCGAAATTGATAGATCTCTATCTGACATTAGTATGATCAGCAAAGAAAAAAGTTGCCAATAACAAGAATAGACCTTGCAGATTCTGAAAGAATAAAAAGTAATTCTTTTAATTAATAAAGTTTCTGTAAAGAAAATAATTGAGTGAAGGGATAACCCTCAGAATGGGTGAAAATATTTATAAACCTGATATATGAAAAGGACTGATATGGTTTGGATATGAGTGGAGTGTGTCCCCTGAAGCATCATGTGCTGGAAGCTTGGCCTCCAGTGTTACAGTGTGGAGAAGTGGTGCTTTGCAGTACAGTGGGATCTGTGGTTCATGATGATATATAATATTCTACATAATAAACTGGACCAGGAGAGCTGGAAGGCTCCAAACACAAAAGATAAGGGAATGCAAAGACTGATTTCTCGTAGGGCCTGCTTATGCTGTGCAGATGTGGTGAAAAATTCCACCGTGCAAGTATTACACGGTGATCCAAAATTTAAAAAAAATAAAGTATGTATATTTGTACATATATATGTATAGGTATATACATAAACACAAAAATACATACAAATGACCCATGGGTATAGGAAGAGGTGCCTGTCAACACTAAAATAAGAGAAATACAAACCACAATGAGATCATCTTACAACTCTCAGAAGTGCTGTTATTGCAAAGTCAAACAACAGGCATTGACAGTCCCACTGTTGATGGGATTTATTTTTTTTAACTTTTATTTAATGAATAGAAATTTCCAAAGTACAGCTTATGGATTACAAAGGTTCCCCCACCCCATAACCTCCCTCCCACCCGCAATCCTCCCCTTTCCCGCTCCCTCTTCCCTTCCATTCACATCATGATTCATTTTCAATTCTCTTTATATACAGAAGATCAGTTTAGCATATATTAAGTAAAGATTTCAACAGTTTGCACCCACATAGAAACACAAAGTGAAAAATACTGTTTGAGTACTAGTTATAGCATTAAATCTCAATGTACAGCACACTAAGGACAGAGATCCTACATGAGGAGTAAGTGCACAGTGACTCCTGTTGTTGACTTAACAAATTGACACTCTTGTTTATGACATCAGTAATCACCCTAGGCTCTTGTCATGAGTTGCCAAGGCTATGGAGGCCTTTTGAGTTCACTGACTCCGATCTTATATAGACAAGGTCATAGTCAAAGTGGAAGTTCTCTCCTCCCTTCAGAGAAAGGTACCTCCTTCTTTGATGACCTGTTCTTTCCACTGGGATCTCACTTGCAGAGATCTTTCATTTAGGTCATTTTTTTTTTTTTTTTGCCAGAGTGTCTTGGCTTTCCATGCCTGAAATACTCTCATGGGCTTTTCAGCCGGATCCGCATGCCTTAAGGGCTGATTCTGAGGCCAGAGTGCTGTTTAGGACATCTGCCATTCTATGGCTCTGCTGTGTATCTCACTTCCCATGTTGGATCATTCTCTCCCTTTTTTATTCTATTGGTTAGTATTAGCAGACACTAGTCTTGTTTATGTGATCCCCTTGATTCTTAGTCCTATCATTATAATCAATTGTGAACAGAAATTGATCACTGGGACTAGTGAGATGGCATTGGTACTATGCTACAGATAAAGGATTAATAACCAGAATCTACAAATAAATCAAGAAACTCCACAACATCAAAACAAACAATCCACTTAAGAGATGGGCCAAGGACCTCAATAGACATTTTTCGAAAGAGGAAATCCAAATGGCCAACAGGCACATGAAAAAATGTTCAAGATCACTAGCAATCAGGGAAATGCAAATCAAAACCACAATGAGGTTCCACCTCACCCTGGTGAGAATAGCTTACATTCAGAAATCTACCAGCAACAGATGCTGGCAAGGATGTGGGGAAAAAGGGACACTAACCCACTGTTGGTGGGAATGCAAACTGGTAAAGCCACTATGGAATTCAGTCTGGAGATTCCTCAGAAACCTGAAGATAACCCTACCATTCAACCCAGCCATCCCACTCCTTGGAATTTATCCAAAGGAAATGAAATTGGCAAACAAAAAAGCAGTCTGCACATTAATGTTTATTGCAGCTCAACTCACAATAGCTAAGACCTGGAACCAACCTAAATGCCCATCAACGGTAGACTGGATAAAGAAATTATGGGATATTTACTCTTTAGAATACTGTACAGCAGTCAAAAACAATGAAATCCAGTCATTTGCAACAAAATGGAGGAATCTGGAACACATCATGCTGAGTGAAATAAGCCAGTCCCAAAGGGACAAATACCATATGTTCTCCCTGATCGGTGACAACTAACCGAGCACCAAAAAGGAAGCCTGTTGAAGTGAAATGGACACTATGAGAAACGGTGACTTGATCAGCCCTTGCCCTGACTGTTGATGAACAACTTAATACGTTATCCCTCCTAGTATTTTTTTATTTGTTCTACTTAATACTATTGGTTGAATTCTGTAATTAATACACAGTTATTCTTAAGTGTTGAAACTTAACTGAAAAGTGAGCTCTGTTAAATATAAGAGTGGGAATAAGAGAGGGAAGAGATGTACAATGTGGGACATGCTCAAGCTGACTTACCTCAAACGGTAGAGTTAGAAACATACAAGGGGATTCTAATTCAGTACCAGGCTGTTTTGATTATAACTGGACTGTAGTATATATTAAAATGTGGTATTGTGATGCCATTTGCTTTCTAAAAAAAGATTTATTTTATTTATTTAAAAGGCAGAGTTACAGAGAGAAGGGGAGAGACAGAGAAAAATCTTCCATTTGCTGGTTCACTCCCCAAATGGCCGCAGTGGCCAGGGCTGGCCATACTGAAGCCAGGAGCCAGGAGCTTCTTCCAGGACTTCCATGTGGGTGCAGGGGCCAAGAACTCGGGAAATCCTCCACTGCTTTCCCAGTTGCATTAGCAGGGAGCTGGGTTGGAAGTGGAGCAGCTGGAACTTGAATCAGCATCCATGTGGGAAGCCAGCACTGCAGGTGGCAGCTTAACCCTTTAACCCACTATGCCACAATGCAGGCCTCCTGGCTTTGTTTTTGTGGTTTAAAATTTCTTTAGCTATTCAGGTTCTCTTGTGTTTCCATATGAATTTTAGCAACTTTTTTCTGAATCTGATGAGAATATCCTTGGTATTTTGACTTGGATCGCCTTGAATCTATAAATTGATTTGTGTAGTATCCACATTTTGATTATGTTAATTCTTCCAATCCACAAACATAGAAGATTTTTTTTTTCCTTTTTCTGGTGCAAGTCTTCTATTTTCTTCCTTAAAGCTTTGTAATTTTCATCATAGAGATCTTTCATATCCTTAGTTAAGTTTATTCCGAGATCTTTAAATATTTTTTATCTGTTGTAAATGATACTGTTTATACAAGTTCTTCCTCAGCCATGACATTGATTATGTATACAAAGGCTATTGATTTTTGTGTGTTGATTTTATAACCTGCCACTTTGCCAGACTCTCTCCTGAGTTCCAACAGTTTCTTAGTGGAGTGTTTGGTTCCCCTATATATAGGATCATGCCATCAGCAAAGTAGTCTCCTGCAAACAAAGCCACTCAAAGTTATTACAAAACAATTAAACAAAACTACACATCTATAATTCTCATGAACTTGGGTCAAAAATGTCCCCAATAAAATATTAGCAACCAAAGATTTATATAGCATGACCAAATAGGATCAATCTGGGTATGTAGGATTGATCCATTATTCAAAAATATATAATAATCACATCAAGAAGGTGAAGAAGAAAAATCATATGATCATATCAGTGGATGCCAGGAAAGGCATTTGACAAAAATTTCAATACCGATTCACAATTAAAAGAAACAAAGACAATCACCAAATTAGAAGTCACCAAATTAGAAGTAGACTTGAATTACTTCAGTTTGCTAAGTAATATCTCCAAAGAATCCTTTATGTAACACTGTTCTTTTTTTTCCTCTTTTCTTTTTAAAATAATTTTCATTTATATAAGGTAAACAAATTTTATGTATTTCATATATACATATTTAGGAGTATAGTGATACTTCCCACCCTACCCTCCCTCCAATCCCACACTGCTCCCTTCCCTACTCCTTTCTATATTCTTCCTTTTCATTTTTACAATGACGTATCTTCAGTTTATTATATAATCATCAACTTAACCCTCCAATAAGTAAGGAATTCAACAAATAGTAAGAAGAAAAAATAAATTAAAAAACAAAAAATACTATTGTTCCACAGTAGAGACAAGGGCTGTAAACAATAATCAAATCTCAAAATGTCAATTTTGCTCATATACATTGCATTTCTTTCTAGTCTATTAGTTACCACAGATCGGAGAAAGCATATGATGTTTGTTTTTTTGGCACTGGCTTATCTCACTAAGTGTAGTGGTTTCCAGTTGCATCCCTCTTGTTGCCAAAGACAGGATTTCAGTCTTTATTATGGCTGATATTAAATAGAGTATAAATACCACATTTTCTTTATCCAGTCATCAGCTGACAGACATCTGGGTTGATTCCAAATCTTAGCTATTATAGCACCATTCTTTATTTTTTTTTTTGTAGAAAAACTGTTCCACAGAGCTAATCTACTTTTTTTTAAGATTCAATACATTAAAAAATGTCTAAATGCTAACACTGGCATGTAAAAACAGAAACAAAAACTATAATAACACTTATAATCATTTCAAAATATTTAGACTTTCACTTAGTGACACATATGCATTATCAAATGCTCAAAATTACTGTTGATTAAATCAAGGAAGGACAAATCAATGGGGATAAAATCATATTTATGCATTGAAAGTAAAGATTTCAACTTTCTGAAAGTTTATAGGTTTAATGCAATTTCTTATCCGAAGTCCAATAAAATGTTTTTTTGGTAGAGGTTTACAAGCTTTTCTCTAAAATTTATATTGGCAAGAGATCAGCCCTAGAATAGCTGAAATGATTTTGACAAATAAGAATACAGTTATGAGGATCTTCTTACCTACTATAATGCTTATTATATATCTGAAGTAATCAAGACACTATGATATTTACACACAGCTAGATACAGAGAACAATGCAACAGACTAGAGAATGCAGACAACAGATCCACACAAATGTGCCCAAGTGAATGTTGACAAAGTTACAACAGCAATTCAGTGTTATTGACTGAGCAAATGTTGCTCAAGTAATAACACACTGGTAGGCCAAAAAAGTGATTTCGAAAGCTACACTTTACTTTCTAAAATTGTATTTATTTATTTATTTATTTATTCATTTGGAAGGCAGAGTGAGAGAATGAGAGAGACAGGAGGAAAGATCCCCCATCCGTTGGTTCATTCTGCAAATGGCTGCAATGGCCAGGACTGGGCCAGGATGAAGCCAAGTGCCTAGAATTACATCTGAGTCTTCACATGGGTTCCAGGGGGCCCAGAAGTTTTGCCACCTTCTGCTGCTTTCATAGGCTCATTACTAGGGAGCTGAATCAAAAACAAAGCTGCGGGGATTCAAGCTGACACTCCACTATGGGATGCTAGCACTCCAGGTGGCGGCTTAACCCACTGCACCACATTGCCAACCCCTACACTTTACTTCTTATACAAAAAATAATTTAAAATAGATCATGGCTATAAATGTCAAGTATAAAACTAGATAATATTTAGAAAATCTAACAAAACGTGTTTGCTATCTAGGGCTAACCATAAAGCTTTTAGACATGACACAAGAAAATACTTTTTATTATTAACTTTTTAGCTGTGAAAGTCCGTTAAACAGAATGAGAGAAAAGATACCCATTGAGAAATAGTTTCAAAATAAATATTTAGCAAAGAATCAGTAAATGGATTATATATATTTTTAAACTCCAAAACTCAACAGTTAAATAAAACAACTGGAATATAGGAAAATTACATGATCAGGTATTTCACAGTTTTATAAATGGTGAATAAGGACATAAAAATGAGGGCAGGTGTTTGGCACAGTGGTGAAGACACAGCTTGGGCTGCCTATACCCCATTTCAGATGGTCTAGTTTGAGTCCCAATTCCTTTGTTTCTGATCCAGCTTCTGGCTACTATAGACTCTGGAAGGCAGCAGACAATGAATGACTCAGTTACTTTGGCCCCTACACCTATGTGGGAGATCCCGATTGAGTTTCAAGTTCCTGGCTTTGGCCTGTCTCAGCCTTGGCTGTTGTGGGCATTTGGGGAATGAACCAGCAGATGGATAATCTCTCTTTGGACTTCAGTTAATAATAATGTATCTGCCAATATTGGCTAATCAAATTTTATAAAAGTTATACATTAATGAAACTGATCCACTATTAATAATAGGAGAAACTGCAAAAGAAGGGAAAGCTGTATGTGGGAACTCTCTGTACTTTTTAATCACTTTTTCTGTATAACTAAAACTACTCAAAATATAGTCAAATAATTAATACAAATAGGTATGCCTGCAAAACTGAATTACTGTAACTTCAAATGTGCCCCTTACATATTTTTCCCTGCATAGAGAAGAAAAAGTTTCTAGCTAAACTATCTCTAGTTTTGTCCATGTTGATTGCCAAATCATATTGCCCAATATGATTTTTTATTAAATTTTAAAATTTAAATAAATGGAACAAATTTCATGTATCTCATACATGCAATTTTAAGAACATAATGACACTTCTTACCCCATCTTCCCTCCCACTCTCTCTCCCACCCTTCTTTTTACTTCCTTTCTTGCTTTCTTTTAATTTTTGCAATAATATACATTTTTTTCTTTGAAAACAAATTTTATCATTAATTGCAGAAGCACCTAAGGAAACAAGCAATGGTATTGGAAACTTAGGATTATCTAAAACTTATGAGACATAAGAATATCTTCTACTTAATACACTAAAACGAAGTAAATCTTTCAGAGAAAGTTTTACCATTAGCTCTCATTATACAACTCTTTGAGGACAGAGGTCCTGTATGGGAAGTTAGTGCACAGTGACTCCTGTTGTTAATTTAACAACACTCTTATGTATGATGTCAGTGATCACCCAAGGCTCTTGACATGAGCTACCTAGGCTATGGAAGCCATTTGAATCCATACACTCCATCATTATTTAGACAACACCATAAGCAAAGTAGAAGTTCTCTCCTCCCTTCAGAGAAAAGTACCTCCTTCTTTGATGACCACTTCTTTCCACTGGATCTCACCCACAGAGGTCCTTCATGTAGGACACTTTTTTGCCTCAATGTCTGCCCAATACAGTTTTAACAGTGACAAAATTATATGATCTCTGAGAATATACCATAAAATATTTAGTTAGAAGAGAAAGATACAGGACCCTAAGGATCTCTGTGTATAATTTAAATATATTTTTTTCTTATTTGAACAGAAATTACTAAAAGAAAAATTGCAGATCTTTCTTAATTTTGTCACAAAGAGAAAGAAATAATCTCACAAATCAAAATCATTAATCAGATTAAATTAGTATGCAATTTTTTTGGTGGTATCAATATCAAAAGCAAAGGCAAAAAACTGTTGTGCTCTGTTTTTGGTATTACATCCATACTCATACAGAAGAAAACTAATTCTAATACAAATTTTATTCATTCTTTGTCACCTGAAAAGAATGAAGTATATGCAGATGTCAATGACATATGTGAGAAAATTATTTACTTATATGAAAATAAATGATTCAAGTTAATATCTTTGACCATAGCCCATTGAATTTTAAAACTTATTATCAAATTTTTCACATCAATAACCTCCCTATCTAAATATAATAGTTTTATACATTTAATTAATAAATTCTCTTGGTTTACAATAGATTAACTATCTGGAACTATATTGCAGTTGACAAAGTAGAGAATTTAAAACCAGCTATAGCTTTATTTATTTTTAAAAAAATATTGATTGATTGATTTTGAGAGGTATAGTTACAGAAAGAGAGGGAGAGACAGAGAGAAAAGTCTTCCATCTGCTGGTTCACTTCCCAGATGGCCTCAATGTCTGGAGCTGAGCTGATCTGAAGCCAGGAGCCAAGAGCCTGGAGCTTCTTCCAGGTCTCCCACTTGGGTTCAGGGGCCCAAGGACTTGGGCCATCTTTTACTGCTTTCCCAGGGCATAGCAGAGAGCTGGATCGGAGGAGGAGCAGCCGGGATTAGAACTGGCACCCATATGGGATGCCGGTGCTTCAGGCCAGGGCATTAACCCACTGCTCCATAGCACTGGCACCCTCTATTTTTTTGAAGATGCATTTATTTACTTGAAAGAGTGACAGAGAGGGACAGGCAGAGAGAGAGACAAATTCCATCTTCTAGTTTATTCCTGAAATGCCCACAACCACTAGGGCTGGGCGAGGCAAAAGCCAGGAGCCCAGACAATGCAGAGCTCCTAGGCAGGTGTCAGGAAGCCAAGTACTTGAGCCATTATCTGAGTCTCCCAGGCACGTTAGCGGGAAGCTGGATCAGAAGCACAGGGAGAGCTTCATCCCAGGCGCTCTGGTGTGGGATGTGGAAAATCTAAACGGCAGTTTAACCTACTGAACCACAACCCCAATCCCTAATACTCTATTCACACTTGATCCTCAAGGATTTACTAGACTTGACATTTTGAAGATTCTGCTAATATATAAGCCACGTTTTTCCATGCTAGATCCTCTTTATTGGAAACACAGTCACATGACATAAATCTTTCACTCAGTTGCTTAATTCATGAATAAGAGAAGAAAATAGATAATTACAAATAACAAGCATGTTAAATAATCATAGAATTTTATGTAAACACAAAGAATGAGCACACAACTCAATGTGGAAACAGATAAAGAATACTGGAAAAAGTGGTGCTTAAATTGAAATAAGGTAGAAATTAAAGCAATTAAAGGTAGTCAGATAAAGATTCCTGGAAAACACAAACATGTTTAAGATTATACACACACACACACATGAGGAGGCTTCAAATCGTTCATGTAAAATACATGTTATATTTTAATCTCATTTTTCTGTGAACGTTTTTCTTTTTAACGATTTATTTATTTATTTGAAAGTCAATGTTACAAAGAGCGAGAGAGAAAGAGAGATAGAGAAAGAAAGATTTTCTATCTCCTGGTTCACTCCCCAGATGGTTACAACAGCCAGAGCTAGGCCAGGCCAAAGCCAGGAACCAGGAGTTTTATGTGGGTCTCCCACACGGGTGCAGCGGCCCAAGCACATGGAACATCTGCTGCTTTCCTAGGCCATTAGTGGGAAGCTGGCTCGAAAGTGGAGCAGCTGAGACATTCAGGCAGTGGCTTTACCTGCTATACCACACTGCCGGCCCCTCTGTGAACTTTTAAAGACTGTCATGTGTGTTTATAGGGGTACGTGCCTTGAAGCTCCTGTTTCCTATTTAGTCAGTAAATATATAAAAGGTTACTGTGAACTGTAGCTACCTCATTGTGCTATGAGATGCTAGAACATTTTCTTTCTATTTAGCTAGTACCAACTGCCTTCTCTCTCCTCCTCTCATCTTCTCATCCTCTCATAATCACTATTCTACATTCAGACCAACATTTTTATTTTAGCTTCCACCAAGGAAAAAGAATATGCAACATTTGTCTTTGGAATGCAATGTCCCAAAAAGAGGACACCTAGGGGAAGTGTCACAAATGTTTACGTAAAAACTATTTTTCATGTGCATGCTCAAATGCTAAGTTGTGTGTGTAAAGAGTGCAGCTCTAAAATATTTAGCATCAAATAGCCACTGAAGATCTAAATGTTAAGCCATAGAGTTCTGGAAGATGAGATACAGGTCAGACCTAGCCACTGTGGAGAGGCAGTGTCAAAACATTGAGATTTCAACTGTGACAAAGAAAGGACTAATAAGCACGCACTTGAAGTGCACATAACTTTTTATGATGACAGGCCAGACTGCTATAATAAAGTGCACATAGAATATTAAGGTATTTTTTCATGATTTAAGTTTCTGCAGAAGGAAATTTTAACTCTTGACATTCATTTTTTGGATTTATATTATTTAATTGAAACAAAGCGTGACAGTGAGAGGGGAGAGACAGATGTAGAAAGAGATCTATCTGCCGCTTCACTTCCCGAATGGCCACAATGGCCGAGGTTGGGTCCCGCTGAAGCCAGGAGCACAGAGCTCCATCTAGGTCCCCCATATGGTTGGAAGGGGCCCAGGCATTTGGGTCATCAGCTGCTGCTTTCCCAGGCGCATTACCAGGGAGTTAGTTTGGAAGCAGTGCATCTGGGACACAAACCAGTGCTCCAGTGTGGGAGCAGCATCTTAACCCAGTGCACCATAATGCTGACCCCAATCCTTAACAGTCTTTAGGAACATATCATTAAATGAGGCCTCTATAACAAGTGATGTTCAAAGTTGAGCATAAAATTAAAAAATACCATGTGAAGATAAAAACAAAAGTAATAACCAAGAAAAAAGAAAACCAATAACATGCCTGTATCTTTTCATCTAGACATCTCTATACATACTCATCTTTTTAAATTGAAACCAAATAAAAAACTCATAATTGCTGTTGAAGTTTCAGACAAAACTTCACGAAACTATAAGAAATATGTTAATTTAAAAAATAAGAAAATATGGAAAAATTAGTGAAAATTGAACATTGCTAAGAAAAAATTAGTCTATGAATGAGTCCATTGGAATTTCTAGAATTAAAGAATAAAAAAACTAAAATTTGAAGTGCAAAAATAGTTAAATTTCAGAGAGTTGGTAAACTGATGGCAGGAGTGTAGAAAGTAGACACAGTGGTTCATATAAAATACAAAATCAATCTGAAACGTGGAGAAAGAATGTAACGGACACTTGGGATAGTAAAATATGTATCCTGTGTGTGAAAAAAAGAGTCTCAGAAAACAGAGAAATGGAATATGTGATTGAAGCAAAACTTGCAAAAAATGGTAGAAAATAATAATAAATACGTTCTGATAGACATCAGTATATCCCAAAGACTTACATAATTCCACTAGGATAAATACAAAGAACTACTATTAAGCACATTATAACAACATTCTGCAAGCTGAGTAAAATTAGACTGATTAAAAGAAATGATGTAAAGTTCAGGAGCAATTAAATAAAATGCTGACATTTAATGAGAAACTAAATGAACAGAAGAAAATGAGATAATTTTTAAAAACCTATTTTCATTTTTTTATTTGAAAGATAGACACAGAGAGAGAGAGAGAGAGAGAGACATCTTCCATCGACTCATTCATTCCTCATAAATGTAGAACAGCCAGGGCTATGCCAGGCTGAAACCAGGAGACAGGATCTCAGCCTTGGCCTCCCACATGGGTGGCAGGGACCTAACAACTTGTGGCATCATCTGCTGACTCCCAGAAAGCACACCATCAGGAAAGCTCGAATTAGAAGTCAGTTGAGGACCCAGGCCTAGGCACTCCAATATGAAAAGCAGGCATCCTATGCGGTGTCTTAACCTGCTCCACGGGATAAAATTTTAAAGTGTTGCAATAAAATTAACAACCAATCACAGATCCCATGCTATGCAAAAATATTCTTCAAAACTATGAGAAAATAAAGAAATTACTTTAGGAAAAAAATGGCTGAAAGAATGTGTCTGCAGCAAAACTGGACTATAAGAATATTAAAAATCATCATGCATCATTCATAAAGGACAATTATTCTATATGGAAACATGAAATGGTAGAAAAGAATAAAGAGCACAGAAGGAGTTAACTGAGAATGATCATGGGCTCTTTAAATCAAATAAAAATAGTAACAAGGATAACAATTATGAAAAATAATCTCCAAAATCGGGAACAGAAGGTCAGAATAAATAAGAATATCCTATAATATTTCAATTCTCATCCTATTTAATTGTGAAATATCAAATAATTTTCACAGGACTTAGGGAAAAAGAACAACAATTCAGGATGACTAATAACTTTTATTTTTAGTCAATGGCATATGGAGAACTCCAACCAATAAAATACGAAAAAATACAAACTTAAAGATTGAAAAAAAAGGAGTAAAATTCTCCTAATTGTAGATGACACAGATTCTCAGAAAACATATAAAGCAGAGAATTAATAATGAAATTAAAAAGGTTCCTAGATGTAAGATCCATATACAGTATTATTTTTCTATATAAAAGCAATTAAAAATTAGAAAAGTAAAACAATTATTTTCTTATGAATTGTGTTTATCTTTTGTAGAATGTGCAGTTGGCAAATACATCTCCCATTCTATTTGTTTCTTTATGCTGTGAGCTGCTTTGCTGTACAGAAGCTTCTCAGATTGATATGATCCCACTTGTCTATTTTTTCTCTTATTACCTTTCCTAGTGGGGTCTTGTCCAAAAAAATATATATATATATTGCCTGTGCCAATATCTTGAAATGTTTTCTCCTTCGTTTTCTTATAGTGGTTTCATAGTTTCAAATTTTCCATTTAGACATTTGATCCATTTTGAGTTTATTTTTGCATAAAGCAAGGGTTAAGGGTCTTGTCTTGTTTCAAACTTTTGCTTGTGTAAATGGAGGAATATTGCATAATGAGTACCAAAACACAGTTGTGTGAAGGTAATGAGTTCTGGTGTTCTGCAGAACAGTAAACTAAGTTAGTTCATGATAAAGGAAATGAAAGAACTATTGCTTGGTAGGACTGGCTTATGCTGTGAATTTGTGTTGAAATACTGTACTGTACCTTATAAAGATATGCAGGAATGTCATGTTAACCCAAATGTTCTTTAAAAAAAAAAATCAAAGAGCTCTTGCTAACTTTGCTTCACACAGATATTTATGATCTCATATTTTTGCATATATATATCAAAGTTATAATTTTCTTTTTTGTATTATGAATAGTACATATTTTGAATAAAATGTGCTTGTACAAAGAAAATTAAAATTGAATATACAATAATAGCATCCAAAATAATTTTAAGAATCCATGGACAAACAGATTTCCATACATAATGTATGTAAGAGAAATTTTAGACTAAACAATTGAAGGTTATTCTATAGTCTTCTATTACAACAAAATATACTAATCTATAGATTAGATTTACTACAAGTTAAAATCCTATAATCTTGGGCAAATTAACGTAATTTTAAGGTTTCTATGAAATTTCACAGGATATGATGGCAAAAACTATCTAGTTTAAAAAAAAATGAGTACAAAACAAAAAATGAATTAAAAGGCAAAAAATTAAAAATGAGTGATATTATATAATGCAATTCATGCTATATCTTTTTAAACCCTAATAACTGAGACACTCTAGCCTTGATTAAAATATAGAGTAGACCAAGAATTGATTATATAAGTATGTACTCTAAAATATTTTTTATAATTTATTTATTTATTTGGAAGGCAGAGTTACAGAGAAGCAGAGGCAGAGAGAGAGAGGTCTTCCATCCACCGGTTCACTCCTCCCAGATGGCCGCAAGGGCCAGAGCTGTGCCGATCCAAAGCCAAGAGCCAGGAGCTTCTTCCGGGTCTCCCACGTGGGTGCAGGGGCCCAAGGACTTGGGCCATCTTCTACTGCTTTCCCAGGCCACAGCAGAGAGCTGGATTGGAAGAGGAGGAGCTGGGACTAGAACTGGCACCCATATGGGATACCAGCGCTTTTCAAGTCAGGGCGTTAACCAGCTGCCCCACAGCGCCGGTTCCAATGGGAGAGGGAGTGAGAGATGGGATGGTTGGGAGTGGGAGGGAGGTTATGGGGGAAAAAGCTGCTATAATTCAAAAGTTGTACTTTGGAAATTTAGATTTATTAAATAAAAGTTGAAAAAAAATCACGATGGGATAAAATATTAACCCTGAGTAGGAAAAAATAACAGAAATAAAAAAAGACATAGAGTTCTGAAACAAAACCATACATATACTAACTTCAATATCAATAGTTATGCCTATAATTCATAGTATGTATTGTCTTTTCAATAACTTGATCAAACAATATAATATCCATATTTTTAAAAAGGTAAACTTCACATCCTCTTACACCACACACAAAAATTCACTCATGAGAGATCACACAATTAACTGTGAAAGGTAAGACGATGTAACTTTTGGAAGGAAACGGGAAAATTTCATGTATGTGAACTAGGACCATTTTTCCTAAAACTATAAAAAAGATTAAAAATCAACCATTTGGGCCGGTGCCGCGGATCACTAGGCTAATCCTCCACCTGCGGCGCCGGCACCCTGAGTTCTAGTCCTGGTAGGGGCGCCGGTTCTGTCCCGGTTGCTCCTCTTCCAGGCCAGCTCTCTGCTCTGGCCTGGGAAGGCAGTGGAGGATGACCCAAGTGCTTGGGCCCTGCACCCGCATGGGAGACCAGGAGGAAGCACCTGGCTCCTGGCTTTGGATCAGCGCAGCACACTGGCCGTGGCGGCCATTTGGGGGGTGAACCAAAGGAAGGAAGACCTTTCTCTCTCTCTCTCTCTCACTGTCCAACTCTGCCTGTCAAAAAAAAAAAAAAATCAATCATTTGATAAATCAGACTTTTGTTCATTGGACACTACATTAGACATATAAGAACAAAACACAAACTTTAAAATGATATTTGCAATTCATATATCTAAGAAATAACTCACACATAGTACATATAACAAATTCCACCTGAGCTCCTAGTCTGTCCTTGAAATGTGTAAAACATTTGTAAACCACTTCACAAAACAGTATATCTAAGAGTATATATAATAGCAAATGAAAAAGTGCTTAAAATAAAAAATCATTAATTATTAGAATAATATAATAAATTTGATAAGAGTACACAACCAGTAGAAAGGCTAAAATTAAAATCTTTGAAAACAATGTGGTTTAACATGATGTGCAAAGTTTATAATACTTATATATTGCTCTTGTAAATTGGAGTTGCATACCTACTTCAGACATGTGTTCTAATAAAAGTAAAATTTCATATAAACCTAAATTATGATCCCACAATTCAGTTTTAAGTATGTATTACAGAGAAATAAATATATACTTTATAATAAAATATTTACAACAGTATCACTGGAAAGTTTACTTATAACATCAAGAACTTTAAAGCACACAAATGCTAATGAGTGGTAGAATAGATAAACTTGGAGCCGCCGCAGTGGCGCAGTAGCACCTGCGGCGCTAGCATCCCATTTGGGCGCTGGTTCTAGTTCCGGCTGTTCCTCTTCCAATCCAGCTCTCTGCTGTGGCCTGGAAAATTAGTAGAAGATGGCCTAAGTCCTTGGGCCCCCGCACCCACATGGGAGACCAGGAAGAAGCACCTGGCTCCTGGCTTTGGATCAGCGCAGCTCCAGCCGTTGCGGCCAATTGGGGGGTGAACCAATGGAAAGAAGACCTTTCTCTCTGTCTCTCCCTCTCACTGTCTGTAACTCTACCTGTCAAATAAATAAATAAAACCTTAAAAAAAGAATAAACTTGTACATATTAATTTAATAGTATTCTACTTGGGAATAAGAGAAAGAGAACTGCTTCTATACATAACAAATTAAATTAAATGAATGTCATAGACTTAAAGATGAGCAATAGAAGAGAGGCATAGAAGAGCATGTATTTTATGAAATCATTTATATGCAATATAAAAAACAGTCAAACTTAATCTATGAGATAGATATAATAAAAGTAGGTACCATTATATATAAATACAGAAAGCATGAGATAACATGCAGTAAATATTTCATATCTAGATCATAATGCTAATCAAACAACTGCATATCATTTAGTCACACTTTAAATTAGTGGACATTAATACATATGTATGTGAACACACATATATTTACAAAAATTGAAGGCAAGGAAAATGTTTATTATGAAATATTAATGGAGATCCAAATGCTGACCATTTTAATACATACATTATACTATGACTTTACTGATGAAAATACCACAAACTTTTCCTTTGCATAAATCAGAATAAAATACAACAACTCACTATGAACAGCAAATCATTTTCTGATTTAGCTAGGCTCTAGAAAATTTTCCAACTCATGGCCTATCACTAATCACTCACCCATTGTTAAATATATACAAATCGTATTGACATTCTTTCTACTCACAGATAAGACAAGATTATTCATGTTCCTGGTCTTTTTGCAAAATGATACAGTGGCAAGAGAAATAGACAAATCCGCAATCATAGCAGGAGATTTAACACTCTCACTCCTCTCCTTAGAGGTAATAAAACAAGTATATAAAATGTCAGAAGTGATAAAAAAGGATTTCTGATTGCAATTTTAAAAAGTTACTTGAGAACATATGAAGAAAATTTCACCCAACTGCAAAATAATGTTCGTTAGGAATATGTAAAAATTGACCACATCTTGGAACCTATTGTGCATGTTTTCTCGATATAAGTCAGCTGAGGTACAGTGATTTTATATATATATTATATATATAAAACATGCACATACTATGTGCATATATTTAATATTCACACATATATACATATACATATATATACAAAGTTCCCATATGTTGAGAGCTATAGCATATATTTTCAAAAATTCATGTATCAATGAAAAGATTATTGGAATTAGAAAAGACTTCTAAATAAAGAATAATAAATTTCTACATATGAAAAATAACATGATACTACTGTTGCATAAAGAGCTTCTAAAATTTTTGTCTGGCGTCTTTTACTGAGTAAAGTATTTTGAGATCTATAGTTTCTTTTTTTTTAATATTTATTTGTTTATTTGAAATGTAGAATTACAAGGTAGAAACAGAGGCAGAGAAAGAAAGAGAGAGAGGTCTTCCATCCGCTCGTTCACTCCTTCAGTAGCTGTAATAGCCGGGGCTGGACCAAGCTGAAGCCAGGAGCCAGGAGCTTCTTCTGGGTCTCCCACATGGCCGCAGGGGCCCAAGCACTTGGGCCATCCTCTACTGCTTTCCCAGGCCATAGCATAGAGCTGGATTGGAAGTGGAACAGCCGGGTCTCGAACCAGTGCCATATAGGATGCCCGCACTACAGGCTGTGGCTTTACCCACCATGCCTCAGTGCCAGCCCCAAGACCGAAGTTTCTTATATTGATTGCTCACACCTTTCAATTGATGATGAATATAATATTTCTACATCTTGGCTATTACAGAGAAAGCTGTCACACCACTTTTGTAAACACTTGTTTGGACATATACTTTCACTTTTCATTCATAATTACCTGTGTGTAAAATGGTTTACCTGTATGGTATGTGAATATTTAACTTTACAAGAAATTGTTCAGATTTTTACCGAACTGGCTGTGCCATTTTTATATTCCCATCAACAGCATATTAAAGTTTCAGTTGATTCACATCACTTAAAAGAATTACTACGCAGATGATCAGGTTGGCCATTTTGATAGGCATTTAGTTGTATCTTATTGAGATTTTAACTTAGATTTCTCCAATTAGCACTTTCTTATTTGGTACTCATATCTTTTCAGTGGTAAAATGCCTATGGAAATTATTCATCATTTTCTGTTATTTACTTTCTTATTATTAAATTGTAAGACCCCTTTATATGTTGTAGATAGAAATCCTTTGGCTCATTTATATTTTTGAAAATATTTGCTACCAGGCTCTGACTCCAGTTATCATTTCCATAAAAGTTTATTTTAAAAAGCAAATGCATTGATTTGGTGAAGTGCAAGTATATGATTTTTTTTAAAAATTATAGTCATGACATTAGTGTCCAGTTTACACATATTTGCAATACCCAATATTACTAAATTTTTTCCTTTCTTTTGTTTAGAATGTCTTTAATTATACTATTATTACATTTTAACCTGCAATTCATTTTAAGTTAATTCCGTAAATGATATTATTTAAAGCTCAAGGTTCCTCTTTCCCATGTGACTTTCCAGTAGTTTTGGCATGGTAATTTGAAAAGATAATCCTATTCATTCAAGTGGCTTTGTCACTTTTGTCAAAATGAATTCACCATTACATATGAATATACTTCTAGACAACCTATTACCTCCATTTGTATCTGATTCCATCTTTGTGCTAATTTCATCCTCTCTTGATTTTGCTAGCAAAGATCAAGAAAAAAAATTTGCTTAAAAGAACTCAGACAGTGGGTGTTGTGGTGCAGATTTATCTGCCCCTTGGAAGACCAGTATCCAATATCGGAGTGCCCGATGCTAGTCCTGACACTGCTGCTGTTAATTCAGCTTCCTGCTAATTCAGGAGGCAGCAGTTGATAACCAAGTGTTTGGCCTTGCCACCCATGTGGGAGACTCAGAGTGAGTTCCTAACTCCTGGCTTCGGCCTAACCCAATATCAGCTGTTGTGGGAATTTGGGTGTGAACCAGAGGATGGAAGATTCTTATTCTCACTCTCTCTCTCTGTCTCATTGTGTTGCTCTGCCTTTCAATTAGATGAAAATAAATAACTATTATTTTAAAAATGAAAGTTTAAAAGCTGGTAGTATAAGTCCCAAAACTTTTTCTTGTTTCAAAATATATGACTTATAGATCTTTTAATTTTCATATAAATTTCAGAATAAGCTAGTCATTGCATACTGCTTGAATCTATAGATCAATTTGGGCAAAATTGGCATATTGTATTCGATTGCTAGGGTTTGTGCAAATCTTGTAATTAATAATAAGAGAAAGCATCAAAATGTCCCCATGAGTGTAGTATTTTGGACTGCTTTCATTTACTGTTTCTATTGCTTAGAATTTTATCTGTTGTATGATTTTAGTTTATTTCATAGGAGCCAGAAGGATCATTCTGCTCAGGGGTAATCTTATAAAGTGTGGAAGGTGCAAATTCCCTTGCCATTTGTCAACAGTGGTTACTTTGGGATTTAGCACAGGGTCTTTAAACACTGACATTCCAGAAGACAAAGAAAAATTGCTGTCTCTTGGTGCCTTACCAAATTGCAGGCATAGGATCTATTTGGAGTCTTTAGATATTAGAGCCAGCAAAAATCTCTGTGATTGATAATATTTGCAACAACCTATAACTTCCAAAGAGCAGCCTATAACAAAAAAAAAAAAGGCAGCATACAAATAAAGGTAGTCTCTAATTGGAGGAATCCTTGCATTTTGGAGTTAGGATTTTCACAATCACTAAATTCACCCCCTTTGTAAAGCACCTGTTAGCTTGCTACTAGCCTACAATTGAAACTGAGTATCTCACCAAAGAGGCACGAGGATTCTGTGTACTGATGCTTCCACTTTTTAGGTACATCAACTTGAACTTCCGACTGACAAACTGACATTGACTAAGAAAAACTTGTCAAATGCACATGGAATATGGAGGTATACAGTTGGCTTAGCCACAAAGATTTCTCAGCTTGACCTAAGAAAGAAACAGTTATTACTATGACAGTAACTTTTATCTTCTGGTTCGCAGCTTTAAGGAGAGAGAAAGCTAGTGATTCTTCTGGGGTCCTTGGCTCATAGAGACGTCCCTCAATGTCTGGACCTTCTCCACTGGTGTTTAGCTATCTGAACCTTAGTGATGTTTGCTGTGGCTTTTTCAGGCTCCTCTCCAGCTCTTTGTTGTGATTTTGACTTTCTTGACTAGTTGTACTTTGATAATTTTCCCCTTTTCTGAAATAAGTTATTCAACAGTGAGCAGAGAATTGGATTATATTTCCTCTACCTCCTTCCAGGGCATTTACCTTAGCAACGCAGTTGGGTTATTAAATGTTGCTACATCTAGAAAGCAAGTACCTTGTGTAGGCTGTTTCCTGTGTAATGAAAAGGATAAATATGGTAGAGAATGATAGGAGTTTTATATTTTTCTATGCATGACACATTGCTTCTCCTAATAGTAAACACAAATCAGATTGTTTGGCACACTCTCTACGTGGTGGCATTTTAGAATTCTAGGGAGTTTAAGTTTCATTCTGAGTAAATTTTATGAAAATCCTTTTCAATGTGCATTTTTTTGTCCCTCTTGCACTTGACCCTTCCAAACAAAGTAGCTAGTTGAAAACAGAGGATGATAGAAGAAAGGGTGATGTTACAATTTCTGAAATGGAGCAAACGGGTTTTGTTACAGTAGTGGGAGAGCAAAGACTTCTTTTTTAAATTTTATTTAAGGTATACAAATTTCATGTATGTCATATAGACAGACTTAGGAACATTGAATGAATCTTCCCACTCTACCCTTCCTCCCACCTATGCTCCCACCCTTGGAGAGCAAAAATTTCTACCACTTTAAAGAAGGAACATTTTAGGCTCTGGGAAGTGTTGGAGGGTGCGATGTTGCACAGAAGTTTCAGAATTGTCTCTGGGAACTTCCATCCAAAGAGAGACACTGTGATATAACTTTCCTAATATGTTATAATGAACTTTGAATAATGAAAATACCTGCTATGTCTGCCATCTGATAGATGGTTACAACCACAAGACCGCAAGAAATGTCCCAAACACATCCACCTTCCATGTAGGGCACCACCAAATGTCATGCACACCTAATGTTGTCAGATGGATAATTCCATGTTCCAGACAAGCAAGACCATTCAAATAGACTGGTCTCATATAGTCTTTCTGAAAATAAAAGGTTTCAATTATTCAAATTTAACTAGGGACTCTAAAGCCCATCAGTTAGTAAGACATGAGAGGGCCCATGGGAGGCACTAGCAACCTCTGTTCCCTGAATGGCATGTGTCCCCAGTTTCAACATAGATAGAAAGCAGGAGAGCCAGTTGGAAAATAATACTTGTTTAAATAGGCACCACGTAAGGAATTGATCTTGTGTGAAATATAATTATAAATCATTTATCTCATAAAAGCAAACTAAAAAAAATCCTACTGTGATTTAACTTTAGAGATGAATACAATATACCCCATATGTTTCAATTAGAAGTCATAGCAAGAAATTTTTCCTTGACTTTAGCCAATGTGTTCAATTAAATCATCTGGCTTCTTTAAGGCATTCAAGTCAGCTTCAACTGATTGGCCAAGGTAGTTATGGATGCAGCATTGCCTTAGACTTTCACCATGTTGACCAAGATGGAGCTTGTGTTAGTCCAATCTATTCTTTATGCCTAATGCCTCAAACTAGATGGGCTGGTCAATAGAGAAACTTAAGATGATAGTAACCTGGTTATCTAGGGTAGACTGTTATGGTGTCTGGAATTTTCTTAATTCAATACATTCCAGGCCCTACGAAGTTGAGAGTATGGCTCAGGCAAATACTGAAAGTATCTCATTGTGTTGCTTGGAGTCAAACTGACAATATCCTTAATTAAGTGTTGCATAATGCAAACCAAATATATATGATTTCAGTCAGTGCCAATAACATTAACCAGAATGGCAAATGGAATGGTGCATGCATGGAAAATGCATCTGAAGCCAGAATTTGCAAAGAGTAGGCATAGATATGAATATTTATTTGTTTCTGCACATTTTTGTTAAATTTTTAATTAAAATTTTATTTTTTAAACATTTAAAATTATTTTATCTTTTTATTTAAATCTTTTCATTAACATGTAACACTTGTACATTTTATGGGGTACATGACAAGTCTACAACACATATACACAACATAAACTAATCAAGATATGCAACTAGCTTTACATTTTCTTATGTACCTTTGTGTTTGATGCCTAACAGCTCTACCCATCCAGTTCTTTTTTTTTTAAGATTTATTTATTTATGTGAATGGTGAGTTACAGAGAAAGAAATCTTCTATTAGTTCACTGTCCAAATAGCTACAACAACCAAGGTAAAGCCAAGCCAAACCTAAAAGGCTGGAACTCCATCCAAGTGGATGTGAGTGGGGCCTAAGGACTTGGGCCTTCCTCCACTGCTTTCCCAGCCACTTTAGCAAGGATCTGGATTGGAAGTGGAGCAGCTGAACTCAAACCAGCACTCATATGGGATAGATGAATTTCTGGCAACAGCTTAGCCCACTGCACCAGAATGCTGGCCCCAGTCCTCCAGTCTTTATGCAGTTGTGAACCTTAGTCATCGTACCATGCAGTGGAACACTTGAACTCATTACTTCTAAGTAGTTTTGGTACCTATTATCCAACTTCCTCCTGTTTCCCCTCCCTTGACCCTTTTCATCCCCTACTAATCATTCCTCTAAGTGCAAATCTACTTTTAAAAAAAATCAAAAAGCTTCCACTTATGAGAGAGGACCTGCAGTATTTGTGCTTAGCTTTTTTCACTTAATATAATGATCTCCAGTTCCATCCATGTTACTTCAAATGAAAGAATTTTATCCTTTCTATGGTTGGATAATAGTCCATTATATATCCTTTTTTGTATATATTCACCCATCAGTGCATACATAGGTTGTCTCTATATCTAAGCTATTGTGAATGGTATTGCAGTGAACATTAGGATACAACTATCTCTTTCCTATGCCAATTTCATTTCCTTCAGATATATACCCAGAAAGGAGAATGGTGATTCATAGGTGGATCTATTTTAAGGATTTTTTAAAATAATTTTTTGAGAAACTTTCATACTTTTTTCCATAATGGCCGTACTGATTTGCATTCCCACTAACAGTGTTCTTTTTTCTCCATATCCTTGCCAGCATTTCTTATTTATCTTTTTGATAATAATCATTATAACTGGAATGAGACAGCTCATTGAGGTTTTGATTTATATTTCCCTGATAGCTATTCATACTGAGAATTTTTCAAGTAATTTCTGAACATTTTTATTCTTTTAAGAAATGTTTATCCACAGCAGTTTGAGTGCAATTGGCGGAGACAGGCTCCACCTTGTCAGTGGGGCAAAAACAGCAGCTCCACTGCACCCATCAGGCAATGGGCAGGGAGGGCATGCCGTCCTGATGGAAGGGAAGTGCCTCCTGCAGGGACATTTGTACATGCCCAACACAATTGTAAAACAAGTGGATCTGCGACTGGCAGGTATAGTGCATACATGTGATCCAGGGATTTTACCAGAGGGAAAAGACTTTGAGTCTGGCTGGGAGGATCGGATTAGATCCACCTGGGCAGAACGCACATGGGCAATGGCTCTGGGAACCACTCAGTCTCTCTGTGAACAGAACAGGATGGTGGGGCAGAGTGAAACCTCTTGCAGTCCTTGATTTGGGAGCCCTGGGTGCTGAGACTGTGAAAACACTGTGACTTGGTGAGAGGGTGTAGGATGTTCCTGGGTCTCTGGGCAATCACTGTGAGCAGCTCCACATGCTCAGAGCTCCCTGATTGTCTAGGGGGTTAGAGGGTCACTGCAATGGGATCCAGGCTCACACTGGGGACTGCAAAGATACTTGGTGCAGTCCATGTGGAAGCATGGATGAGTACTACACCCACTGAGGGCTAACACTCAGTCACAAATTTCCTTGGAAGAGAGGAGATGAGGATGTGGTCAAGCCAAGAGACGTGGCCATGCTCCCTCTTCTGTTAACAAGAGGAGATCTACCACACCCAATTTGGGTGTCACCCTCCATACTTGCCCCACCCTGGAGCACTGACCAGAGCTCCCTGACCACACCCAACATACACCTCAGTATTCACAGAAAGAGCGGACATTCCACTAAGCCATAGAGGCATAGTTCAAAAACAAAAGCCATCAGGAAAAAAACAAACAATAATCTACACATATGCCCAAAAATAAATGCAGAAACTCAAGAAACAACATTAAGGAAGACAACATGAAATGCCCAAAGGAACACAACAACACTTTACTATTAGAATGTAAAGATGAAGAGATTGATGAAATTCTGAAATAAAATTCAAAAAATTAATCCTAGGATTACTCAGAAGCAATCAGAAGCAAATCCATGAATTGAAGAAAATCATACATGACATGGATGAAAATTTTTCTCATGAAATTGAGATTTCAAAGAGGAATCAAACCAAAATATTGACTCAATAGATCAAATAAAAATGTGGTAGAAAGCCTTAACAATAGACTACATGAGGTAGAAGAAAGAATATCTGAGTTAGAAAACAAATCTTTGGAAATTTTGAAGTCAGTCCAAGAAAAAAAAGAAATTAGAAAACTTAAAAACAGTGTTGAAGATTTATGAGATACTATCAAATGACCCGACATATGGGTCTTAGGAGTTCCTGAAGATGTGGAAAGAGAGAACAGACTAGAATGCCAATTTAGTGAAATAATTACAGAAAACTTCTCCAATTTGGAGAAAGAAAGGGACAACCAGGTACAGGAAACTGATAGAACTTCTAACAGAAATGACCAGAAAAAAATCTTCACCATGACACATTGTAGTCAAGCTTTCCAGAGTAAAACATAAGGAAAATATTCTAAAATGTGCACAAGAGAAATGCTGGATTAGTTTCAGAGGATCTCCAATTAGACTCACCACTGACTTCTCATCAGAAACCCTACAAGATAGGAGTGGAGAAACATAGTGCAAGTCTTAAGAATAAAAACCTGTCAACCCAGAATACTGTACCCTGCAAAGCTCTCATTCATGAATGAAGGTGAAATAAAGAAAGAAAGAATTTGTTACCATTCATCCAGCCTTAAAAAGATACTGAAGGATGTACTACACACACAAACACTAAAAGATAGTCATCATTATGAAGAATGTGAAGGCAAAAATCTCAAAATAAAACTACAAAGGATAGCCAAAGTAAACAATAGGAATATCCAAAGTAAACAATAGGAATATTTATGGAAAAGTGGCAGGGCCAAGTAGTTACTTATCAATAGTAACCTTGAATGTTAATGATCTCAGCTCTCCAGTTAAAAGATACAGACTAGCTGAATGGATTAAAAAACAAGACTCATCTATTTGCTGCTTATAAGAAACACACCTCACCAACAAAGATACATGCAGACTGAAAGTAAAAGGATGGAGAAAGGTATTCCAAGCTAATGGAAAGCAAAAAGGAGCTGCTGTAGTCATCTTAGTATCATATAAAATAGACTTCAACACAAAAAGTATTAAAAGAGACAGAGAAGGTCCCAATGTAATAATTAAGGGATCAATTCAACAGGAAGATATGACTGTAATAAATGTATATGCACCCAGTTACAAGGTGAGTTGATATTTAAAAGAAATTTTAATGGATCTAAAAGGAAACATAGACTCCAATACAATAGTAATAGGGGACTTTAACACCCCACTTTCAACAATAGAGATCAACCAGACAGCAAATCAACAAGAAAACAACAGAGTTAATGGACACTATAGACCAAATGGACCTAACCAATCCTATTCACAATAGCTTCAAAAAATTAAATACCTTGGAATATATTTAACCAAAGACAACAAAGATCTCTATGATGAAAATTACAAAACATTAAAGAAAGAAGTAGAAGACATAAAAAAGTGCAAAAGTCTTCCATGTTCATGGATTGGAAGAAGCAATATCATCCAAATGTCCAAACTACTGAAAGCAATTTACAGATTCAATGCAATCCCAATCAAAATACCAGCAACATTCTTCTCAGATCTAGAAAAAAATGATGCTAAAATTCATATGAACACAAGATTCCCTGAACAGCTAAAGCAATCTTAAAAACAAAAATAAAGCTGGAGGCATCAAAATACCAGATCCCAAGACATACTACAAGTTATAATCAAAATAGCCTGGTGCTGGCAAAAACACAGATGGATAGACCAATGGAATAGAATAGAAGCTCCAGAAATCAATCCACACATCTACCTTACACCTTACAAAAAATTCAGTCAAAATAGATTGAAGACCTAAAAATCTATAACATAGTAACATCAAATTACTAGAGAACATCAGGGAAACCCTGCAAGACATTGGCATTAAAGAAATACTTCTTGGAATAGACCCCAGAAGCATAGCCAATAAAAGCCAAAATTGACAAATGGGGTTACATCAAATTGAGAAGCTTCTGCACTGCAAAATAAATGCTCAACAAAAGTGAAGAGGCAACTGACAGAATGGGAGACAATATTTGCAAGCTATGCAACTGATAAAGAATTAATTTCAAGAATCTATAAGAGCTCAAGAAACTGAACAACAAAACAAGCAATCCAATTTAGAAATGAGCAAAAGACCAGAACAGATATTTTTCAAGAGTAGAAATTCAAATGGCCAAGACATGAAAAAATGCTCAGGGTTAGGCTGGCGCCTCAGCTCACTAGGCTAATCCTCCGCCTTGCGGCGCCAGCACACCAGGTTCTAGTCCCGGTTGGGGCGCCAGATTCTGTCCCGGTTGCCCCTCTTCCAGGCCAGCTCTCTGCTGTGGCCTGGGAGTGCAGTGGAGGATGGCCCAAGTGCTTGGGCCCTGCACCCCATGGGAGACCAGGAGAAACACCTGGCTCCTGCCATTGGATCAGCGCGGTGTGCTGGCTGCAGTGCGCCAGCTGCGGCGGCCATTGGAGGGTGAACCAACGGAAGGAAGACCTTTCTCTCTGTCTCTCTCTCTCACTGTCCACTCTGCCTGTTAAAAAAAAAAGAAAAGAAAAGAAAAAAGAAAAAATGCTCAGGATCGCCAGACATCAGGGAAATGCAAATAAAAACCACAATGAGTTTTCATAGTTAGAATTGCTTTCATACAGAAATCAACAAACAACAAATGCTGGTGAGGATTTGGCGAAAAAGGTACCCTAATCCACTGTTGGTGTGAATGTAAGCTGGTACAGACACTATGGAAAACAGTATGCAGGTACTTCAGAAATTTGAATACAGACCTACTATATGACCTAGCCATTCCACTCCTGGGAATTTACCACAAGGAAATGAAATCAGTATATGAAAAAGTGATCTGTACCCCAATGTTTACTGCAACTCAATTCACAATAGCTGAGCTAGGGAATCAACCCAAATGTCCATCAGCTGAGTACTGGATAAAGAATTTATCGTATATATACACTATGGAATAACTATACAGCAATAAAAAAATGAAATACTGTCATTTACAACAAAATGGATGCAACTGAAAACCATTATACTTAATGAAGTAAGCCAGTCACAAAAAGACAAATACCATATTTTCATGCTGATCTTTGGTAACTAATAGAGTACCCCTAACATGTAATTTATAGGAGTGAACCTGACGCTTCGTGATGTGATGATTTTGAATAGCCCTTGTCTTAATTGTTGAGGAACAATGATTTTTGTTTTTGTTTTGTTTTTTTCTTCCTACTATTTGTTGATTTCTCTACTAGTATGGGGTCATTATGAGTATAAAGTTAACTGAAAATAGATGTTTGTAAAAAGGAAGAATGGGAATGGGAGGGGGGAAGAAGAAGTGTGGGAGTATGGGAGGGTGGGGGTAAGTTGAGAAGAATCACTATGTTCCTAAATTTGTGTATATGAAGTGCATGAAGTTTGTATCCTTTAAATAAAATAAAACATACAAAAAAAGAAATGTTTATCCAGCTCCTTTGTCCAAGTCTTAACTGTGATGTTGGTTTTGTAATGTTGAGTTTCCCAAGTTCCTTATTTATATATGCTGGATATTATTCCTGTATCTATGACATGAAGAGTTTATAAATATTTCTTCCCTTTATATCAGTTGTCTTTTCACTCTATTGATTGTTTCTTTCCTTTTGCTGTGCAGAAGCTTCATTGTTTATATAATCTCATTTGTTTGTTTTTTTGCTACTTGTGCTTTGGGGTCTTAACTAAAATACTGTTGGTAGGCCATCATCTTGAAGTTTTCCCATTGTGTTTTCTTCTAGGAGTCTTGTAGTTTCAGTTCTTACATTTAGATCTTTTATCCATTTTGAGTTGATTTTTAGATAGGATAAGAAGTAGCAATCAACTGAAAAGTGATCCCTGTTGGGAATTTGGAAACATTATGCTGAGTGAAATAAGCCAATCGCAAAGGGACAAATACCACTTGTTCTCCTTGATAGGAGACACCTAACTGAGCACCAAAAAGGAAACCTTTTAAAGTGAAATGAACACTATGAGAAACGGTGACTTGATCAGCCCTCACCCTGACTGTTGATGAGCAACTTGATATGTTATCCCTCTTAGTATTTTTTTTTGTTTGTTCTACTTAATACTTTTGGTTGAATACTGTAATCTATACACAATTCTTCTTAAGTGCTGAAACTTAACTGAAAAGTGATCACTGTTAAATATAAGAGTGGGAATAAGAGAGGGAAGAGATGTACAATTTGGGACATGCTCAAGCTGACTTACCTCAAACGGTAGAGTTAGAAACATACCAGGGGATTCCAATTCAATTCCATCAAGGTGGCATGTACCAATGCCATCTCACTAGTCCCAGTGATCAATTTCTGTTCACAATTGATCATAATGATAGGACTAAGAGCCAAAGGGATCACATAAACAAGAATAGTGTTTGCTAATACTAACTGATAGAATAAAAAAGGGAGAGAATGATCCAACATGGGAAGTGAGATACAGAGCAGACCCATAGAATGGCAGATGTCCTAAACAGCACTCTGGCCTCAGAATCAGCCTTTAAGGCATGCGGATCCGGCTGAAAAGCCCATGAGAGTATTTCAGGCATGGAAAGCCAAGACACTCTGGGGAAAAAAAAAAAAAAAAAAACCTAAATGAAAGATCTCTGTGAGTGAGATCCCAGTGGAAAGAATGGGTCATCAAAGAAGGAGGTACCTTTCTCTGAAGGGAGGAGAGAACTTCCACTTTGACCATGGCCTTGTCTAAAAATGATCAGAGTCAGTGAACTCAGGGGGCTTCCATAGCCTTGGCAGCTCATGACAAGAGCCTAGGGTGATTACTGATGCCATAAACAAGAGTGTCAGTTTGTTAAGTCAACAACAGGAGTCACTGTGCACTTACTCCTCATGTAGGATCTTTGTCCTTAGTGTGCTGTACATTGAGATTTAATGCTATAACTAGTACTCAAACAGTATTTTTCACTTTATGTTTCTGTGTGGGAGCAAACTGTTGAAATCTTTACTTAATGTATGGTAACCTGATCTTCTGTATATAAAGAGAAACGAAAATGAATCTTGATGTGAATGGAAGGGGAGAGGGAGTGGGAAAGGGGAGGGTTGTGGGTGGGAGGGACATTATGGGGGGGAAGCCATTGTAATCCATAAGCTGTACTTTGGAAATTTATGTTCATTAAATAAAAGTTTTTTAAAAAAAGAAATCTTTACTTAATGTATGCTAAACTGATCTTCTGTATATTAAGAGAATCAAAAATGAATCTTGATGTGAATGGAAGGGGAGAGGGAGTGGGAAAGGGGAGGGTTGCGGGTGGGAGGGACGTTATGGGGGGGAAGCCATTGTAATCCATAAGCCATACTTTGGAAATTTATATTCATTAAATAAAAGTTAAAAAAAATACTCATTTTTCCTCATCTAAAAAATGAAACTATTTATAGCAAAAAAAAAAAAAGAAGTAGCAATCATATTGATCTACATATTGATATACAGTTTTCTTAATAGCATTTTTTGAAAAGATCATTTTTTCCTCTGGTCCATGCTTTTGGCATCTTTCAAAATTCAGCTGGTTATCAATGTGTGAATTAATTTCTATAATCTCTATTCTGTTCCATTGGTCTATGTGTCTGTTTTCTTGCCAGTGCCATGCCATTTTGGCTTCAGTAGCTCTATAGGGTATCTTGAAATCTGGTATTGTGATATCTCTAGTTTTGTTATTTTTAATTCAGGATTGCTTTGGATGTTCACAATCTTTTGCCATATGAATGTTAGGATTTTTTTTGATATTTCTATAAAGATTATCATTGGTATTTAAGTGGAGATTTCTTTGAATCTGCAAATTCCTTTGTGTAGTATAGAAATTTTAGTATTTTTAATTCTTTCTGAAGTGTAGAATTCGAAGTGTCGGGT
Source organism: Oryctolagus cuniculus (assembly GCF_051225735.1). Taxonomy (NCBI): domain Eukaryota; kingdom Metazoa; phylum Chordata; class Mammalia; order Lagomorpha; family Leporidae; genus Oryctolagus; species Oryctolagus cuniculus. Next base: position 59,858,935 of record NC_142888.1, read on the forward strand.
TAGCTTAAGTGAACTCCGTAATGCCTGCAGGCTCTGTTTGCTGTTTTTCTTTGACCATCTTCTACCACCTCACACACACTCCTGGTCTACCCTACCCCCTCTCTCCTCCAGTGAGAGCAGACCAGGGACTTTCCGGGAATTGTCAAACTTTGATGATTTGCATTGATTTACCATATCCTGTTTAACAGCACAGTCTACACCTGAAAATTAACTTGTAAAAACAATAATGGCCAAATGCTACCCTGCCCCCTTGGTCCCATTTGTCCCTTCCCCAAATGTGATTGCAGTTTATAGCTTTAAAAGTCTGACCCTTGCTTCTGCTCAGGATGGAAAGATCTTGAGGTGTTAGCCTGCTCTTTGCCATAAGCTAAATTAGTGACTCACTCCAAATTCTCAGTGTGTGGTACTTCTCTGCGACTCACTTTGGTTATAACATTTTGAATCATGACCTTGGTAGATCTAGTATTATTAACTGTGATATGAGAATATCCATGATATGCTTTTGATTTTGATTTTGACAAATTTATTGATGCATATTTTGTAGCCTAACATATGGTCTATTCTAGAGAATATTCCATGTATTGATGAAAAGAATGTGTCTTCTGCAGCTGTTACCTGGAAAGTTCTGTAATATCTGTTAGGCCCATTTGGTCTATAATGCAGATTAAGTCTGATTTTTAAAAATATTGACTTTCTTATTTGAAAAGCAGAGTGACCAAAAGAGGTAGAGGTAGAGGTCGAGGGCAAGGGTGAAGGCGAGGGTGAGACTATGAAAAAGAGAGGTCTTCTATCCAATATTTTACTCTCCAAATGCCTACAATAGCCAGGACTTGGCCAGGATGAAACGGACAGCCCCATCCAAGTTTCCATGTGAATAGCAGGAACCCAAGTACTTGGGCCTTGTAAATGCTAATTATCCTGATTTCATCAGCACAGAGTGTATACTTGTATCAAAGCATCATTCTGCATCCTCTAAATACATACAATTATTATGTTAATCAAACATTTAACTAAAATGTTTTAGTACTTCACCCTTAGAGAAAAATCTATGCAAACTTCAGGTAGAGGGCACCACTTATAACTTGAAATGTGTGTGACAGAAAGGTTCTAATTTTTCTATCTCCAGATGATCCTACCTGTATTGAGCAGAATCCCACAGCAGGTTTTCTTCTGCTTCTTACATCATATGAATGAACAAGCAACTGGCTGTCCATCTCTTTCACCTTAGTTTTTTTGATCATTTGAATGGTTTTATTGGCCTGTGGGGATACAAGGGAAAAAATGATTTATTTCTTCTGTCACTGATAAGATCAGCAATACATCCTTATGCCCAGAGTCTGCAGTTAGTTATGGTTCACAATCATAAGCTAGAATTTTTTTCCATTTCTTTATTTGTAGAATATTTATTTTCTACATCCATTTTTACCTACCCACTCAATTATTTACTGGAATATAAAGTCAGTGAAGTGAGGGCTTTGTTTGGTTTGTTATTGCTTATGAAATGTTTGCATAATAAAGAATGTTTAATAAATATTTATTATCTTCATCTTTACAAATTTTTCACTGTTGGCTAGAAGAACTTAGCCAAGTAATTCAGTATCTGAGGTGTGACACATAAAACTGTCCTTAATCATCATCCTGAGAAAACTAACCATGCTTCCAACAAATCAAGCTAATTCACTGTATTTCAAGGCCTGTTGTAACTATTAAAACTCTGCTATACACCTGGCATCTTCTTTATAAGTAGAGAAATTTATGTATTACTGAAATAAAGCTAAGGTCTTGGTAAAAAAAGTATACTCAACAGTAGTAATTCTGAATACTATCCCCAAAAGATAACCAAATGGTCTCTAACATAAGAATTAGGTTTTTTAATTTTTACTTAATGATGTCTTTATCTGCCAAAAAAATCAACCTTTGCAAATAACTGTGACAAAATCCTACTGATGTTAGAAATGAGCCACCAATACCTTTCTTATTTTCTGCTAAATATGAATGACACAGTTATGAGGGTTTAGTTAGTTGAATTAAAAGTGAAAACTGGGGCCAGCACTATGGCATAGTGGGTAGAGCTGCCACATGTAGTGCCAGCATCCCACATGAGCGCCAGTTGCAGTCCCAGCTGCTTCCACTTCCGGTCCATTTTTCTGCTATGGCTTGGGAAAGCAATAGAAGATGGCTCAAGTCCTTGGGCCCCTGTACCCACATGGGAGACCAAGAAAAAGCTCCTGGCTCCTGGCTTTGGATCGGCACAGCTCCAGCCATTGCGGCCAGTTGGGGAGTGAACCAGCAGATGGAAGACTTCTCTCTCTCTCTCTCTTCCTCTCCTTCTCTCTCTGTGTAATCTGACTTTCAAATAAATAAATAAATCTTTAAAAAAATTAAAACATATCTATTTCAAAATGAAAAATGAGGATTATATTCTTCCTGGAACATTAAATATTTAATATGCAATTCAAACCAGAAGTTCTAGATCTTTTCATACAAAACCAGTGAACCGTCATTTCTTAAAAAATATTCTTGGAGATGATATATTATAATATCCATCTATAGATATAGCTGTATTTATAATGGATATGTGTTGCTTAGAAATACTTTTAAATAAATAAGTAGAAACTTACCAGTTTGTTTATTTGTGACTAAGATATATGCAAGCCTTACATTCCATTGACCACACTGATGCTAAATTCTCAGAAATAATATCAAAAGAGTTTGGTGATTTTTTATTTAGAATAGTGATTCTCACTTGCACTAGTGCATTAGAATTATCTGAGAAACCTTACAAAATATTAAAAACAAAATATTAAAATATCTCATTATCAAGTTGACATTAAATATCATAAATTGTACTCAATGCTACTATGACATATGGATTTAATATATGTTACATTGGATTTTTATTTCAATTCTTTCTTTCCTGACAAAAGGTATATACACATGCACACACACATTTGACATGCAACAACTTTTCACTGTTCTTCCAATGTAAGCAGTGCATGCTTCTCTGTATCTTAATCGGAGAATCAATAATTTCTTTTTTAGGTCAAAATCTGATCAAAAATCTGAAAACATTTGAGCTGGACTTGTTTTGCAAACACCATTGGAAAAAAAAACTTAAGCTACTTCACTCATCCTGTGAAAGCAAATGTGAGACACATAAAACCCAGCTAAAATGCACCAGTTATGAGCAGCCAAGAGCGGCTCATCCCCAGAGAGCTGGATACATGATCAAGTCTAGCAAAAAGCAACAGAGCCACCTGGACAAATTAACCCAAATCAGTTGAACCAGCAACCTATGAAAATAAACATGTTGTTTTTAAACCATTGCATTTAGGGAATATTTGTTACACCGAGGTAATGTGACGAAACCAAATAGTGAAACATATATTTTTGATTAATTCAAGACCTATAATTATTCAAAATTTTTATTTATTTTTATTTGTAAGAAACCCAAGGATAAGACAAAAAGTGATAGAGATACATCTTCCATAGAATGCTTCACTGCCCAAATGCCTTTAACAACCAGAAATAGACCAGGCTAAAGCCAGGAGCCTGGAAATCCATCCAGCTCTCCCACAAGGGTAGCAGGAACCCAAGTACTTGAGCCATCACGAGCTGCCTTCCAGGCACATTAGCAAGATGCTGACTCGGAAGCACAAAGTGGTCATTACTTGAACTGGCGCTCAAATTTGGGATGTGGGCTTCAACCACTGTGCACAATGCCCACTTCCAAGCCCAACCCCCACTAAACATTTTTAAATGAGAGTTTATTGAAGTAAAAGATTCAGGACAATTTACTTGCTTTATTGAAACAAACTCTATAGGATGAATACAGAAAAAGATTTATTTTTATCATAAAACCAAGAGACAGATTTTTCATGTATGACTAACCAGAACAACAATAATAAAATTTTAAATTGCCTAGCACTTTAAAGTTGGTGCATAGTTCCATATAGTTTTGTCAGTTTTTTTTCCAACTACAATAGAATACAAAAGTAGGAATACAGATATTAAATAATTTGATATCCCACAGCAAATGAATGAGACTTGCTAAATGCAGATTGTATTATTCAACATTGAATTTAAACTCCTTTAAATTTATAGTTTTTGAAATTACTATTAGAAACAGTGATGTCTGAAATTGGAATTGGAATTAATAGAGAAATACACTTTCTCAAAATATGCAATAATATATGATACACTTTTATTAAACAATAAACTATCAGTCGTACCCCACAATGTAAAATTTCTTTATAAAGAAGGCAAGAATGTAGTTAGCCTTTGATGTCAACATTAAACTATGTTGTGCCTCCAATCCCAGTTATAACATTTTTTACAAAAAACATGATGTGCTGAAAGATTTTTTTTCCTAAATACTGTCTCTTACTGCTCTGTTAGAAGAAATTGTGAAAATACCTGGAGGTTTTGATTTCAATATATGACCTGATTAAAATTATTACTGAATAAACACAAATATTAAACAGAAATAGGAATAACTTTAAATCATTCTTTAAATAATACCTACTGATTTTCCTTTGCTTCTGTTGAAAATTGATACTATGATCAAGGTATCCAAAAAATATCAATGGGAATTACCTTGCATAATGCAAAATATAGATAGCTATTTGCTATGGAGACAATATGGACTAGGCAAATTAAAGAAATGTATCCCAACCTGGAAGAAATGTAGTGTTAAGTGTACCACTGCAGTTCATATTGTATGAGATAAGTATTTGGGACATATAAATGCAATGTTTTAACTTAGCTTAAATTATGGTGCTTCTAGTATAGCATATAATCTTGACATATAGTATTCATTTTCTATGAGTTCAGCAGTTGAGGGGACTACACTAACTCATTATAGTTAACCCAGATACTTGATTAGAAAAGCATTCATATTCTAAATAAAATGTTGTATATTATGGAAGGCATTTAAGTAGTTTTTATACCTCCTTCAAAAATGGTATTACTAACGTTAATTCTTTCTGGTATTTTAAGATTTATTTATTTATTTATTTATTTGAAAGGCAGAGTATGAAAGAGAAAGAGAGAGAGAGAGAGAGAAATGGAAGGAGGTATCTTCTACCCATTTCTTTACTCACCAAATGGACACAACAATCAGGGCTGGGCCAGACTGAAGTCAGGAAGTTGGAACTCCATTGGAGTTTTCCACATGGGTGGCAGGGCCACAAGTACTTGAGCCATCATTCACTGTTTTCCAAATTGCATTAGTGGGGAGCTGGATTGGAAACAGAGCAACAGGGACTCAAATTGGCACTATGGTATGGGACGCTGGCATCACAAGTGGTGGCTTACTACACTGTTCCATACAACAGCCCCCTTTTTTAATGGTTGACTGTGAATGAAACCCCATAGTTAATGAAACTCCAGGTTACAGTTCATGAAAGTACAGCAGGAGAATGATCTCAGAGTTAAACATTTAGGCATTCTTAGGCTAGACTCTTCATCAATCATCTAGCAGATGCAAGCAAAAATCTTATATTTGAATCATTTAAGACAAATGTAGATCAATATATCCAACACAATTTATTTAGAAATTTTAACTGTTATTACTATGAAATAGTTATTTTAGGGGCCGGCACAGTGGCATAGTGGGGTAAAACCACGGCCTGCAATGCCAACATCCCATATCGGCGCCTGTTCAAGTCCCAGGTGCTCCACTTCTGATCCAGCTCCCTGCTAATGGCCCAGGAAAGAAATAGAAGATGACCCAAGTGCTTGAGCCCCTGCACCCATGTAGGAAACCCAGAAGAAGCTCTTGACTCCTGGTTTCAGAAAGACCCAGCTCTGGCCATTGCAGTCATTTGTAGGGTGAACCAGCTGATGGAAGACTTCTACCTGCCTGTGCCTCTCCCTATGCCTCTGCCTCTCTGTAACTCTGACTTTCAAATAAATAAATAAACATTTTTTAAAAAAGAAATAGTCATTTTAGTCTTTTCTCGTAGTAATTTCTGGCAGTTTGGTCAAGTGAATTGCTTTTAATTTAACATTTTTCATTAATGGAATCCCATTAATTAGAATTCCACTTTTGATAATTAAAAGAAAACATTGGGACAATGTTAAATACAGTGAAAATTTAGCAATTCATAAAAATTGTGCAATAATCTATGTCAATATAAATATTCATCCCAAAAATTTCACATAAAAGCAAAATGAAATGAATGAATTGATGAGGTATTACTTGTCATCTACCATGGATTCAAAGAGTAACTCATTATCAGTAGCTTATCATTTATGTAGGAAGATAAACATTACATAGAAAAATATTTTGACGAAAATTTAGTGCTATAAATCTGACTCATAAGTAGGTGAATTCATGTACATGGAATAAACATGTGCACACATATGGACAACTCAAAAAGTTCTTGGAAAATGGAATTCAAAGAAGAGTTTATTTGGTGCAAAAAATTTATATCTATGTATTATAGTTTTTTCATAATTTTCCTTTTCCATGAACTTTTTGAAATACTCTCATGTTTATACAGATAGAGAGGGAAAGGATGCCCTTGCATCGAGGAAATAACCTGGCATTTAGGCCTGAGTATTATTAAAAATCTGCTTGTCACCCATTTAGGCCATATTGGTGTTCTGTTAGACATAATCTCACAGACTACTACCAGACTCAATGATCACTCAATGATCATCATGACGCATGACAAAACACAGGACAACTTCATCATTTTATCTCAGCACAAACAGAAACTAGGTCACTGTGGGTACCCCCAAATCACTATGAATACCAAACATTGATCTCTTCTAGCTAAGAGAAGTACCATTTACGTCTTTATTAAAGTTACAACTTTAGTCTTACTCTATTCTTCTCTCCATATAGAGAAGATTTACTAAGATGTCAGGTCAAAGAGTTATTTCCATTTTATGTCAACACAGAAAGTAGAGTGAAATCCCACTTATTTGAACTTCGCACAAATTACCTAATCTAAGCCTAAATCATTTCTGATACACTTATGGACACATCCTATGGTTCTCCGTGATATGCAGTCCGCTTCATTGCAGTAAGAAATGAACTCAATTTATTGCTTATCTGCTGACTTTCAACTAGAGTTATTTAGTATAAATATAAATATGGGTGTACACACACACACACACACACGTAAATCCATTGTCATGTGTGTTTTTTGTGAAATTTAAAACATAATGGATTCTCTAATATTAAGAAACATCAGGAAACTTTTTTCTGGCAAATATAAATATAGAGAACAATCATTACAATACAGTGGTTTTTAGTTTTAGCTAGCTGAGATGAGGTCGGCCCCTTACCGATGTTCAATCTCATAACCCAAGTCTGGATCATCAGAGTAATCCAGCAATTTGTCCTATGTGATTGGATCACTGGTGGGCATTAAGCTCAAGTTTATATTTTTACAAAAAATTATGAAAAATATTCATGTGTCAGTTGTGATAGTTAAATGAAGATGATGTGATTTTTAAAAAAAGATTTATTCATTTATTTGAAAGTCAGAGTTACTCGGAGAGAGAAGGAAAGACAAAGAGAGATCTATACACTAGTTCACTCCCCAAAGGGCCACAACAACCAGGACTGGGCCAGGCTGAAGCCAGGAGCCTAGAGCTGTTTCTGGGTCCTCCACATGGGTGCAGGGGCCCAAGAACTTGGGCCATCATCCACTGCTTTCCCAGGTGCATTAGCTGGGAGCTGTATCAGATGTGGAGTAACTGGGACTTGAACCGGAGCCCATATGGGATGCTGGCATGGCAGGCTGTGGCTTAACCCTCTGTGCCACAGCGCCAGTGTTTGATGTCATTTGTTTTTTTAAAAAATATATTCATTTGAAAGTCAGCTCAAGAGAGAGAGACACACAGAGAGAAATATTTTCCATCTGCTACTTCCCTCCCCAGAGGGCTGTAACAATCACGTCCGGGGGCCAGGCTGAAACCAGGAGTCAGAAACTCCATCCTGGCTTCCAGTATTGGTGGTAGAGCCCTAACTACTTGGGCCATCTTTTGCTGCCCTCTCAGGGGCATTATGATGAAGCTGGATCAGAAATGGAGTAGCTGGGACTTGAACCAGAACTCCCATTCGGGGTACTGGTGTCCAAATGATGGCTTAACTCACCATGCTACATCAGCCCCCATATGCATTTTTGACCTGTGTTTTTAGTTTCTGTATGACACAAGTCTGCTTGAAAGAAGCTAATGTGGATGAAAGCTGAGCTATGAGATGGAAAGAGATGAAATCAAATAATGTAATTTTATCACAATGTCTCTGATTGGTTGATTGTGAAGAGATCAACTTAAAACAAACTTAACAAAATGAACTTATTGGCTCTAGTAGTTGAAATGTCTGCAGGAATGTGTTTAGGAACTCATCATAATTTCTTGATTACTCTTTCCAAGTCTCTGCTCCCAAGTCTTTCATTTGTTGGTTGAATGGTGTTTTAGGAACAATACAATTTTCTTTCTTCTAACAAAACAATCTTTTTTAATGTCCACACTTAAAACAAATTCCCTAAGATAGATGATTAATGTTGGTGTATGTTAGCAAAACTTTATCTTTTTGTAAGAATGTGACAATATGGCATGGAGCAATTTTAGGTATAAAACAATAGTTAATGACTAATTGAGCAAATGGATTTGTACCTAAACATAGAAATAATGTTTCTAAAAAATAAATTATTGTATTTTAAAAATTCCATAGACATTCAGTGATCCTAAGTGAAACCTGAATTTTAAATTATATAGCAGGGGGTTTCTTCTTATGAATTATTAATTTCTCATATTCTATAACATCAAATTAGGTTAGATTGTTGCAATGTGATGTTTAGTACTTCTGGAAATGGAATATTGCATTTTTTAAAACCAGTGAAAATGTCTACTTATGATGGCAGTTCTGAAGGTGGTAATTCTCCAGGATAGGGTACTTGCAAGGACTCGGGAGTCCGCAGAGTCTTTTGCAATGCCAAGTGCTTTAATAAAGGTAACAGAATACAGCAGGAGAAAGACAACATAGGCAGTTACAGAAAGAGCTGAGCAACTCCAGGTGCAGGTGCCAGAACTTTCTTAGTTGAAAAGGTTATACTTCATCTTCACATTGTGAACCACCAAGAATTGCCAAAAGAACCTTGCTCTCAGTGGAGCCAAAGTACATGTTTACTCAGAAGTCTTTTGAAGTTCACTGATTGTGTAGCTCAAACTAGGCGTTTAGTTCATTAAACCTGGTGCAAACTAGCCATATGTGTTCTTTAAACACCATAGAAATCAAGTAGTGGTGCCTCCAGAGGAATTTTGAAATTTAAACAGTGTTTTGCTAATCACTAACTAGTAAATTCTATTTTTATCTTGACGAAAAGTCAGACACCAGACTTTCGGGTGTCCTGGAGGTAACAAGCAGCTGTTAGTTTACCTTGTTCTTATACAATAACTCACACTAAGAAAACAGGATCATCGACTCCCAAAGAATTATAACCAAAATATAGAACTTAATATCCGTCCTAAATCACTTCTAGGAATGTAGAAGGCTCTTTGATAATGTGATTATCTTTGACATCTATTGGTAAATGATTGTTTAATTTATATTCACAAGCACTCATTTCCAGAAATTGCTTGCTAATCAAAAGAAATCTAACTCAAAGGAAGTGTCTACAGAAACAAGACATGCAACACAGTACATTAATAAAGCAGCTGAGTATAGGTATAGTTTATTACCACTCATATATTTACATTTGTGAATCTTAAGTGAAAGTGTAGACATTAATTTTTATTCTTTGACGAACTAGTAAGATGTTTCATTTCTCAATTACACTTAACAGACCTGGGCCACATGCAGTTATTTCTTTAGTTCACAGATTAGCCAAGGTATCTGATGAATTGGTTCCCAGTAGAAATGCAAATATAAGGAGTAATTTGTTCCTCAGCAGATTTAAGGCACAAATAAAGTAGAAAAAAAGGTAAAGAAAAACGAAGTGGGATAGAGGGGAAAAGAGAAGATTTCATAGAAAGAATGAAATAGTATAGAAATTTAGAGTAATGGACACATGCAAAAAGCAATAAAATTCAATAATTTTGCATTTACTACTACTATTTTTACAACCATTTTTACTAATGCTGGAAGCCACTCTGCACCGGGCATCTATTATATGTCAGAGGTCATGATGTACAATTTCCCTGTGATATTTACTACAGTCTCATCTTGTCATAACTATCACACATATTAAAGTTTCTTATATCAAGTGTTAGGCCACTGATGCTGCAGTTTAAGAAAACCAGAGGCCTAGTGTGTGAGCTAAAATGAGGTGTATGAAGCACTGGTCTGACATTTATCGTAAGAGAACACAAATGTTTCCCTTATATGCGCTGCATATATTTCCCACTGTTACCATGCACAGAGAGAACTGGAGGCAGCAATACAATCACTGGCATTTTGTAAGAAAACTCTCCATTCTTTTTGACACTGTCACACCTCACTATCAGTTTCCAGCTTTCCTTTGGTCCAAAGGGGCCACTTGCCTAAACTGAGAGGTAACACCTGCACTCCACCAGGTGCCATTGCCTGCCATAAATGACTCATTGGCATGGAAATACAAAATATTGGCTCCTTTGTTTTTAAGGGGTGCATGTTCTGTGATTCAAATTGTTCTCTTGGGTGCCCAGGAGGAGCAACAGAAAGCTCTAACTGGAATCACATTCTAGCTTAACTTGTGTCCTGCCATTTCTTGCCTTTCTTTTTCTCCTTCTCCTAAGAATATTCTCCTAATAAGTTATTTTCATAAAAATACCTGTTTTTCTATCTTTCCCTCTCTCACATAAATGTTACACACACATATATACTAGCATAAATATAGTATGTACATCAATGGATGTGTAAATTTTATATGTATATTTGTATATATTACAATAAAGTATGCATATATATTAAAGATTATATATATAGTATACATTCATGCAGTTTTTTAAATTTTTTAAAGATTTTCTTTATTTATTTGAGAGGTAGAGTTACAGACAGTGAGAGGGAGAGAGAGAAAGTTCTTCCGTCCGTTGGTTCACTCTCCAAATGGCCACAATGGCTGGAGCTGCGCTGATCCGAAGCCAGGAGCCAGGTGCTTCTTCCTGGTCTCCCATGCAGGTGCATGGGCCCAAGGACTTAGGCCATCTTCTACTAATTTTCCAGGCCACAGCAGAGAGCTGGATTGGAAGAGGAGCAGCCGGAACGAGAACCAGCGCCCAAATGGGAAGCTAGTACTCTGCATTTCACCATATTCATTATCGCTTCCTAATACCTTATACTGAGAATTCTCAAAAACGTATATTACCTTATTGTAATATAAATGGTCACAAAAACTAGGGACTCTATGGTCTCTAGTTTATGAATTTTTATTGCTTATTGGGATTTTATTGGTAATTCAGAAAGATAGATTTTATTCTACATTATTTTACCTATACCATTGTATCCCAGTGGCCTTATTATTGAAATCAAATATCACATGACTTTTTCTTAAAGTCATCTGCAATAAAATTAATAATGACAATTTCAAGTGGCTCATCAGGGGAATATCAGATATCCAGACTTTCACATGAAGCTTTTTCCCTCCAAACATGGTATTTACTTGTATTTCAGAAGCCTAATACTAGATTATGGCTTCATACACTAAAGGATGTTTAAGATGATATTGTCTGTTATAATCATATGATAATCGATTATTTGAGAAAATGATCTTAGGATTTAATTACTTCAAAAAAAGAAAATAAAGATAAAAAATAAACTTATTTTTGATAAGTGAAAATTCTATAAAAAAGCATGTGTGTTCCAGCTTTCTCTTGAAAAGATCAAAAGTGATAGAACAATGACTCAGCCATTCTTGCTCATTGCCCAAAAGAAATCAACATTGGAATGTATTCCTTGCCCTTGAATCTCAATTGGGTCTCACACCCTATTGCCTTCATATCCCACCCTACAGCCTCCTGAAAGACCAGTGGCTCTGAACACCTGAAAGACCAGTTCCAGGAATTCCCCTCTGCCTGCTGCCTCCTACCCCACCCCCATCCCCAGCCCTCCTAAAATATAAAAAGGCCTGGCCCCTGGGGGTCGGGGCCTTCTGCCACGTGTTCCATCAGTGTGCACACGGGCAATTGGTCGCCCACCTCTATGGATTTATTTTCTCTGAATAAATTCCATCTGGTTGTAAATTCATACACTGCCTCCTCTCTATTCTGCAAATATTTTCCTAACATTTTGGTGCCCCGTGTGAGAGACACCAATCTGCAACTCTTTTCCTAACAAAAAGCAACACACATATACATATAGTTATCTATCTATATCTTTATTCATATATATTCATATAGGTGTGTATATGTATACATTTATATGGAATGGGAGGAACAAGACAGAGAGAAAAGGAGGGACAAAAGTAATTGTTGACAGTGCAAATCCACAGCAAGTTACAATTCAAATTAGAATAATTCCATTTATTTGAAATAAATGACAGTCTCTTCTAAAAGCAATCAGCTTTATTGCTTGGTCAATGTAATATAACTTTCTTGTACAGATATGTGTGGAATTAAAATTTATTGAAATGCTTCATAAAGGGAATACGGATTCTGATGTTATGTGTGAAATGTGTACTTCCTCTGTAGCTGCCTTTCCTTCTTTGTATGCAAAAAGCTCATTGAGTTATTCAAGCATAAATCTATTCTCCACACACATTTCTAAGACAACTGTGTGTCAGTTTCAAGCTGAAGAATCTTTTTATAAGTGAAAATGTCTACCTTCAAACACATATCACTGTTAAGAATTCTGATTTGTTGGTATTTTTCATCTTTTTAATACTTATCCAAATATTTTATTCATTTAAAAATTATGGCAGTCTGTTAATATTGAGTTTATTCTGGGCTGGCACTGTGACATAGTAGGTTAGCATCCACCTGTGTTGCCAGCATCCCATATGCATGCCAGTTCGAGTCCCGGTTGCTCCATATCCCATCCAGCTCCCTGTTAAGGGCCTATGTGCTTGGGCCCCTGCACCTGTGTGGGTGACCTGGAAGAAGCTCCTGGCTCTTGGCTTTGGTTCAGCTCAGCTCCGGCCACTGAGGCCGTTTGGGGAGTGAACCAGAGGATGGGAAACCTCTTTCTCTGTCTCTCCCCTCTCTGTCTGTAACTCTGCCTCTCAAGTAAATAAGTAAATCTTTAAAAAAATTGAGTTAATTCTCAACATAGTATCCCAATTATAAGCTCATGTGGGCCATACAGTGGATGTATATCCAAGCATAAATTGTGTTTATCTATTGTTCACCTCTGTGGTGCACTGAAATATTACAGTATGTGTCAGCTACACACATACACACGTGAACTAATTTTAGCATATAAGTAAATGAATATCAAAATAATTTAATTTGTTCCTTTAAAGTGTGAGGGATTTGATATGTTCTGTAAATTGATAATCCATATCTCTTAATTATCTACATTAGGTAAAATTCATTTAATAGCAAGTAAAAACAAGAACTATTTTCAAGATATACTTATTTGTATTCTTACTTGAGTCCTTTCTCCCTCTTTTATCTATAAAGGAATAGAATTTTAAAGCTAATTACTCTCCTAGGAAAAAATAACAGCTAATGTGTTTCAGTATTTACTAAGTACAAGATGCTATCCCTTGCATTAATATACATTGCCACAGTTACTCCTTGTAACAACCCTAGGAAATACACATTATAATTTTGTCCATTTGGAGGATGAGATCACTGAGAAATAAGGAAGTCAATTATACTTTTCAATGTTACATAGCTAATAAACAGTAGGGCTGACACCTGAACTCAGTTTATTCCATCATTTGAACTCTTAGCCACTATACTAGCTTGTACTTCTACCACTTGTATTAAAGATGGGGGAAACAAGTTCGAAGAGGCAAAGTAAATCTTTCAGACTCAAAAAATTTGAAGTTTATGATATAGGTCTTGTGACTCATCCTCATTAACCTAACTCACTTAACCAATTCTTCTTTCCTCTTTCATTGACTTGATTACACAATTCACATTGTTTTTCTTCACACGAAGAATGTTATGATGCTCATTTTATATTCCCATATATTAGAAGCCAGATTTTTTTTCTTCTTCATGCTGATGGTTATTTTACTGGTAGCTAACGTGGAAAACACATTTTAAGATAAAGTGTGAATGTTTCTCTGACCTCGAGGAATGTCTGTAATAAGTCTGTGACATTGGAAAAAAATTATTTTCCACTTCAATCTTGAAGTACTGAAAGACATATCATCCGCTCATTCATTTAACAAATTTAAATGCCCGCCATAAACCAGGCACTGATCTAGTATCAGAGATACAGAAATGAATAAGGGAAAAAGTCTGAGACATTATAAAGCATGCCTTCTTTTAAGTATAATAATTATTTACAAGTAAGTAAATAAATCATCTATTTTCCAGGAGATTTACAATCTATAAACAAAAATAAAGCAAGTTAGAACAGAAAGAATGACTTATGTAGCCAAAGCATTTTTTCGATATGATAGTTAAGCCAGGCTTAACTGCTAAGCAGAGACTCAAAGGTATGATTACATAATCACTGTGAAAAATGGACAGAAGATCACTCAAGCTTTGAGAACAAAAATTAAAAGAGGTAGGATTTAGTTTGGCTTTTTTGGGAAATAGCAAGAAGGCTAGTGCCACTGGAATTAGCGTCAACAACCTTAAGCCCTGTAAGACAAAATTTTGAAAGGCTAGCAGTAACCATATCAAGAATGTTCTCAAAGGCCATATTGATTTGGGTTTATAATTAAAGTGTGATTATAAGAATGTTACTTTTGTATGACTGCTGTAAAAGCTTACATGGAAGTCAGTGAGTGTAAGCAATGCAAATTCATTCTTTTATGGTTGTGTGTATCAAGAGCCCAACATGAACCCAACTGGGCTGAGATCAAGGTACTAATAGGCTGAATTCTTTCTGGTGGTGCAAGTGGGAGTTTATATTCTTGCCATTTCAAGCTCTAGAAGCCTTCCACTTGTCTTTCTCCACCTTCAACTCCAGCACTGCCAGACTGTGTCTGTCTCATACTGACGTCTCTCTGGTTTTCTCTTCTCCTTTCCCTTCCCACTTTAAGGACACTGTGATTACACTGAGCTGACCCAGACAATTCAGACTACTATCCATCATCTTAATATAAACTGATTATTCACCTAATTCCATCTGTTGCCTTAATTCCCCTTTGCCATCTAAGTATATATTTACAGGTATCTGAAGTTAGGACATCTATATCTTTGTGGGGTTATTATTCTACTTACTACAGGAAGCCACAAGAGAGTTTTTTTAGAAATGAAGTGTTACTATCAACTTCAGGTTTTGAAAAGATCATAGCAGATGTTGTGGATGAAGAAATATCATGATTAGGAGATTATATTATACTAGTCTATAAACAAATAATTTTTCACTTCAATAAGAGAAAGAAGTACACAAAGTAAATATTGGTATGATTTAGGCTTTATTGTAAGGCCAAAGTCAATAAAAGCAATGGATTAAATTTATTATATGGGAAAAATGAGAGTCAAATGCAACTCTTAAGTAGACCCAAGAATTTAGTGAATTCATTTCACCAACAAAAGTGGTGCCGTTCATTTACATCAAATTAGAGGAGCAGTTTGGATATTAGATGTGCACACACAAGGTAAGGAGTAAGGGTTACAGTTATTTATATTGTGTCATATTTGAAATGCCTGATAAATACTGAAGTTGAGTAGGCCACTTTAAATGCTAGTCTGGAGTTCCAGATTGAGGTTGGGATTATAGCTATAAATTTTATCATTTGTGTTTTTGTAGATGGTTCAAATGACCACTGTCGGGGACCACACAGCATGTGGCCTCTTAGTGGAAAACTACTGAGGCAGGGCTAGACAGCCCAGGCCAGATAGGACTGATAACGCAACCTTGTGTGACCTTGTGCCTTAATACCTTGTAACCTTTCCCCTACTTGCACAAGCATTGCAGCTACAAGATAAGCTCCCCCTTCTTCCCCCGCCCAACGTCCTGCCCTCCTAAACGCCCCTCCTTCCCCCGCCCGACACCCTGCCTTTATGATATATAAGTGTGTGGTTGAAAAATAAAAATTGCAGCTTGATCAGGACCCTTGTTTTGCTGCCATCTTTGTGTCTCCTGTCCCTTCATTTCTCCTTCTAGGTGCTCAGCCCTAGTTGACGCCCCACAGGATGGGACATGTGGGGAGCAACTCGGACTAGACTGTTACTGGAATTAAGACTTATTCTATGCATCTGCTCTCCCACAATATGGCGCTGGGAGAGGAGTAAACAGCTTCTACCCAGCTGCCTCTCACCAACTTGACAAGCTGCAGGAGCTGCTCCTGATTGGAGGAGAGCGGCGTGCTCGGCGTGTGGGCAGCCGAGTTGGGATTGGCGGAGGAGGACTATATAGGAGGAGAGAGACGGCATGGTGGTGTGGGTTGGTTGGAGAGTGCGTTGGAGAGTTCGCGGGGAAGTTCGTTACTTCGTTCTTTCTCATTTCTCTCTACTCATTCTTGCTTTGGGAGTTTGCTGTTTACTTATTCTTACTTTACTATAGAAAGGACTTGAAAAAAAAGGGGAACAACAAGCGCCCGGTCCGGTGCGGCTCCTCCGCGTGCGGAGGAGCAGCAAGTGGTGCCGTGACTCGGATAGGAAGCCTAGGCAGGACTTAGTGTCGTTCCTCCACGAAGAGGGGGAGCGACATAATGGTGCCGTGACTCGGATATGAAGCCTAGGCAGGGTTTAGTGTCGTTCCCCCATGAAGACGGGGAGCGACAGGACAGACCACAATTACATCATCTCTGCTTCCAGAACGAGATTGGGATCATAGTTATAAATTTTATCATTTGTGTTTTGGTAGATTGTACAAATGACCACAATTATTCATCTCTGCCTAGATCATATCCTTGCAGCTGTTTCCATCATTAGGTAGTTTTTTCCCACTGCCTTTTGAATCTTAGCTGACAGTTCATTTGGCTTGGTCAATGGAATGAGGCAGACATGACAAAGTTCCTGTTCTGAGCAGAGGATTTAAAAGGTCTTTCATATTTCTGGTTGTCCTCTTGAAAATATTCCATCATAACAGAAAGCCCATGCCAGCCTACAGAATGATGGGAATTCACATGTAGAGCTAAAAAACCCAATACACATCCAGCCAACTCCCATAGCAGAGACACCTAGTCAATCCTCAGCTGACTGTAGAAATGAAACAAAGCCAACCTAAAACAAAGAACCTCCAGCTAAGTACAGTCTAAACTGCCAAAGCACAGAAGCATATGCAAATAAATAGCTCCTATTTTAGTACATTCATACTGATGGTGGTTTATCAGGAAGCATTATGTAGCTAATGGATGTTTATATACTGTATTTAAAGCCATGGTGCTGGATGATATCATTCAAGGAATGTACACATAAAAAAATCTGGAAGAGAAAAGAATGGTAATTAGTACCCAGTTGGGTAGGAGGAAAGCAAGCTATATGAGTATATAATTCCATAGGATCCAAGTGCAGAAAGTCTTTTCAGAATTGGAAGATAGGAAAAGATCCTATTCCAACACGTTAGAATCTTGGAAGTCACCATGGCATCCTTATTTAAAAAATCAGCAGCTCTTTTTAGATCTGTGAGAAGAGGTCAAGTCACTGAGGAGAGGGCAAACCACTGTCACCACAATTGGAGAGATCAACAGACAAATACAGATGATTACAGTTTAGAGCGTTTCCAAAAGAGGAGCTCTCCATGGGAACCAGAGCTGAGATGGGAAAGAACTGCACTGGGTGGATTTTTGGAGGCTTGATGTAGACAAATATGAGAGTTAAAACCACATGTGTACCCAAACTTTTGTGAGTTTTACCGCCAGAAACTCTTAAGTACTCACATTGAAAAACTTCTCCCAAGCTTCTGGTAGGTGAACAATTTTGAATTCTGTGAGCATTCTGTTGTTATTAACAAAGTCTGCCTTCAAGTCAAATTATTGAAACATAGTCTAATCTGTTAGGTTTTGTAAAAGTCTAACTGACCTGAAGAAAGGGAAATACTCAGCTGTAGCAACTTGGAAAGTCATTAAGGACATAGATCAACTCAAGACCATCCATCAAACAGGTATGATGAACATCTATGGATGACTGTATCCACCAATAGCTGTATGTATATTCTTCCCAAGTACACATGGAATATTAAGCAAGGTAAACCACCTTCTGGATCACAAAACACACCTTAAGCAAATTCTATTTATTTGTTTGTTTTTATTTGTTCAATGAAATGTTCATTCTTTTTTTATTTTTGTATTTATTTGAAAGGCAGACACAAAGAGAGTCATATCTCATGTCAGACCACAATGACATTAAACTAGAAATCAGTAACAGAAAGATTACTAGAAAACTTCAAAATACATGGAGATTTAACAATACATTTCTCCATAATACATGAGTAAAAACACAAAATATCAAGAGACATTTAAAATATACATTTATTTTCATTTATTTGAAATTCAGAAGACAGAAAAGTAAACAGGAGAAGAGAAAGACCTTCTGTTCCCCAAATACCTGCAATATCCAGAATTGGACCAGTCCAAAACCAGGAAGATGCATGAACTCCACCCAGGTCTCCTATGTGAGTGGCAGGGACCCAAGTTCTTCAGCCATCTTTGCTGCCTCCAAAGGTTCACATTAGAAGGAAGCTGGAATAAGAAACAACTAGGTACCGATCCAGTCACTCCAGTATAGGATGCAAGCATACCAAGCGACATCTTAACTGTTATTTTAAATGTCCACCCCATTAAGAGACACTTTAAAATCATTTTGGATAAAATTATACAGCTTATATAAAATGTGTGAGATGCAGTAAAAAATGTTTAGACAAAAATTTTATCACTGAATGTTTTTATTAGAAAAAAAGAATGATCTATAATAAACCATGTAAGCTTCCACCTTGAGAAACTAGAAAAAGAACAGATTAAATCCAAAGGAAGCAGACAACAAGTTATAAAAATTAAAGCAGAAGTCAGTGAAATGAAAAACAGGAAAGTAATAGAGACTCAATAAGACCAAATGTTGTTCTTTGAAAAGTCAATAAAACCAGTAAACCTTGAACCAGGCTAAGAAAAAAATAGAAAAGGCGATATAAATTACTAATATCCAAAATGAAAAGCTGTATATCACTATGGATTCCAGGGAATAACTTTTATAAAGATTTATTTGTTTATTTGAAAGAGCCACAGATAGAGAAGAAGATGGAGAGATCTTGCTTCTGCTGGTTCATTCCCCAAATACTCACAAAAGCTAAATTGGGTCAGTCTGAATCCAGGATTCAGGAACACCATCCTGGTCTCTCACATGGGTGGCAGGGGTTCAGGTAATTAGGCCATCTTCTCAGATGCTTTAGCAGGATACCAAGTTAACATACAAAAGTCAAATGCCTTTCTTTGTACCAAGAATGAATATATGAATTTGAAGTTAAAAAAAGTATCATTTATGTTAGCACCCCTAAAAACAAAATTAGTTGGGTATAAAATTAGCAAAATATCCACAAGGTCTATATGATAAAATTTACAAAATTGCAGTGAAATAACTACAAGAACTAAATAAATATTTATGGTGAAAAAGATTCAATATTGTCAAGGTATCAATTCTTCTCAACCAGATCTATATATACTCAATGCAATCCCAAATAAAATATCAGAAAGTTTTTTGTTTGTTTCCAAATCATGTACGAAAGGAAAAAAACTTCAGAATTGCCAACATAATAATGAAAGTGAAGAACAGGGATGACACAACCCACCTTCAAGAATTACTAAAAAATTATAGCAATGAAGTCAATGTGCAAATAAAGCATTGCAACAGAATAAAAAAATGCCAAAATTGAATAATATAAATATAGTCAACTGATCTTTGACAAAGAGGTAAATAAATGCAATGGAGAAAATATAGTCTTTTGAACAAATGGTTCTAGAAAAATTGGACACCTAAGTGCACCATATATATATATATATACATACATATATATATACACACACACATACACTTTGAGAAATATATATTTTTGAAAAAAAAAATATATATATATATAAAATCTAGGCATACAATTTATGCCCTTCACAAAATTTAACTCAAAAAGAAAAACAGACCTAAGTGTGAAATGCAAAATGTTGAATGCTTAGAAGATAACATAGGGGGAAATCTGGACAACCTTAGATTTAGTTAGGAGTTTTCACAAATAACATCAAATCCATGACCATTGAAATGAAGAATTGATAAGTTAGATTACACTAAAACTTAAATTTTTTTTTCTCTGTGAAAGACACTGTCAACAGGGTGGAAAGACAAGCTACTGTTTGGTGGAAAAAAATTTGCAAAAGATACATCAATAATTGTTATCCAAGTAAACTAAGAACACTTAAAATTCCACAATAAGAAAACAGACAACCTAATTTTAAAAATTTGCAAAAGACTTTTGCAGGCACCTCACCAATCAAGATATATAGATGGTAAATAAGCATATGGAAAGATGTTCCACATCATATGTCACCAGGGAAATGCAAATTGAAACAATGATGAGATACCACTACAAACCTATTATGTGACCAAAATCCAAAATACTGATACCACTAAATTATAGCAAGGAGTAGAAGAGCAAGAACTCAGCATTCATTGCAAGGACTGAAGACTACTTTGGAAGACAATTTGTGATTTATTGATAACTAAACATATTCTTAAACTCTTACCATATGATCCAGTGATTATGTTTCCTGGTCTTTACTCAGAGTAGAAAACTTGTAGATGGATGTTTATTTATGATTGTCAAAATTTAGAAGCAGTCAAGATGTCTTTCAGTAGATGGATGGATAATTAAACTGTGTTACATCCAGACAATAGAGTAATCCTCATTGTTAAGAGAAATGTGTTGTCAAGTCATGACAAGGGATGTAGGAAAACATTTAAATGTGTGTCACTAAGTGAAAGAAATAAATCTTCATAGACTACATTCTGAGAAAGCTAAAGTATGGAAAAGGCAAAATGATGATTCCCAGTTGTTGGGATAAAGAAAAATGAGTAGGCAGAGCATAGTGGATTTTAAGGCACTGAAACCACTCTGTGTATGATAGCACTGTGGTGGATATATCTCATCATAAATTAGACTAAATCCACACAATGTAGGAGATCCCCAGTGCATACTGTGTGATATGGACTCTGGGTGATAATGATGTCTCAATGTAGATTCATCAATTTGTAATAACGGACCACTCTGGTGGGACATGTATGGTAAGGTATGCATGTATGGGAACAAGAGTGATACGGGCCGATGCCGCATGTCAATAGGCTAATCCTCCACCTTGCGGCGCCGGCACAACAGGTTCTAGTCCCGGTCGGGGTGCCGGATTCTGTCCCGGTTGCCCCTCTTCCAGGCCAGCTCTCTGCTGTGGCCAGGGAGTGCAGTGGAGGATGGCCCAAGTGCATGGGCCCTGCACCCCATGGGAGACCAGGAGAAGCACCTGGCTCCTGCCTTCAGATCAGTGCGGTGCGCCAGCCGCAGTGCGCCGGCCGCGGCAGCCATTGGAGGGTGAACCAACGGCAAAGGAAGACCTTTCTCTCTGTCTCTCTCTCTCGCTGTCCACTCTGCCTGTCAAAAAAAAAAAGAAATAAAATAAAATAAAATAAGAGCGATAAGGGAAATCTCTAGTTTTCCTTAACATTTCTATGAATTTATAACTGCCCTAAAATTAAAGTCTAATAATAAAATAATTATGGAATGAGTAACTATTTCACACACTTCAAGCACAGAGTAAGATGTAGATGAAGATTTTCCTTTGGGGACTGGCATTGTGATGCTGCAGGTTAAGATACTGCCGTGACAGTAGGGTGCCATGTTAGAGCAATGGTTCAAGTTTTACCTGCTCTATTTCCAATCAAGATCTCTGCTAACACTCCTGGAAAAGAAGTAGAAGATGGCCCAAATACTTGGGCCTTTGCCTCCTGTGTGGGAGACCTGAATGGAGTTCCTGGGTCCTGGTTTCAGCCTGAATCAGTCCTGGCTATTGCAACCATTTGGGTAGTGAAACAGCAGGCAGAAGTTTCTCCCTGTCTTTCCCTCTATCTTTCTGCTTCTTTGCCTTTCAGATAGATGATAGATAGATGGATAGATAGATAGACAGACAGATGATAGATAGACAGATGATTTACCTTTGTTTCGGTGATGTTGAGATTGCTACAAATGTTGCCAAAAGCATTGTTAGTGAAGTGACGAACAAAAGGCTATTTGGAGCTTTTTCATAATAGGATGGAGGTTAACAAATGTAGATAATACATTCGAGTCTTCTGATATATTTGAATTAAATGTGAAATGAAAATGGAGTAGTAGATGCAAGAAATCTATAGTCAAAGGAATTATTTAATTTTTATTAGGTTTTAATGGAATTTGTCATCTCATGTTCACATGCTGATGAAAAGGACTCTATAAAAAGTAAAACAATTGGCCGGCGCCGTGGCTCACTAGGCTAATCCTCCGCCTTGCGGTGCTGGCACACCGGGTTCTAGTCCCGGTTGGGGCGCCAGATTCTGTCCCGGTTGCCCCTCTTCCAGGCCAGCTTTCTGCTGTGGCCCGGGAGTGCAGTGGAGGATGGCCCAGGTGCTTGGGCCCTGCACCCCATGGGAGACCAGGAGAAGCACCTGGCTCCTGGCTTCGGATCAGCGTGGTGTGCCGGCCACAGTGTGCCAGCCGTAGTGGCCATTGAGGGGTGAACCAACAGCAAAAGGAAGACCTTTTCTCTCCCCACCCCCCCCTCTCTGTCTACTCTGCCTGTCAAAAAAAATTTAAAAAATTTAAAAAAAGAGTATAACAATCATGATCTAGAATACGCAGTGGTAGCTGATGAAGCGAAGTATTTGTATATTTAGGAATCAATGGGTTCAAGAGTATAAAAGGAAGGATTGCCATTGGAAAAGAACAAAGACAGCTCACACATTCCAAATGAAAAATTGAGGGAGGAATACCTATAGCGTATGAGCATAACTGGGCAAAAACTGTACATAGTGTGTTATGAAGAAAAATGTTCTGTTCTGATTATTTGAACTCACAGTAAAATAATAACTGAGGGCAGCGGTTGAGATTAATAGGGAAAGAATACATATGGAAGGTATAAAGAGAGAAGTACATTTCTAAAAGAGTCAAAGGTTCTAAGGAAAAATGTTTGCACAGTATTAGTAAATGTGAATGTACTGGGATATGCATCTACATGGTGGCAGAAGAAGGGGTATTTGGTGATTTGTGTTATCAGAGGTAAACAAGGATATAAAATATGATAGACTTCAATTTGATAAGCCCACAGGGGAAGGTAGTTAATTAATTCTATTCATGGTCTTTCCATTGGAAATGAGATCACATATCAGCAACATTATGAACAGAACATATGAATTGGATGTTCAATGTCTGTAAATGTCAGCATCCAGGGGCTGGCATTGTGGCACAGCAGGTTAAGCCACTGCTTGCTTCACTGGCATCCTATATCAGAGCATCAGTTCAAGTCCTGGCTGCTCTGCTTCCAATCCAGCTTCCTGCTAATACTCCTGGGAAAGCAACAGGAGATGGCCCAAGCACACGGGCCTGAGCTACCAATGTGGGAGACCCACATGGAGTTCCAGGATCCTATTTTCAGCCTGGACAAGCCCTGGCTGTTGTGGCTATTAAAGGAGTGAACCAGCAAATGGAAGATTTTTTGTCTTCTCTCTCCATCACTCTGCCTTTCAAATAAATAATTTTTAAAAACTCAGCAGTATATATTCTAGGAATTATCTATTTGTAAATTTAGTTTCCCATAAATTATTGTCCATTAGCATTTTCTGATGAGCAAGGATAAAAGTTTTAGATTTATTTCAGTTCCCTGCCTATGTAGTCCCAGACTCCACTCCATGGAGACACTTCCCCTAGTCATCTTCCTCAACCAGCTCAACCCCATCCTGTGCATTCCTCCCATGTTATCTCCCCCAGCCCCCTCAGTTACGACACACCCTGCCTACATGACTGACAGCAGACACCAAGCTTGAAAAAGCTCAGTTCCACCTACTGCACACGCCTCCAGACCCTCAGCTGCCCAATGCTCTATAAGTCCCAGTCTTCAGGCACACTGAGCTCTCTACCATGTGTCCGCCACCTCTCCAGACTTATTCCTTCGAATAAATTTGTTCCAGCTATGACTTCATATCCTATCTCTTCCTTGTCCGTCCCCTCTTTCCTTACACTTTCCACATTTTTTCCTACTTAGTCTTCATAGCAGCCTATCACAAAGGTTGTATGATTATCCATCCCTATTTCACATATAAGGTATTCAGAAAAACTCAATAGTTATTGCCTAAGGGCACAATATTAACATAATAATTGAGTTGAAACTCAATGTCTTCTGACACCAGAACTCACTACACAGTAGTAAATTTCTCCCCATTGTTAAAATTCTAAAATTCCAGAGGGAGTATCTTTTAAGTTGACATTCAAGGTATTAGTGGGTGTTACAAGAGCAAAAATGAGCAGGGATACAGGAATGGAAAGGAGAAAATGGATATCAATGTTACATGTGAGAGAAAATGTTCCAACCATAAATTTGATAAAATATGTTCAATAGAAACATGTCTTGGAAGATAAAGATGGGGTACAGGTGTGCATTCTCTCTTCTGTTTCTTTTCTGCAAATAAAATTTAATTCAACATTCTTTTTAATCTGTTCCATCATTATCTCCAAAGGCTGGCAACCACAGAAGGAAAATAGATTATAAACCCTTTTCAAAATAGGGGAAACAAGTCTATATCACTTGTAAACCTTGGGATAAGAGGAATATACATTTTTTGAAAAGAGATAATCAACTAAATATTCAAAAATAGCATGCTATGCTACCTGAGACATGAAATCATGTTTTTATAAACAAGTAGTGACAATATTTAGAAAAACATCACTTTTCTTTCTCAGCATATGATTTATCTGGTAGCCTTTAATTTCCTCCTAAAATCTCCCCACAACAGAGACCACAAACAAATGTCTTCAGGGAACCCCAGCAATTGTAGTAAATCCACAAAGCATGTCCATTGTAACAAAGCAAGGAATTGTTGTTATTGTGCTAACCTAGAAACTGCAGGCTAATTTAAAGTCATTGAAATTCAAATATGTTAAATACTATGTTAGCCAAAAGAGCAATCTGTGCTTCACACTCATCTCCCTAGACCCCAATTTGCTAGCCTTGCCACACATATCACTGTGCAATCTTTAATTTTGCATTAATACCATATTTTCACCCTTGCCTTCTGTCCACAGAAGTCTGCATATCTTTAAAATTTAGAAACATGTTTTCTTTCACTGGAAGCACCAAGGGAAATTGGAAGAGAAATGAGACAAATGCAGTTACTTGTAGCGTGTTAATAAGGCTATCTTAACTATAATCAAAGTCTCCAAATTGTAGAAGTATAGTTCTAAATTTTCCTTTGAAAAACGGATCTAGAGTTTTTCAGTAGTTAGTCTTTCATGGCATACATTTCATTGATTCTGTAGTCTTCAGATAATTCTAAAGCTATTTCTACTGCTAGAAATAATCCAACAGATCTTTCTTGATATTTTTGTGATTATGTTGGATTTGGAAGTACAATGTAGGAGTGATTCAATTTTACAAGTTTATTGTGCTTCGAAGCAGATGACTGTGACAAATTTTTAAACACAGTATTTCAGTTAGGTTAAAATCCACTATCTCTGAAAAGCAGAATATTTAGTGTCATCTCATTTTTCTCTAAGTTTGATCTGATGTTCATTAAATATTTTACTCAGAAACTCTTTTGTATTACGGCTTTCTAAAAATATGAGAAACATAATATTTTTGCCTTGGAGGAGTACTTTTTAATAATAGACAGAATATATTGTCCCCAAGAAAGAGATCTTCGGAAGTTTAAAGACATAGATAGTTTTCTCAAGAAAACTCATAACTTAGAAGGATTCTGTCTATATAAAAAAGGCAGTAATATCAACTTAGACTAAACAGAAAAAGATGACTAAGCATCCTATAACAGAACTTTCTATCAGGTGTAGCTTGATCTGGAACCTGAATATGATCACTAGGATTGGCGGCGTCCTTTAATTCTGTAACTACTGTTTTTCTAAATTTATCCATATTTAGGATCAATAAGAATGCATCAAAATCCCCAAATATTTTTGAAATAGATATATATTAAATCCTTTAAATAAAAGTGGCTGCCAAAGCTCTAACACTAAGATAATATACCAGCTCTAATGCTCAACAGGACTGCTGGCTTTATATCATTTATGTGTGGTTCCCAGTTTCCATATTGACCTGTTTATTGGTTTTTACCAGTATACACATAGAACAGTTTGGGAATTGTTAACCTGGGTTCCCATAATGAAATACTTTATGAACTAAAGTATAATGTCCTCTATCATTTCTTTCTCAGTCTACACTCATTTCTAAAGTCACTCAGGTCAGCATCCTTCCCCCTCCCAATTCCCTTCAGTGAAGTTATTTCATATATTTTTAATACAGATAAATTCATGTGTCACAATCTGCATGCCATTGTGCGATCCTCTGACATCCTGGTTGATTCTTTTCTTCTTCCTTTTTTTTGCATGCATTTATGTTCAATCCTTGTGATGTATGATTCTATGAATTTTGGCAAACTCACATAAAAACTAGGATTTAGAAAGGTAACTTAACTTGCACAAGGTCACTGTTGGAATGTAATTGTGTTATGATTTAAGACTAAGGCTGTGGTTTTCATAAATCACACTGCCTTGATATTTGTAAGCATTAAATGCACATTTGTTGTGCTGACCCTAGAGATCTGAAAGTGGCATGCATGAAAAATTGATTAATAAGAATAAGTAATACTTATCAGGCACTTATGATATTCTATGCATTATACCAAAACACATGTATCACTTTAAGCTTCATTGAATTCTGTAAACAAGCTTGTACATTAAACACTCTTATTAGCCTCATTTACAGATAAATAAATATAAGAGTACAGAAGCTAAGTAAGTTGTCATTTAAAAATAATGAGTAAATAAATTTTGTTCTAGGACTCAAATTCATATTTGCCTTCTCCAAATCTCATTTTTCTATCATGATAAAATATAACCATTTTAAACAGTCATAAAAATAAAATTATACATACACACAGATTTCCAGCAGAAGCCAAGGCAGGGAAATGCTTGATATATATTATACTGATGAGAGAGAATTCATTGATAAAAATACAGGGGAAAAATGAGAGAGAAATAATTATCTAGTAGGAATGATTTCTGATTAAAATAACAGACTGCCTAATGGAGAATGCGCAAAACAAAAATACTCCCAGAGGGTTATCTTTTCATCACAAAATAGACTACTAGTAGGTAGCAGCTGATAATTTTTAATGACTCATATAAGTCAAGGATTAAGTTCTCTATGATTCCTTAGCCATTTCTCTTACTTGTTACTACAGACTTACAACATGGCTCTCACTGCTCCAACACATAATATCACATTCAAAACAGGCAAAATGAATGAGAGGGAAGGTCAGTACTAGTTGTATCACTAACCTTTTTATCACAAATGTGAAAGATTTCCAGAAACATTTGACAACTGTACAAGAAAGACTGAGAAGTTCTGCTAATTATCTGGACACATTGCATCTACAAATAGCATCACATTTCTATTCTTAAGAAATAATAATTGGCCCAGTTGGTTTATAAAAATATAGTGTCCATTCTTGTGACATTTAGACTCAAATCAATAACAAATGTGTGTAGAGAGAAGTGAACATCACAGGTGGAGAACAGCAACTGATGTAGCAGAGACACATTGTGTGGAAACTGTGTCTCATTCAACAAAACAGATTGTTTTTAAAAATTCCTATTTATTTATTTTTATTTGTTAGAATAATAGAAACACACACACACACACACTGAGAGATATCCCTTCCAATGGGTCACTCTGTAAAGACCAGCAACAGCCCAGGCTGGGCCAGGTCAAAGCCAGAAGCTGGGAGCTCCATCTGCGTGTTCCAGTGAGGGACCCAAAACATGAACCATCACTTGCTGCCTCTTAGGATCTTAGCGGGGTGCTAGAATCAGGAACATAGCTGGAACTCAAACCTAGACCTCCAATGTATTGTGTGGATGTCCCAAATAGCATCTTAACCACTGTACCAAATGCTTGCTCTCTGATTTTTTTTTTTTACATTAAGCTCCAGTTACTACATATGTCCATGATACTGACTTTTTATTTTATACATTTTAAAAATATTTATTTATCTGAAGTGCTGGGTGACAGGTAGTGGAGAAAAACAAAGAGCAAGCAAGCGAGAGACAGAGAGGTCTTCCATCCTCTTGTTCATTCCCACATGGCCACAACATTCAGGACTAGGCCAGGCTAAAGCCAGGAACCTGGAACTCCATCTGGGTCTCCCACATGGGTGCAGGGCCCAAACACTTGGACCATCTTCTGCTTTCCCAAGAGCATCAGTGTGGAGCTGGATTGGAAGTGGAATAGCTGGGACTCCAACAAATGCCCACGTGGGATGCCTGCTGCACTGGTGGCAGTTTAACCGCTATGCCACGGTGCCAACCCCAATACTGACTTTTTTAATTCTGGAATTTGGTATTCTCAACTATGAAATGAAATGGTTGAATTGACTCCCCTCTCTCCCTCTCCCTCTAATGGCTTTCAGAGTCTCTGTTATTTTGCAGTGGAGGATGGCCCAAGTCCTTGGGCCCTGCACCCCATGGGAGACCAAGATAAGTACCTGGCTCCTGCCATCGGATCAGCGCGGTGCACCGGCCGCAGCGCGCCGGCTGCAGCAGCCATTGGAGGGTGAACCAACGGCAAAGGAAGATCTTTCTCTCTGTCTCTCTCTCTCTCACTGTCCACTCTACCTGTCCAAAAAAAAAAAAAAAAAAAAAAAATTTCCTCAGTCTGTCTCTTCAATTGTAACATTTTATTTATAGAACTCTTTTCCTAACAAGATGGTGTCCCCCAACCTAGCAGTTAGGTAGCTGGGGTAGGAACAGCAGCAACAATGATGGCAATGGCAAAGAGCTATTTTTCTCTCTCTCTGTCGGCTTTCAGAATCCAACAATCTGTGTTAAACCAGTAGAATGCTAAGTTCATTTACAAACAAAAGCTACTCCTTTATAAGTCCATTCATCACTTTCATGTTTGTCGAAAAAATTGTATCCTTTAAAATTGTGTACCTGTTAACATACATTCATATTTTAAACTTTTTGCCTTTTAAATACTGTAAAAAATGATAAGTGAAACTACAAACCAAATCATAACAATACACAGTTTTAACTTCTCCATGTAGTTTCCTTTACCATAGAACTTTATACTTTCATTTCATGTTGAGTTGCTGAATGGCTCCCTTGTACACAGTAAGTCATTTTTCTCTTGGCCCCTTCAAGAAGAAGACCCTCATTAACTAGCTCAACATCTTATCCCGCATTTAGGAAAAATGCATTTTTTTTCTGGACCTGTGTTTAAGCTTTCATTCTACTTCCCCCAAAACATGGATGCTTCTAGATATCTTAATTTTACTAAGATTCTTATGCTTGCTTCTTTCCAGGGTTTGATTTCCACTGTATTCTGTTGCTTGTAATCTCTTGAACATCTTTTACATCCATCCTGAGAGGTGAACCATGAATCGGTGCATAGAATCCCCTCCAAACTGTTCTGTGCTGCATGAGACATGGAGGAGTGGAGGAAAAATATCAAAATATTTCCTATTGTATTATATATGCTATTTCTTAGGCATCTTCTTGCTTGCTTAAAACTCTTAACTGACTTTAAGACTTCCAACAAAGCTATTTTTATCTACATGTTGTTGGTTGTCTAATGTTTTGGTGAGGGAACAGCTAAGAGGTTTTCGCTCATGAATGGGTATTAAATTACACCATGTGCTTTTATGTCTACTGAGACAATATTGTTTTTCTCCTTTGTTTGATTGTGCTGAGTTTCATTGACTACTTTTTTATTATTGTCACAAAAACATTAAAAAATTTTACCATCTTAACTATTTCTAAATGTGCAGTTCATTAGTGTTAAGCATATTCACGTTGCTGTGCAATCAAGCTCCAGATTATTTTTTTTAAGATTTATTTAATTTATTTGAAAGACAGTTACAGAGTGAGTAGAGACAGAGAGAGTGGTCTTCCATCTGCTGGTTCACTCCCCAATTGGCTGCAATGGCAGGAGCTGTGCTGATCCGAAGCCAGGAGCCAGGAGCTTCTTCTGGGTCTCCCAGGTGGGTGCAGAGGCCCAAGGACTTGGGCCATCTTCTACTGCTTTCCCAGGCCAAAGCAGAGAGCTGGATCGGAAGTGGAGCAGCCAGCACCCATATGGGATGCTGGTGCTTCAGGCCGGGTTTAACCCCTGCGCCACAGAGCCAGCCTGCATTTTTTTTTCATACAAAGCTGAAAGTCTATACCTATTGAATAGCTTTCCATTACCTCCTCCCTCTCACTCGTGATAGCCACTATTCTATTTTCTCTTTCTATGCATTTGACTACTCTAGATAACTCATATAAGAAGGAATCAAAGAATATTTGCCTTTTATGTATCATTTATTTCATTAACAATGTCTTCAAGGTTCAGCTATGCTGTAGCTTTGTTTAAAATCTTCTTTCTTTTTAAGACAATAACATTCCTTTGGATGTATGAAGGGTTTTCAAAAAGCTCATCAAAAATGCACATCATAAAGAAAACTATGACTGATTTTCAAAATTTTTGTAGCAATCTGAGCTTATCTTTTAATTCCAATTCTGTGAACTTTTTGAAGTGCTGCATTCATCCACCAATGAACAATTGTGTTGTTTCCAACTCTCTGCTGTTGCAAATGCTGCTCCTGTGAACAAGTGTCTATTAATATCTCTTCCAAAACTTGCTTTCAATGCTTTGGAATAAATAGCCAAAAGTGGAATTGCTGGATTACATGGTAATCCTATTTTCAATTCTTTGAGGAAACACAATGTTATTTGCTATGTCAGTTGTACCAGCTTACAATTCCATCCACAAGGCACAATAGTTACAATTTCTCCACATCCTCACCAGAACTTATTTTCTATTTTTTGATAATAAGCATCCTAAACACTCTCAGGTGATATGTTCCTGTGGTTTTGAGTTACATTTCCTTAATGATTAGTGATGTTGAGTATCTTTTTATAAACTTGTCCATTTGTATATCATCTTTTGAGCAATGTCTATTCAAGTAATTTTCTAATCTTGAAATCAGATCGTTTCACTTCTGTTTTCGGAGACTTTTATATATCCTAGATATTAACACCCTGTCAGACATGATTTGCATTTGTTTCTCTAATTCTGTTTATTGCCTATTCAAGTTTTTGATTGTGTGCTTTGATGCACAGACAACATTGACTACTTTTAAATGTCAAATCAGTCCTGTATTTCTCTACTCCCTGTGTTTCCTCAGGAAACCAAAGTGTTCATAAAGTTTTAGAAGCCTTGCTTTCTATCTCTACTTTTGTAATATTTTGTTTAAGGTTGTTAAATCTAGGTTCTTGGGAGAGAGGTTGGTCTTTAATTTTCCTTCTTATAGTCTCCTTCTCAATTTTTGATATCTAGATTATGTTGACCTACTAAGCAAATTGTATAGTACCCATGCATTTTCTATTCCTTTTGCCTGAAATGATGGATAGATTTCACTGGGGGAAGCATCGGATCCTGTAATTTTTATTTTTCTGTAACTTTTTATTAGCTCACTTTAACAGATTTAGAACTTTTGAGATTTTCTCCTTCTTAATGAGTTATATTTTCCTCTAGAAATATGTATACTTTACCTAAATTTCAAAATCTAGTAATTTTCATAGTATACTTGTGTTAACTTTTTAATGTTTATAGAGACTGAAATGATAGCACATTGTTCATTATATTTTTAAGTTATTCATTTATTTGAAATACAGAGAGAGAGAAACATACAAACAGACAGAAAGGAAGACAGAGAGAGGAGTTGGAGGTGGGGAGATTTTTCATAAGCTGATTCACTACCCAAATACCTGCAACAATCAGTGGTAGGCCAGGCTGAAGTTAGAAGCCTGGAAATCAATCTAGGTTTCCAACAACAGTGGCAGGGACCAGGGACCCAGTTACTTGATCCATCACCTACTGTCTTCCAAGGTATGCATCAGCAAGAAGCTAGAATCAAGAACAGAGACAGGACTCAAATCTAGTCACTCTGATATGGAAAATAAGCATCTGAAATATCTGTCATACCAAATGTCTGCCTCTCATCCTACTTTTCATTTGTACATTCTTTTTTCCTCTGATCAGTCTTATCAGAATATGATTGGTTTCAAGTTTTCAAAGAGCCAACCACTGATTTTATTAATCATTTTTGTTGGGTACTTGTTTTCTTTGCCAATAGACTATATATATAGTTACTTAATTTTTAATTTTTTTAGCTATTACCTTGCATTTATCTTTTTTTAAAACCTAGAAACATTTTATTTAAGTATACAAACTTCATGCATTTCATAAATACAATTTTAGGAACATAGTGATTCTGTCTATCCTACCCTCCCTCCCACCCACACTTTCACCCTTCTTTCTCCTCCCTCTCCTTTTCCCATTCTTATTTTTCCCCAAGATGTGTTTTCAATTAACTTTATACATATGAGATTAACCCTAAGTAAAGAGCTCAACAAATAATATGAAAAAAAAAAAAAAAGAAAAACAACCAAAAAACTGTTCCTCAACAGTCAAGATAAGGGCTGTTCAAAGTCATTGGATCTCAAAATGTCAAGTTCACTTCTATAGATTACCTTTTAGGTACTCTATTAGATAACACAGATTAAGGAGAATATAACATGAGTCTGGTTGCCACTTGTTTGATATATGACCATTAAGAATCTGTTAAAATTATTTTATGATTTCTGTTGTAATTAGTTATTTAATTGATATATTGTAATTCTTAAAGAGATTTTTATTCTCTATAGCTGAATTCAAGTGTGGAAAATGTGTACTGCAAGAGTTACTTTCTGGATGTTTCTTGAGATCCATTTATAATCCAGATTTTTGTGAATTTTCTCTGAATCACAAGAATATAGGAATGGTTATTTTGTGATTTTATGATTAAGAGCACTTTATACCGGTGCCGCGGCTCACTAGGCTAATCCTCAGCCTTGCGGCACCGGCACACCGGGTTCTAGTCCTGGTCGGGGCGCTGGATTCTGTCCCGGTCCCGGTTGCCCCTCTTCCAGGCCAGCTCTCTGCTGTGGTCAGGGAGTGCAGTGGGGGATGGCCCAAGTGCTTGTGCCCTGCACCCCATGGGAGACCAGGATAAGTACCTGGCTCCTGCCATCAGATCAGCACCGGCCAGGGTGGCCATTGGAGGGTGAACCAACGGCAAAGGAAGACCTTTCTCTCTGTCTCTCTCACTGTCCACTCTGCCTGTCAAAAAAAAAAAAAAAAAAAGCACTTTATATAATAATTTAGTCATTTTATGTAAAAACATTCCAATAATGTAAGTATATTTAATTTTTTGTATATCTATAATATCCATCAATAGACTCATACGGTGATCATTTTTCACATAATTTTCTGGAGACACATCCAGATTTTGTATGTATCAGTGATTCATTCTGTTTTATTGCTATGTAGTATTCTATGTAATATGTTACCACAGTTTAACCATTCACTCATTGAAGTTTATTGAGTTTATAACTAGTTTTAAGTTGTTATGCGCAGAGGGGCTATAAATATTAGAGACTGGTCTTCGCAACAACTCACATTTGCATTTCACTTAGATATATAAAGGATCTTCAAGCAGTTCACGGAAAATTCATATTATGAAAAAATGCATGGATTTTTAAAATGTCCATAAAAGATAAACTTTTCTAAAATTCCAATTCCCATAAACTTTTGAAGTCCTCTTTTATCTTCAGGAGTGTCATTGCAGCATTGTAAGGAAATAGCATATTTATTTTATGTGTTTCTTTATTTTGCTAAGAAATTTCCAAGGTGTTTTTCAAAGTGGCTCCACCCTTTTAAATTCCCACCAGCAAAGTTTCAGCAGTCTACATTCTATATATTCTTGTCACCATCATTGTCATTATTTTTCTGATAAGTGTACTGTGATAACGGATTGTGGTGCCATTGGTTGCCTAATGGCTAAAGGTGCTGTAAGTCATCATTCATCAGCTTATTGACTAGTTATTCTATTTGTCTGAAATAAGTCTTCATGCCTTTGTTCATTTTCTGAGTTGTTCAATTCTTTACTGCTGAGTTCTGAGTGTTCTCTTAATCTAGGCACTGGTATTTTGTTGAACATGTAATTTGCAAATATATTTCCCAGCCTAAAGCTTGTACTTCCAACCTCTTAATGGGATATTTTGCAGAGCAAAAGTTTTTAATTTTAGTACAGCCCAACTTTTTAAAACAATATTTAATTATTTGAAAGGCAGAGAAACAAAGAGGAAGAGAAAAAGAAAAAGAGATTTGACATCCACTGGTTCACTTCCTTAATAGCTACTTGGCTGGGTCTGGGGCTTGGCCAGGCTGAAAGCAGGAGCTGGAACACCATCCAGGTCTCCCACATAGGTGGCAGGGTTCCAAGTACTTGGGCCATCATTCACTGCCTTCCCAGGCTCGTTAGTAAGGAGCTGGATCAGAAGCAGAGCAGCCAGCACTTGAACCAGCTCTCCCTTATGGGTTGTTGGTTCTATAAGCAGCAGCTTAGTCCATTATGCACAGTAACCCCTGACTTTTGAAAATGATTTGAGAATCAAGTATAAAAAAATAAGTCTAAAGTCCTGAATATATTCTCTTATATTTTCTTCTTAATCAGCTTTCTATAGCTTTAGATTGTATATTTAAGTCTATGATTCATTTCGACTTAATTTTGTCTAAGTTTTTCTTTCTATTAATGTCTAATAGTTTCAGCATCACATATTTTTTTAAATATTTATTTACTTTAGAGGCAGAGTTACAGACAGAGAAAAGGAGAAACAGAGTGAGAGGTCTTCCATCTGCTAGTTTACTCCCCAAATGGCCTCAATGGCCAGAGCTGGATTACAAAGCCAGGAGCTTCTTCCAAATCTCTCATGTGGATGCAGGGCCTCAAGTACCTGGGCCATCTTCCACTACTTTTGCAGGCCATTAGCAGAGAACTGGATTGTAAGTGGAGTAGCCGGGACTCGAACCAGTGCCCATTAACGAAAATGGCACTGCAGGCAGAGGCTTAACCTACTACGCCACGGTACTGGCCCCCTGCATCATTTATTGAAAAGAGTATTGTCCTTACACTGAACAGCTTTGTTATCTTTCCATAAAACCAGTTTGGCATATTTCTGTGTCTATTTCTGGAATATCTATGTGTTATTCATATATTTATGTAATCTATCCATAGATACCATAAATTAAACTGTAAAATAAGTAGAATGATTTCTCTGACTGTATTTTATTTTGAGAGTTACATTAACTATTCTTCCTTTGCTTATCCTATAAATTTTGGAATAATCTATTCTATAGGTACAAAAATGTTATGGATAGTGTGAAGGAATATTTTTAAAATCAGAATATCCATTTGGGAAGAAAATTTGCCAAGCCTTCCAATAAATGTGAGTGGTACATCTTTCCATTTATCTATTCTGTGATTTCTTCATCAGAATTTTGCAGGATTCAGCACTCAAGTCCAATAAAACTTGATTATATTTACACAAATCTTTCATGTATATGAGAGATTATAAGTACTATTATATTTTTTACTTCAGTGCCCATATGTTCATCATTACAATATAAAAATAAAATTAATTTTTGTATGTTATTCTTATATTCTATAATATTATTGAACTTATTTATTAGTTTGAAGTGTTTGTGTATGTTCCTATATAAGATCATATCATGTATGTTCATATCTTTCCAATTTGGATATGAGTCTGTTTCTTTCTTTTTTTTTTTTTTGCATAAGTGCCATATAACTAGAACTTTAAGTAAAATTTTAAATATAAGTATCAAAAATAGACATGCTTATTTTATTCCTTATTTTAAAAAATCATGTTTGGTGTAGATTTTTATAAATGTCCTTTCCTAGAATAAGGAAGTTTTCTTCTGCCCTTAATTTGTAGAGTATTTCATTGTCAAAATGTGTTTGATTTTGTCACATACTTTTTCTAGATGTATTGCTTTCATCATACAAATTTGTCATTTATACATTAATATGGTATGATACATTGATTGATTATAGGATATTAAAGCAGTCTTGCATGACTGGTATAAATCTCACTTGGTATTATTTATAATCCATTTTATATATAGGTAATTTATATTTGCCAATATTCTGTTAAAAATTTTGTGTTTATAATCATAATGTATATTTGCTATAGTATACTTTTCTTATGTGTGTTTGGTTTTGCAATGAGAGCAATGTTGACCTCATAATATTAATTCCAAAGTATTACTCCCGATCCCTCACCCACCCAAAAAATAAGCCCTAAACAATCACTAATTTATGTCTCTGTAGGTTTATCTATCCTGTAGCAGACATTCCTGTTTATTTATGATCATAGGAAGAAAATAGTCCATATTTTATCGTTAATTATGGTATTAGCTGTGGCTTGTTTTTTTTTTTTTTTTCTCATTTGCTTTATAGTGGTAGAATGTACACAACATAAAATTTACCACTTAAACCATTGATAAATGTATGGTTTAGTGATATTTAGTATATTATTATGCAACTATCACTATTATTGAACTGCAGAATTCTTTTGTTATTACACATTGCAATTTTTTAAAAGATTTATTTATTTATTTGAAACTCTGAGTTACGGAGAAAGAGAGAGAGTGAGAGAGAAAGATCTTCCATCTGCTAGTTCACTCCCTAAATGGCAGTAGTTACCAAGGATGGGCCAGGCAGAGGCCAAGAGCCAGGAGTTTCTTCCAGATCTTCCACAATGGTTCAGGGTCCAAGCACTTCGGACATCCTCTGCTGTTTTCCCAGGCCATTAGCAGAGAGC
The DNA here is from genome assembly GCF_051225735.1 of Oryctolagus cuniculus. Taxonomy (NCBI): domain Eukaryota; kingdom Metazoa; phylum Chordata; class Mammalia; order Lagomorpha; family Leporidae; genus Oryctolagus; species Oryctolagus cuniculus. The sequence goes on from NC_142888.1 coordinate 59,895,932, forward strand.
TGGAATGGAAGTGGAGCAGCCAGGACTTGAACTGGTGCCTATATGGGATGTTGGTATCGCAGGTGGTGGTTTAACCTGTTATGACACAACACTGGCCCCTACACATTGCAATTCTACACCTGCTAAACAATAGCTCCCCATTTCACTAATCCATAAGTCCCTAGCATTTATCATTCTACTTATTGTATCAGGGTGTTTCTCTATTGTAGCTATCTCATATAAATGAATTTAGACAGTGCTTTTCTTTTTTGTGATCAGCTAATTTTAATTAGCATAGTCACTTCAAAGTCCATTTGTGCTTTGTAATATGTCATAATTTTGCTCATTTTTTAAGGTTAAATGATATTACACTGTATGTATATATCATATTTTTCCTCTCAGCTAACAATGGACATTTGGGTTATTCCCACATTTTCACCATTGAGAACAATGTTATTATTAACAGTGGTGTGTGAATACCTTTTCAAATCTCTGCTTTGAATTATCTTTGAGTATAGACATAGAAATGAACTTCTAGATCATATGGTAATTCTATGCTTGACTTTTTTTTTGAAGAAACTTCCATATGTTTCCCATATCAGATGAAACAGTTTACACACCCACAAGAAATTCAGAAGGGTTTAAATTTCAACACATCCTCAACAAAATTTGTTATTTTCTGAAGTTTTTCATAGTAGCCATTTTAATGGTTGTGAAGTCAGAGTACACTGTGATTTTGGTAAGCAATTCTTTAATTATTAGTGAAGTTATGTATTTTTCATGTGTCAATTGAACATTACCTATCTTCTTTGTAGAAACTCTATATTCAAGTCTGTCACATTCTTAACTATGTTCCTGCAAATATCATCTGTTAAAATATTAACTATCAGTTGTGCCTCAGATTGTGACCATATTAAAATTATAGCCTTTTAAGATAGTGATTAAATTAAAGTGAGAGTGATGGTGTAGGCCTCATTTTCATCCAATATGACTGCTGTCCTTACCGGAATAGGAAAATTACTCTAACTATGTTCTTTTTGAGATTATCTTGGCTTTTCTGGAACATTGAGACTCTGTGTATTCTAGGATGAGTTTTCTATTTCTTCATAAAATGCCCTTTGGAATTTTATAGGAAATGCTTTCACAATAGCAATTGCTGTATAATACTGATATTTTAATATTATTAAGTCTTCTAAACCATGAATACAATTTATCTTTCCATTTACCTGTGTTTAATTTATTTCTGAAATGTTGTTTACTTTATGGTATTCCTGTCTTTTCCTCTTTGGTAAGTTTTTTCCAATGCAGTTTATTGTTTTTAATGCCATCATAATTATTTTATTTCTTTCTCATATTATTCACTGTTAATATATGCATATGCAAATGACTGTGTTGATAATGTATGCTGAAACTTTTTCTGAAATTTTTAGTAGCTATAACAATTTTTATGGCATCTTTAGGGTGTTTTGTGTTTAAGATCATATCATCTATGAGAGAAATAATTTTGTTGCAAAAGACAGAATTTCATTCTTTTTCATGGCTGAGTAATATTCTGGAAGCCATTATGCTCAGTGAAATAAATCAGTCCCCAAAAGACAAATATCATGTATTTTCTCTGATATGGGGTAGTTGATATAGAATACAAAAGATTGTATAGAAACAAAATGGACATCTTGTGATTTGATTGTTGTTTTTAGTCATTATTCATATTCCTGTAGAACTGTGGTCTTTCTACATTTTACGTATTGAATATTATGGTTGGTGACGCATCAAGCCTGTGATTACAGAGTGGACGTAAATTATGTTTTTGCAAAAATTAAAGAAAAAAGAAAGAAGGAGGAGGGTTGAGAGAGAGAAGGAAGTATGGTTATCGTCTTAGAATTATACCTATGAAATACATGAAATATGTTTTCTTTATACTAATAAAAATTAACAAAAACAAGAAGGCAAGAAGAAAACAATAACAAGAAATAGTTTTACTTCTTCCTTTGCAAATTGAATGTCTTTTTCTTCCTTAATTTCTTTGGAGAGAATTGCCAATGCTATGTTAACTAAAGGTGGTTAAAGCAGACATTCTCTTATTTCTGTGTGTATGGGAAAATATTTCAGTCCTTCAGTATTGGTTTGTTGTTAGCTGTGTAGTTCTCACATATGGTGTTTAAAATGTTGAGGAAGTCTACTTTTATTACTTGTTTATTGAATATTTTCATAACAAAAATGTCTTGGATTAAAAAAAGAAAACACAAGTCAAAACAAAAGCGTTAGGCAAACAGAGAGCAATACTTCAGGTAGATCCCAGACAAGTTCAAATTCTGCAAGGAAGGTTTGCTCTGCTTCCTCTAGCTTTTTTTTTTTTTTTTTTTTTTTTTTTTTTTTTTTTTTTTTTTTTTTTAGAATAAACCAACACTGCATTCCTGGGATATTTCCCACATGATCATCATGTAAAGTTCTTTTTAAATATCGGTGGATTCAGTTGGATGTATTTTTTGGAGAGGTTTTTCTTTTGTCTATATTCAGAGGATATATTGACCTGCTATTTTATCTTGTGATGTCACTGTTTGCTTTAATATCAGGGTGATACTGGCCTGAAAAAATGAATTGAGAAAGATCCCCACCTCATAAATATATTATTTGATATTTTAATATATTTATATATTTTATTTTAATACATTAATTTTATTTAATAAATACAATATACTGCATATTATTAATTTTATTTTAATTTATTAATTTTACTTTAAAATATATTTATTGTATATATTTTATATATATTTATTTATCTATCTTAAAGGCAGAGTTATACAGAGAGAGGGAGTGACACACACTGAGAGGTCTTCCATCCATTGGTTCACTCCCCAAATGGCTGCAACAACAATAGCTGGTCCAAGCTTAAACCAACAACTTATTCTGGATCCCCCATGTGAGTGGCAGGGACCCAAGTACTTGGGCCATTTCCTGCTACTTTCCCGTATGTGTTAGTAGGGAACCAGATTGGAAGTGAGAAGTGGGAACTTAAACTGGTGCTCATTTGAATGCTGGCATTGCGGGCCAGCCACAACTTAACCTGCCATGCCATGATGCCAGCCTCCATCCTCTTACACTTCTAAAGACTTTCATATTAACATTAAATGTTTTGTGGGATTCAGCAGTAAAGACATTTGGGCCTTGTTTTTTTTTTTTTTTTTTTTTTAAGTAGATAGTCTAATGGTTAATTATTATCACTTTAAAGGTTTCATATCTATTCACATTTACTATTCTTTTTTTTTTTTTTTTTTTTTTTGACAGGCAGAGTGGACAGTGAGAGAGAGAGACAGAAAGGTCTTCCTTTGCCGTTGGTTCACCCTCCAATGGCCGCCGCGGCTGGCGCACTGCGGCTGGCGCACCGCGCTGATCCGATGACAGGAGCCAGGTGCTTCTCCTGGTCTCCCATGGGTGCAGGGCCCAAGCACTTGGGCCATCCTCCACTGCACTCCCAGGCCACAGCAGAGAGCTGGCCTGGAAGAGGGGCAACCGGGACAGAATCTGGCACCCTGACCGGGACTAGAACTCGGTGTGCCTGCGCCGCAAGGCAGAGGATTAGCCTAGTGAGCCACGGCGCCGGCCCACATTTACTATTCTTTTTAAAAATTTATTTGTTTATTTGAAAGGCACAGAGAGAGGGAGAGACATTGAGAAACTGATGTCTGCCATCTTCTGGTTCATTTTCCAAATGGCTGTACTGGCCAGAGCTGGGCCAAGCCAAACCCAGGAGCCTCTCAGGTGGGTGGCGGGGACCCAGTACTTGCTTCACCTTCCATAGCTTTCACAGGCAATTCCCTGGGAACTGCATTGGAAATGGAGCAGCCAGGACTCAAACCAGCTCCCATATTGGATGCTGGCATTGCAGGCAGTGACTTAACTCACTGCGCCACAACACAGGCTATGAACTTACTATTTATTCTTGATGCAGTTTTGGCAATGTATGTTTCTAAGACTTTAACTATTTTACCAAAATTATATAATTATTTAGCATATATTCACATTTGTTCATAATATCTTCTTACCATCATTTTCATTTCTGTAAGGTTCAAGATAATGTCTCCTCTGTAGTTCCTGATTTCAGTAATTTGAGAATTGATTCCTTATTTTTTAATCAGTCTCTGTATAAGTTTGTCAATTTTGATGACCACAGCAGAATCAACTCTTGGTTGTTTTGGTTTTCTCTATTGTTCCACTATTCTATGTTTCATGAGTTCTCCCTTCATCATTGTTATTGCCTTCTCTCTTCTTGCCTTCCCTCTTCTTGCTTTTGGGTTTGATTTTCTCTTCTTGGAAATATGGAAGTTTAGCCTATTAATTTGAAGTCTGTTGTTTTTAGAATACTCATTTATTTATTGGAATGAGAGAGAGAGAGAGAGAGAGAGAGAGAGATCTTTCATCCTCTGGCTCACCCATCAAATGCCTGCATCAGCCAAAGCGTGGCTAGGCAGAAGCCAAGAGCAAGGAACTCCATCTAGGTCTCCCACATGGGTGACAGGACCCCTAGGATTTGGACCAGGGTGAGCACTAACAGGAAGCTGTTGGCTCAGAAGTGGAGGTGGAACTTGATCCCAGATGTCCTATATCGGATGTGGACATCGTAAGCAGCGGCTTAACCCACTGTACTACTTTATTTTTAAATCTTGCTTTATTGTTAAATCTTGATAACTAATTTATAAATTCTCCTGAAACACTATTTTAGCTGTATTCCTTATGTTCTGCTATATGTATATTCATTTTCAGTAATCTCAACATATTTTCTAAATTCCCTTGTATTATCACCTTGAACCGTGGAAACATAGTCTATTGCTTAATTTCCACATATTTGCCAATTTACAAATCTCTTTCTGTTGTTAATTATATAGTAATATCTATTTAAAACAATTCTTTGTTATTTCATTGTGATCATATAGCATAATTTTTACCATTTCAGTCATTTTCAACTCACTGATACGTGACTTATTGCCAAGCACATTCCCTATTTTGGAGGTTGTAACGTGAACTCGGAAGAATATATATTGTGCTGTCACATGGAGTGTCTAGTTCATTCTTTTTACATTTTTGCTAATCCATTGCCTAGTTGTTAATCTATTATTGAATGTATTCTAACTTGTTTGATTTCAGTGTAGCATTATGGCTTTCTTAATATTTCTGTTTTTGTGGTACATCCTTTTTACTTTGAACCTATTTATATCTTTAAAAAGGTAAAATGATTTTCAGGTAAATATAAGTTAACACTAGTCAGTTACTTATTGAATCCACTAATTAGAGTAATTTGTTATGACTGATGTAGAACACATTTGAGAAATTAGTTATGTGTATATATGCAACTTAAGGAAATATTGTGATAATTTTGCTGTTAGGTTTAAAAATGTTGGTAATCACTTCCAGGCTATAAATCTTTTAGGGTTACTTGTTGCACTGGACATAAATTATTTCCATTACTACTGGATAAAAATATTCATTGAATTCTTTATTGTTATTATTTAGTTTTAATTATTTTACAACTTTTAAAACAATTTGTTTTAATAATGGCTTCTGCAATGTAAAATCAGTCTGGTTGGGTAAATTGTAATCTTTATACTCAAAAGCACTAGGATGTTTTCTGCTTAGTTTTTTAAAATACTGAACAAATAATATGTATTTAAATGCTTTGCCTTATTTGCCCTTTTCTTTAATAACCACTTAAAAAAACTCCCAATAAATCATGAACTTCTTAATGTTGATTGAAAGTTAGGTTCAGTTCGATGTATGTGTTGTTACTGAAGACAATTCTTTCTTTGCTAATATTCTGATCCTAGTTAGTGATCCCTCTTTGAAACTGTTTTTGTATAAAGTATACTCTAGCTTATTCTTGCAGCCTCCAGCCCCTGCTTTAAACTTCCTTTTACTTCAGTTTTATTGCTCTGGCATTCTCTTGACTTACTAAGCTAAAAACTATGCTCTGAAATTGAGCTGGAAAATTAGATCTCTCTTTTCTAGTTATATGCCTCATTTCTACTTCAGAAGTAAAAATAAAATAGAGATTATAAAATTTGATGCAGTACATTGATGATCAAATTTTTTGAATAAATTTACTTGTACTTACCCCTAATTCAAATGATATTTATCAGGCTATTACTAAATGATAATTGACCATAATCTAAAATATATATTCATAATACATTTTTATTATCCCACTGTAGAATGGCATATTCTGAAAGGTTAATGGGAATTTGTGTTAGATTTTCTCCTATTCTTTAAACTCATTTGAATAAAAAATTTGAGTCATTCATTTATGTTTTTATATGAGATATGCTTACTGAGTGCCTGTCATTAACCAGATATTGTATTAGGAGAACTTCTGTGATTAAAGCATTGTACAAATGATCTATGTGTTTATAAGCATTCTCTTTGTAAACTGTGAAAAAACTGTGAGTGGTTATATTAGAGGAAACTATTAACATCCATATTCACTCATAATAATTTAACAATATTATTTGGAGACTTTGACATTAGTCTTAATAATTGACAAAAATTTGACAGAAAAATTGTAAAGATTAGTGGGGATATCTAAAAGTTTGTGGAAGAATATAATTAAATGATTGTGCTCACTTCAGCAGCACATATACTAAAATTGGAAAGAATATAATTAAAAGATAAGTTTGTTTTGGTTGCAATGAAATGTTCAAATCCACGCATAGTTTTTTTCATAATATACATTTATGTGAAGTTTTTGAGGATTCCTCATGTATAAATATTGAGCACCCGTATTAACTAAATTTATGTACTTGATATCTATTAAAAATCCACTCAAAAAAACTAAAAACATAGTATTATATTGCAGGTAGAACATTATCCAAGATTGAGAACTTGCTAGACTAAATAAAAACAAGCCAGTGTATGAGAGGAATGAAGTTGTATTGTTACTGGAGAAATTGCAGGGTTCTTGTCTTCACGCAAGAAAGAATTCAGGTGTGAAACATAGAGTAGTGGGAGGTAAAATAGCAAGGTTTATTAGGGAAGGGACATCCCTAAGGACGGATGGGCACCTCTCCAGACAGGACCTGGGAGAGAGTGCCATCCCTCAGACTGGGGGTGGCGGGGAGGGAGGAGCAAGGTTACATGGTTGAGTGGAGAGAGTACACCTGGCCAGACCAGGTGGGCGGCTCAGCAGAGAGGCAGAGGGCTGAGCGCGCAGTCTGGTTGAGGCCAGAGGTTTTTAAGGAGATGGGTCTTGCTTCCCCACCTCTGCTCCTCTTGGAACAAAGGGCTTTTTGGATGTAAATAGAAAAACTTCTATCTGAGTTTTCCCCTGAAGGTATCAGACAGGAGGAAGCCTAGCTGGCGCTATCCTGAGTTTAGAGGAAGGGTGAGCAGGACCCCTGGAGAATGGGGATCAGAGCAGGGTGTTTGAAATGCAGATACTGGGCTGCACCTGGGAGATTGTGGAAGATTTGTCAGGCAGAAGGGGCGGGGACCTCCACCTGGCAGGTTATCAGGTAGAAGGGGGCAGGGCAGGATGCGAATAACGGGCTGCCCCTGAAACATTGTCAGGATGACTTTGAGATGCAGATGCATATGCTGGACATAGATGTCTTCTCTTTAGGCCTTTATGTCACACACACATAAGCTCATAACTGACTTCCTACCTAACAGTATGAAACCTGTTCTCGAACCTCAAACTCAGATCATTAAATTTAGAGAATAAAGAAATGTTCCAAATCAGTTGCCTGTATTCTAACTAAAAAAAAAAAAGAGTACAAATTAAAACAAAGTATGCAGAAGAAAGGAAACAAGAAAGATGAGAGTGGAACAATAAAATAGATAACAGACAATGAAATTGAAAATGTTTTGTCAAAATATTAGCAACATTAATAACCCTTAGACTGCCAAGCAAATAAAAGAGATAAAGATTAACAAAGTTAGATATGAAAGAGGAAATACTGAGGAAGAGGAAATACTGATCCCATAAAATTTGAAGATTTTAATGAAATACTCTGAACAACTTTTTCTAACATATTAAACAATTTATATGAAATGGACAAATTTTCCTAGAGATACACAAATTAGCAAAATTTTCTCAAATTATATTTTACAAAAGCAAATAAATCTAACAGTAGAGAAAGTTAAACATGAAAAATCTATCCACCAAATGGACTGACATACTAATTCTTTGAAACATTTAATGAATATGTATTAGCAATCCTTCAGACTCTTATTGAAAATATAAACAGAATATTTTTTCAACTAATTCTAATAGGCCAATTTACTCTGACTCTAAAGCAAAATAAAGTGATTGCAAGAAATGAAAATTACATTCAAATTTTACTTATGAATATAAATCCACAAATTGCTAACAAAATGTAAGCACTATTCAGTATTGCAGCTTGCAGATTATATGTTCTACTAGCCTCAGCAGATTCTAAAATCTGAGGATCCTCGGGTGACTTTTATAAAATGGCATCGAATTTCTAAATAACCTAAGCACATCCCCCTATACAGTTGTGTACATTAACTTATTTCCACACTAATCCAATGTAAATGCTATATAAATATTTGTTATATCATATTAAGGAATAATGATAAGGACAATTAGGTGGAGCCTGTTCAGTATAGACACAGATTTTGTTCAAATATTTTTGATATTCATTGAATTAATGGACACAGAACCCATGGATATAGGGAACTAACTGTCTACCACAATCTAGCGGGTTCTAATCTTAGGAATGTGAGGTTGCTTTGACATTAAATCACAAAGTAATATACTATAGAAAAGAATAAAAGACCAAAAGTACATTATCACTCCAATAGACACACAAAGAGCCCCTGAAAAATCCAACAAAGTTTCACAATAAAAATTCTCAACAGAAAGGGAATAGAAGGGAAAGTCACCAATAGAAGACATCTATAATTGTGAGAGTATATGTTTTTAAACACTGTAGTGTACATTCTAGTTATTAGAGTAAATTCCTAAATAAAATGTATTCATATTAAAAATAAATTTGTATATATGAAATGCATGAAAGTTGCATATCATACAGTGCAAGTGGGAGTGAGGGTAGGGTAGGAAGAATCACAGTGTTTCTAAATTTGTATATATAAAATGCATGGAGCTTGTATACCTTAAATAAATAAAATTTTTCTAAGTAAAAAATAAAGATACAAAATTTTCTTTTTGAAAGTAGCATGAATATTTATTTAGAAATTTTTAAGGAATAAACTATAACTAATGAACAAATTCACTGAAGTCACAGGATACAAGACCAATCTATAAAAATAAAAATCAGTCATAGAAACCAGTGTTTGGCATAGCAGGGTAAGCCACCACCTGCAGTGCCAGCATCCCATATGGGTTCTGGTTCGAGACCTGGTTGCTCCACTTCTGATCCAGCTCCCTGCTAATGTGCCTGAGAAGAGCAGAGGAATGTGGCCCAAGTCTTTGGGCCCCTGCACCCACATGGGAGACCTGGAAGAAGCTCCTGGCTCCTGGCTTTGGCCTGTCCCAACCCTGGTCATTGCAGTCATTTGGGGAATTAACCAACTGATGGAAGACCTATCTCTATCTCTCTCTGTCTGCAAATCTGCTTCTCAGATAAATAAAATAAATCTTTAAAAAAAGCAATCATGTATATATGTATATATGAATATAAAATGAAAAATATACTCAAAATAGGATAAAAATTAGTCACACATTATTTAATACATTTAACAAAATACAAGACTTGCGTATGAGCCATTTATGATGTTTCTGACAGGTATTAAAGAAGACCTAAATAAATGTAACGTATCCAGTGTTCACAGATTGAACTAAGATAACAGTTATCCTCAATTTGATTTCTTAATTCAGTTCAATCCTTATAAAATTTCCAGCAGAGCTTTTTGGGACAAAACTGATAACTAGATTCTAAGATGCACACAGTAATGAAGGAGATTTAATGTCTCAAGTCTATCTTGAAAAAAGATGAAAGAAGAAATTTGGAAGACTCACATTTCCCAATTTCAAAACTTATCATAAAGTTACAGGCATATATATAGACACATTGATCACTATAACAGAATAGAGATTTCAGATGTAAATCCTTACCCTTATCTTCAGTTGACTTCGAATAAGATTACGAAGTAAATTGAATAGGAAAATGATAGTTTTATTCAATAGTGGTTCTGCAATAATTGAATATCTCATAAAACAAATATGAATTTAAATATTATAGTACACTATATACACAAGAAATAAATAAGCCAAACTGTACTAGAGAGATAATTAAAAGAACTACAACACTTTCAGAAGAAAATATGAAAAATTTTGTGGCCCTTGTGTTAAGCAAAGTGCTTTTATATTTGAAACCCTAAATATAATCCGCAAAGGAAATAATAATAATAATAAACTGGACAGTTAAAGCCACGCCCACAAACATCGTGCTTGAATATTCATGGCAAGGTTACTCATGGTAGCCAAATATACAAACAAATGAAAAGTAGAATTGTCATATGATTCAGCAACTCCATTTCTGGGTATATAAACAGTCCTCCATATCTGTGGGTTCCACTTTTGGAGATTCAACCAACTATGCATTGCAAATATTTGAAAACAAATTGCATCTTTACTGAACAGGCACAGAATTTCCCTTGTTACTAGTCCTGAAACAATACAGTATAACAACTATTAAAGAGTATTTATGTTGTATTAAGAATTGTAAATATTCCAGAGTTGATTTAAAGGGTATGGGAGAATGTACATAGGTTATTTGAAAATACAGCATTTTATATAATGGACTTGACCATTACCAGATTTTGGAATCCAAAGGGGATCTTGGATTCAACTCTCCATGGATATTAAAATATGACTGTATACTCTAAGGAAATGCAATCAGTATATCAAAGAGATATCTGAAAACTATTGTTCATTCTAGTATTATACACAATAGCATCTATCAACAGATGAATGGATAAACAAAATGTGCTATATGTACACAAGGAATTTCTCTTAAAGCAAATTCTATGAAGCTCCAGGGTACAAAATACATATATGAATATGGGTGGCAATTATATATATAAACAATGAATTATCTGAAAAGGAAAAAATTTTGAAATTTCATTTATAATAGCAACAAAATAATGAAATACTTAGGAATAAACAACTAAGAATAATGAGTTCTATAATAAAATTATAATGCTTTGGTGAAAGAAATGAAAGAATATATGAATCAGGGGCTGGCACTGTGGCATAGCAGGTAAAGCCACTGCCTGCAGTGCTGGCATCTCATATGGGCACCATCTCGAGTCCTGGCTGCTCCACTTCCAATCCATCTCTCTGCTATGGCCTGGGAAAGCAGTAGAAGATGGCCCAAGTCCCTGGGCCCCTGCACCTGCATGGGAGCCCGGAAAAAAGCTCCTGGCTCCTGGCTTCAGATTGACCCAGCTCCAGCCATTGTGGCCATTTAGGGAGTGAACCCAAATGGAAGACCTCTCTCTCTCTCTGTTGCTGCTTCTCTGTAACTCTGCCTTTCAAATTAAAAAAGTCTTTAAAAAAACCCAGAATATATGGATCAATGGAAATACACCTATGCTCAAGGATTGGGATAGTTAATAATGCTAAGAATATCCATACCACACACAGTGATTTACATTCTATGCAGTTCCTACAAAATTACCAACGCAATTTTTATACAGATGTTTTAAGATGCTAAAATTCATATGAAATTTAAAAAAGAACCAGCATGGTAAAAATATAATCTTTAACAAAAACAAAATTGTAAGCACCAAACTTCCTACTTTTAAAATATATTACAAAGATATAGTAATCAAAACTGTATAATACTAGTATGAAAACACACCTTCAGACCAGTTAAAAAGAAATGAATTCATGCATTAAAGGTCAACTGATTTTTAGTAAGAGTGTCACACAGTTGTAAAAGGGCAGTCTCTTCAATAAATGGTGTGGGAAAAATCTGAATATCCACAAACAAAACAAAATTGAACCCTTAGCTCTTATATAAAAAAGTAAGTAAAAATGAACATAAAAGTAAAATGTTAGGCCTAAAAGTGTAAAATTAATGGAAGAAAACCTAAGGAAAAATATTTTTGACACTAGTCTGTGCAATACTTCAATGATTGTTTTGGATATAACACCAAAAATATAGGCATCAAAAGCAAAATAATTATGTGAGATTACATCAAAGAAAAAGAAACAATAAACAGAATGAAAGGTAACATATGTAATGAGAAAATACTTTCCATGTATATGATAAAGGGTTTATAACCAAAACATACAAAGAATAGATAAAACTCAGTATCAAAAAAGGTGATAACCTGATTAAAATATAGCAAGCAATTTGAATGGACATTCCACCAAAGACATATAGGTGGTCAACAAGTATATAAATAGGGGCTCGGTGTTATTAATCATCAGGGAATGGAAGCCAAAACCATAACAGCATATCACCAGTTTGAATGGCCATTATAAGAAAGAAAAAAAGATAACGATCATTGTTGAGGATAAAGAGAAAAAGGAACCCTTGTATGCTACTGATGGGAAAGTAAATTGTTACAGCCATTGTAGAAAACCCTGTGGAGGTCCTCAAAAAATGACTTAGAACTGTCACACAATCCAGCAATCCTATGGAAACAACCTACATATTCATTGATCTGGGAATGGATAAAGGAATTGTGGCAAGTATTTATAATGGAATATTATTCAACCTTATAAATGAAGAGAAATAATGGAAATCTGGAAATACACTGAGGCTAGACCTCAAGTGTTCTCATCACAAAAAAAAGGTAACTGTGAAGTGAATGATAATTTTTTTTTTTGACAGGCAGAGTGAACAATTAGAGAGAGAAACAGAGAGAAAGGTCTTCCTTTGCCGTTGGTTCACCCTCCAATGGCTGCCACGGCCCGCGCACTGCGGCCGGCGCACTGCACTGATCCGAAGGCAGGAGCCAGGTACTTCTCCTGGTCTCCCATGGGGTGCAGGGCTCAAGGACTTGGGCCATCCTCCACTGCACTCCCAGGCCACAGCAGAGAGCTGGCCTGGAAGAGAGGCAACCGGGACAGAATCCAGTGCCCCAGCCGGGACTAGAACCCGGTGTGCCAGTGCCACAAGGTGGAGGATTAGCCTACTGAGCCGCGGCGCCAGCCGTTTTTTTTTTTTTTTTTTTTTTTTTGAATGATAAATTAAGATTGGTTGTGATCATCATTTCATACTATATATGAAAACATAGTGTATATGAAAACAAAGTGTATATCAAAAATAGTATATATCAAAACTTCGACATTTTAAATATACACATTATTATTTGATGGTTACATCTTTTTAAAAAGCTGTAAAAAATGCTACTGGAGAAGCCTTTATAGAAAAAAAATTGAGGGGATGGACATTGTGCTGCAACCAGTTAATCTGTGGCCTACCTATACCATATCAGAGTGCCAAACTTAATTTGTTAAGTCAACAACAGGAGGCACTGTGCACTTACTCCTCATGTAGGATCTCTGTCCTTAGTGTGCTGTACATTGAGATTTAATGCTATAACTAGTATTCAAACAGTATTTTTCACTTTATGTTTCTGTGTGGGAGCAAACTGTTGAAATCTTTACTTAATGTATGCTAAACTGATCTTCTGTAGATAAAGAGAATCGAAAATGAATCTTGATGTGAATGGAAAGGGAGAGGGAGTGGGAAAGGGGAGGGTTGCGGGTGGGAGGGACGTTATGGGGGGGAAGCCATTGTAATCCATAAGCTGTACTTTGGAAATTTATATTCATTAAATAAAAGTTAAAAAAAAAAACAGTTTGGAAGAACCATTACACAAATGCATATGTAGTCCACAACAAGCAGCAATAGCAAAGCCTGTGGGAGTTGAGAGAATCTGATTTTTGAGTTACCACATAATATTAAACATTCTATTAAACAAAAGAAGGTGTGCAATGAAACAAAAAATAAGCATTTTTCTTTTGCAGGGAAAATAGAAATCAATTGAAAGAGTCGCTGAGAAGGTAAAATATTAAACTTGATTGAACTCAACACACAATTATTCTTAGGTGTATAAAATTAACTGAAAAGTGATCCCTGTTAAATATAAGAGTGGGACTAAGAGAGGAAGGAGATGTACAGTTTGGCACATGCTCAATCGGACTTGCCCCTAATGGTGGAGTTAGAAACGTGCCAGGGGATGCAGCGTGCTGGCTGCAGAGGCCATTGGGGGGTGAACCAATGGTAAAGGAAGACCTTTCTCTCTGTCTCTCTCTCACTGTCTAACTCTGCCTGTCAAAAAATAAATAAATAAATAATAAAAAAGAAAAAAGAAAGGAGCCAGGAGATTCCAATTCAATCCCATCAAGGTGCCATGTACCAATGCCATCTCACTAGTCAAAGTGATCAGTTTCAGTTCACAGTTGAACATAATGATAGGTCTAAGAGTCAAAGGAATCACATAAGCAAGATTAGTGTCTGCTAATACTAACTGATAGAATAAAAAAGGGAGAGAAAGATCCAACTTGGGAAGCGGGATACACAGCAGTCTCATAGAATGGCAGATGTCCTAAACAGCACTCTGGCCTCAGAATCAGCCCTTAAGGCATTCAGATCTGGCTGAAGAGCCCATGAGAGTATTTCAGGCATGGAAAGCCAAGACACTCTGGCAAAAAAAAAAAAAAAAAAAAAAAATGACCTAAATGAAAGATCTCTGTGAGTGAGATCACAGTGGAAAGAACAGGTCATCAAAGAAGGAGGTACCTTTCTCTGAAGGGAGGAGAGAACTTCCACTTTGATTATGGCCTTGTCAAATAAGATCAGAGTTGGTGAACTCAAGAGGCTTCCATAGCCTTGGCAGCTCATGACAGGAACCTCGGGTGATTGCTGACGCCATAAACAAGAGTGTCAATTGTTAAGTCAACAACAGGAGTCACTGTGCACTTACTCCTCATGTAGGATCTCTGTCCTTAATGTGTTGTACTATGTGAATTAACAGTATAACGAGTACTCAAACAGTACTTTACACTTTGTGTTTCTGTGTGGGTGCAAACTGTTGAAATCTTTACTTAGTCTATACTAAGTTGATCTTCTGTATATAAAGATAATTGAAAATTAATCCTTGGCCGGCGCCATGGCTCACTAGGCTAATCCTCCGCCTGCGGTGCCGGCACCCCGGGTTCTAGTCCCGGTCGGGGCGCCAGATTCTGTCCCGGTTGCCCCTCTTCCAGGCCAGCTCTCTGCTGTGGCCCGGGAGTGCAGTGGAGGATGGCCCAAGTCCTTGAGTCCTGTACCCCATGGGAGACCAGGATAAGTACCTGGCTCCTGCCATCAGATCAGTGCGGTGCGCCGGCTGCAGTGCACCTGCCGCGGCAGCCGTTGGAGGGTGAACCAACAGCAAAGGAAGACCTTTCTCTCTGTCTCTCTCTCTCACTGTCCACTCTGCCTGTAAAAAAAAAAAGAAAAAAAAAGAAAATTAATCTTGATGAAGAATGGGATGGGAGAGGGAGTGGGAGATGGGATGGTTGTGGGTGGGCAGGAGGTGATGGGCGGAAAAAGCTGCTATAATCAAAAAGTTGTACTTTGGAAATGTATATTTATTAAATAAGCATTTAAAAAAATTAAGAGAATGAATAAGAGAGGAAGGAGATGGAAGGGTGGGAAGTATCACTATGTTCCTAAATCTGTATATATGAAATATGTGAACTTTGTATACCTTAAATAAAATTTAAAAAAAGAAAAAAAAGTTTCTAGAAAAAGCTTTATATCAATTGTCATAATATGCTCGAAGAGCTAATGGAAACTATGAACAAAAAAACTGAAGGAAACCAGGGAGCGATTCCAGAACAAAAAGTGAATAGTAATAAAGAGAAGAAAGTTCTTTAAAAAATTAGAAATATGGAAGTAAAATAGCTGAAATAAAAAAGTCCTTTAGAGATGCTCAACACCAGATCAATGGCAGAACAAAGAATCCGCAATTCTGAAGGTAGGTCAATGGAAATACAATCTGAGTAACAGAGAGGAAAAGGAATTCAAACCAATCATGGGTGAACAAAATTAAAATCAGGAATGAAAGAGTAGCTGTCACTACATACTTTATAAGAATAAAAAGTCTTAAAGGTTAATATTCTAAGTCCATGCTAAAAAATGTCATCTTTGATGAAATGTAAAGATGCATATGTAAAAACTACCAGAGTTGACCAAAAATAAATACAGTAACCACATGAGTTGATAATACATAAAGATAGTCAATTGGTTATATACCATTTTCCTTTCAACAACAGCCTAGAAATTCAATGGCTTCATTAATCAATTTTATCAAATATTTTTAAATAATTGATACTGCTGCTTTATAATGTCTTCCAAAAGTTAGAAAAAGAGAGATACTTCCAAATTTATTCTATGAATCAGTTATCATCCTGATGCTAAAATCAGAAAAAGAAATCATAAGACATGATATGTATACATCAATCCATTTTTGAATATAGGTGAAAAATCTCAATAAAAGTCTAGCAAACCAAATCTTATAATATATAAAGAGATTATACATTATAATTACATCATGTTTATTATGGGATTGCAAAGTTAGTTTATCATCTGAAAATCAATCAAGGAAATACCCTACATTGGTAGAATAAAGAACAAAAACCACATTATCATCTCAATAGCTACAGAAAAGACATTATGCAAAAACCAACATTCATCCATGATCTCAGTTAAAATTGCAAGTAAGAGGTAACTTCTGGGGTGGGGTTTGTGGTGCAGCTTGTTAAACTGTCTCTTGTGATGGGGGGCATCCTATATCAGAGTGCCCTTTCAAGTCCCTACTGCTGTGCTTCCAATTGAACTCCCTGCTATCGCATCTTGGAAAGTAGTCAATGATGGCCTAAGAACGTGGGTCCCTGCTGCCCAACCTAGTTGGAGTCTGGCTTCTGGTTTCAGCCTGGCCTCATCCCTAGCTGTTGTGGACTTTTGAGAAGTGAATCAGCAGATGGATGATCTCTCCCTGTCTCTCACTCTTTCTCTGATGTTCAGCTTTTTAAATAAAGTAAAATAAAATAAAATAAAATCTCTCATAAAAATATTTAGGAATAAATTTTGTAAAAGAATTACAATAATTCATACTCTGAAATCTACAAAGAATTGTTGGAATAAATTAAAGAAGACATGAATTAATGGGAAAGACACCCCATACTCACATGTCAGAAGGCTTAAAATGTTAGGATGACAATACTCCCTAAAGTAATCTGCAAATTCAACAAAGCCCCTATTAAAATTCCAGCTGTATATTTTTACAAAAATAGCTATCTAGTTTCTAATTTAGCACATCTTTAAATTCATATGTAAATACAAGAGAACTGACATTACCAAGACAATCTTGAAAAAGAACAAAGTAGAAGACACCCACTTTCTGATCAAAGAACTTACTCAAATGCAACTGAAATACAAATAATGTGGTAAATAAAGACAGACATATAGATAAATGAAATGGCATTGAGAGATTAGAAAGAAACCTTAATTTTTATTATCAATTGAGTCACATCGCATTGCAAAGCCAATTCACTAGGAAATGGATAGTCTTTTCAAGAAATGATTCTGAGACTATTAGCTATCTACATACAAAAAGTAAATTTGCATATATAACACTCATTGTGAACAAAAATGAACTCAAAATTGAACATTGGCCTAAATGTAAAAGCCAAAACTCCCAAGTTCTTAGAAGAAAATGTGGCATTACATCTTTGTTTGGAATAGGTGTTTGTTTTTTAGATATGAAACCAAAAGCAACAGTGAAAAAAAGAAAAAAAAAACTTCCCATTATGAAAAGGACTTCAAAAGACATCATCAAGAAATGTCAAAGTCCATACACAAAACAGGAGAAAATCTTAGGAAAATATGTATCTGATAAGCTATTTAGAAAGCGTAAGTAATCCTTATTACTTGAAAATAAAAAAAAGTAAGCCAAGTTTAAAAAGTATCTCATATATATTCCTCCAGACATTTTATTTTTTTATTATTTATTTATTTATTTATTTTTTGATAGGCAGAGTTAGACAGTGAGAGAGAGAAAGGTCTTCCTTACGTTGGTTCACCCCCAAAATGGCCGCTACGGCTGGCCAGCGCTGCACTGATCCGAAGCCAGGAGCCAGGTGCTTCCTCCTGGTCTCCCATGGGGTGCAGGGCCCAAGCACCTGGGCCATCCTCCACTGCCTTCCCGGGCCACAGCAGAGAGCTGGACTGGAAGAGGAGCAACCGGGACAGAATCCGGCACCCCGACCAGGACTAGAACCCCGGGGTGCTGGCACCGCAGGTGGAGGATTAGCCTAAAGAGCCGCGGAGCTGGCCAAAATTATCTCATATATATTCCTCCAGACATTTGGAGCATCAATGATTGTTTATAGCCCTTATCTCTTTCGTCGAGAAACAGTGTTTTGTTTTATTTTCTCTTCATACTATTTGTTGAACTCTTTTAGTTAGAGTAGGGTTGACTATACTATCATTAATGTACTGAAAATAAATAATTGTAAAAATTAAGAGTGGGAATCTGAGAGGGAGGGGAGAAAGTCTTGGAACATGGGCAGGAGGGAGGGTAGGAGAAAGTGCCACTATATTCTTAAATCTGTATAAATGAAATATATGAAACTTAAACGATATATATATATATAAACTTAAACAATATATATATAAAGAAAACCATGAAAAAATTATTTCTCAGAAGGAAATATGTCTAATAAACATGAGAATTTCAAAATAATTAGACATTAGGAAAATGTGAATGGAAACCAGAATGAATGTGATATAATTTCATGTATACTAGCATGGCTATAATAAAAAAGACATAATAAAAAGTATTATTGGAATGTTAATACACTGCTGATAGGATTACACAGTGTTGCAATTATTTGACATAAAAATTTGGGAAACAGTCTTTGATACCTATTGTCGCCATGCAATCCAGTATGTCAACATATAGCTGTCTGCCCAAGAAAAAGTAAAACAAATTTCCACACAAAAGTTCATAGGAGAATTATTCATAATAGCAAAAAGTGAAAACAACCTGCATATCCATAAGCTGATAATGACCTCAAAGTGGTATGTCCATGCACTGGGACATTATTCATACACAAAACGAATACTGGTATATGCCACACCTAAGTTATAGAAACCAGTCACAAAAGTCTAAATCCACAATTTGGAAAATTCATAGAAACAAATATATTAGTGGTTTTCCCAGGTCTGGGGTCTGTGGTGATACAGTATAGGGAGTACATGCTTCAGAATATTCAGAGTTTTGGGGGAAGAAAGGAGTGAAAATGGTTTATATATTTAGATAATCAGATTATCCATGATTAAATAATTGGATTATCTGTGATTAAGTGATTGCAGTTTGGTGGCAGCTTTACAACTTTGTGACCACACTCAAAAAACTTTTCCTCTGTGCTTGAAATGTTTTGATGAAGTTGTTCAACACTTTCATTCGGTTCATACTAAGATATGTCTATTTCTTGTGGAAAACATCTGTCTTTCCATTCTCTCCAGAGGTGTTCACGTTTCCCTCATAAAAGATAGTTGTTGTAGTTACTTTTTTAAAAAAAATTTTTTAAAGATTTATTTATTTACTTGAAAGGCAGAGTTACAGAGAGACAGAGGCAGAGACAGAGGTCTTCCATCCACTGGTTCACTCCCCAACTGGCTGTAATGGCTAGAGCTATGTCGATCCAAAGCCAGAAGCCTGGAGCTTCTTATGGATATCCCACAAGGGTGCAGGGCCCCCAGGACTTGGCCATCTTCCACTGCTTTCCCAGGCCATAGCAGAGAGCTGGATCAGAAGTGGAGCAGCCAGGACTAGAACCGATGCCCAAACTGGATGCTGGCACTGCAGGCAGTGGCTTTACCCACTACACCACAGCACTGGCCCCTGTAGTTACTTTAAAGTCATCTTCTAATTATTAAAACATTAGTGTGGTCTCATTTTTTTTTGACAGGCAGAGTAGACCATGAGAGAGAGAGAGAGAAAAGGTCTTCCTTTTGCCGTTGGTTCACCCCTCAATGGCTGCTACGGCTGGCGCGCTGTGGTCGGCGCACCACGCTGATCCGAAGCCAGGAGCCAGGTGCTTCTCCTGGTCTCCCATGCGGGTGCAGGACTCAAGCACTTGGGCCATCCTCCACTGCACTCCTGGGCCCCAAGCAGAGAGCTGGCCTGGAAGAGGGGCAACCGGGACAGAATCTGGCGCCCTGACCGGGACTAGAACCCGGTGTGCCGGTGCCACAAGGCAGAGGATTAGCCTACTGAGCCGCAGCGCCAGCCCTATGTGTGGTCTCATTTTTGACATCTATTCTCTTTCTCCTGATTATTTGGCCAAATTTTCTTTCATGTACTGATTTTGGTTGCTATCTTGAACATTTGAAACAGTATGTTATGAGACACTGTCTCCTGTAAAATACCCTAAAGCCTGTTGTCAACATTTAGGTTGTTTGATTTAGCAGGCATTTAACGTGGTTTAGTTTAGAATGCAAGTTCTATGTCACTTCCTATGGGTGTTAATACTAATGTCACTTCAGTCTGCTAAGTCTTTCCTGTGTTGTCTGTTTCTCCCTGAAGAACCCATCAATAGTGCTATTGTGAGGTTCTGCATGCCTGAGGCTGACTTTGAGTTACAGAAGCATAAAAAAAAAAAAAAAAAAAAAAAAAGGAAGAAAGGATGGGGATTCCCTCTATACTCCTTAGCAAACAGAAGCCTCCTTCCTTCAGTTCCTCTTAATGAGAGTGGTGGATATTCAATTAGTGTGTGTTTCCGTTTTGCTTTTGTTTTTTTGCCTTAGCTGAAATTGCTAACATGATATTGTTCCCTGACTGGGGTGGGTCTTCAGATAAGCAAGAAGAGAAAAGAGAAAAAGGTAAAGAAAAGAACAAAAAAGAAAATGGTGATTTCCCTAGATTTTGATGCACGCATGGGCCTTTTTTCTTGGTCCTGTGACTAGAAATACGGCGTTACTCTTGGAGATTTTGCTTTCAACATCTGCTGCCTACTGCGAAGTTTTCCTATTTAGCCCACTCTTGGAGCAAAGCCAGTATTCAAAAGAGGAATAAACAAACTGCAAAGCTCACCCCTGTTAGGATTCATTATTCAAGCTTTGACTTCAACCCATAATCTGCCTACTATTGTTTAAATTTCAGCCTTCAGGTAGTTGGTTTTCTTTTTTTTCTTTCTTTCTTTTTGTTTGTTTGTTTATCTGGTGTAGTGAGAAAGAAAATTATATTTGTCTTACTCTATCTTGGCCAGAATAAGGCTATTCTACTATTGAAGCTGTATTTCGAAAAATTTTCGATATCACAGAAAGGTTGGAAATCAAAGAACTCTTGTATTCACTTCATCCAAATTAACCAATGTCAACTTTTTCTTATATATCTTCCAATACTCCTCTCTCTCTCTTTCTCTCTCTCTCTCACACACACATACACACACACATCCTGCATTTCTGAGACAACTGGGAGAAAAGGGACATACAGGAGGTCCTAACACTCAAAAAAACAAAAACAAAATAAAAATCCCAAATCTCTCCTACCTCTGGTAATGTAAATTGTTATCACACAATCCAATTAGTGTCCCGTACTTCTTCAACATAAATGCACCAATATTCATCTATGTTTAAGAATTTTTTATTTTTACATAGTGATACTTCCCACCGTACCCTCCCTCCTTCCCACATTCCATTCTTCCTCCTTGCTCTCCTATACCCACTCAATTTTTACAAAGATCTATTTTTAGTTCACTTTATATTCATAAGGTTAACCCTACCCTAAGTAAAGAGTTCAACAAATAGTAAGACTTACTTTTGTAGAGATACACTCCAAATCTGTGAATATTTAATACCTTATTATACTCACATTGCTACATTAATTATCACTGACTGTATCAATCACCACTATGATGGTTTTTAAATGATGATATTCTATTTCTACCAGTTTTGCAACATTCATTAATTTCCTGGGTTCTTATGTAAATAAGGATCGCTATGCTATCTCATCATTCAATCATTCACCCACTTCAGTGTGTACTTCAGGATTGCTTATTTAATTGATGGATTGTAATCATTACAATAGGCATTTATTTGATGCTCAAAGTATCATGCCAGTCTTAAGCAGTGATACATTCTCTAAGCTGGCTTCATTGTTCTTTTGGCTTATGTCCATTAATTTTGAGAACAAATTTACTTTTTTTTTTATTTTCCCTCAGTTCTGAAATTAGTTATGTGTCTAAGAAGCCATGGCTCCTTTCCATGCAGGTTAGTAATTGTAAATAAAACCTGGGCATTTTATATTCATGTTTTCTACACAAATTTTAAAGATGGAATTTGAAAATATAAGTGTATTTATACACACACACACACACGTCCAGATAGATAGATATACCTATTTTTATTTATATCTGTCTCAAACACCATCTGACTTGCTCTCTTTTCTTCCTATATGTCCATACAAACTTCTCTTTAAAAATGAGTCCATACAGAATTCAGGGTCCAATCCAATACCTCAGGGATCTTTCTTGCTCTTTTTCTTCCTCCATATTTGTGACTCTTCTCTAACAGTTACATTTTCATTAATATCACAAATTTCTATATTTCACAAATTGCTTCTTTTTTTTTTTTTTTTTTTTTTTTTTGACAGGCAGAGTGGATAGTGAGAGAGAGAGACAGAGAGAAAGGTCTTCCTTTACCGTTGGTTCACCCCCACCAATGGCCGCTGCGGCCGGTGCGCTGCAGCCAGCACACCGCGCTGATCCGAAGCCAGGAGTCAGGTGCTTCTCCTGGTCTCCCATGGGGTGCAGGGCCCAAGCACTTGGGCCATCCTCCACTGCACTCCCTGGCCACAGCAGAGAGCTGGCCTGGAAGAGGAGCAACCGGGACAGAATCTGGCGCCCCGACCAGGACTAGAACCCGGTGTGCCGGCACTGCAGGCGGAGGATTAGCCTAGTGAGCTGTGGTGCCGGCCACAAATTGCTTCTTTAACCCAACAGGCCTGGCAACTCCCTCAGTGCACTTGATGCTTCCTTAGCCACACATGCTCATTCATCTACAGAGATGATCTGCTACTTTGTGAGATCCCAGACATTCTGTTTATGTCTCATGGTCCTTAGGTTTCCACCTCCCCCCGCCCCAACTGATGACTTATGGTCACAGTATATAGGAAATAAATATAGAAGGAAGAAGAGAAGGAGGGAAAACTTTTTCTTTATTTAACTGTCAAAATCATTATACTTGTCTATACTAAGGAATTCTTACAAATAATATACATTTGTAGATTTTTTTCTATAACACTATAAAATAATTTCTTTCAACTGCAAGAGTTAGCAAATTTTTCTTACAGTCCTTTGCAATATATAAGCAAGAATTCATTTGAATCTAGAATCATGTTCTTGTTATTTCTCTGTTTATGCTTGTTTTAATTGCCTTTTCATGACTTCAATTAAAATACTTAGAGGAACTACTTAGAAAGGAAGACTTACAGCTTACAGTTGTGAGGATTCAGAGACCAAGAACAGGCAGAATCCATTGGTTGAGGCATCTGGTGAGGGTTCAGATGATTATGTATATGTGTGTGTGTGTGTGTGTGTATTTGCCCTTTGTTCTGTTAATATTGTATATCACATATATAGGCCTGTGTGTTTGAGCCATCCTTAAATCCCAATAATAAATCCCATTTGTGCTTGATTAATAATTCTTATACTGTTTAATTGAATTTAATAGCTTTTTTTTTAAGATTTTTCATCTGCTTTCATCAGAAATAGAGTCCTGTAATTTTCTTTCTTGTAGTGTTCTTGTTTGACTTCGGATTCAGGGCAACGCTGGCTTTATAACATGCATTTGGAAGTATTTCTTCCAATGTTTTCAAAGAGTTTGAGAAGGATTGCAATTAGTTCTTAAATGTTTGGTAGAATTCAGCAAGGAAGGCATCAGTGCCTGGGCTTTATTTTGTTGTGAGATAATTGATTATTTATTCAATATCTTTACTTATTATTCATCTGCTAAGATTTTCTATTTTCTCATGATTCAGTGTTACTAGATTGCATATATCTGGAAATTTATTCACTTTTTCTAGGTTATCTAATCTGTTGTTGTGTAATTATTCTCTTATAGCATTTTGTATTTTTGTGGTATCAGTTATAATGGCTCCTCTTTCATTTCTGATTTTGAGTCAATTGCCTTTTTTCTTTTTTAGTTTAACTGACATTGCTGATTTGGTCTATGTTTTCAAAAATTCAACTCAGTTTCACTGATCTTTTCTGCTGTATTTCCAGAGTCTTTTTTATTTACTTCTACTTAGATCTTTATTATTTCCTTCCTTTTGATAACTGTGGACTTAGTTCTTATTTTCCTAGTTCTTTGAGGTATGATGTTAAATTATTTATCTGGGATATTTCTTCTTTTTGTAAATTTATTTATTTGAAAGTCAGAGTTACACAGAGAAAGAGGTCTTCCATCCACTGGTTCACTTCCCAACTGGCCATAATGGCTGGGAGCTGTGCTGATCCAAAGCCAGGAGCCAGGAGCTTCCTCTAGGTCTTCCCATGCAGGTGCAGGGGTCCAAGAACCTGGGCCATCTTCTACTGCTTTCCCAGACCATAGCAGAAAGCTGGATGGGAAGTGAAACAGCCAGGACTCGAACCGGCACCCATATGGGATGCTAGCACTGGCTTCTAGTCTCCTGGACTAGTGATTATGGCATATGTTACTCCATAAATAATGTTCAATTTTGTTTACTAGAATTATTTTTGAAGATTTCCAGTTCTGTATTTATAAGGGATTTTTTTCATATTTTTTCTTGTGATGACTTGATTATTTTTTATCAGTATTATTTTGGACTTATATAATGAACTGTAAAGTGCCTGATTATTTAAGTTTTCAGCTATCAGAGATTTTATTAAACTACTAGAATCACTAATTTTTCTGACCATTGCCCAAAAGGCTGTGTCACTACCAGAGCATGCCTGTGTTGATATATGCATTCAGCATTCCATTAGGCAGTTTATGGCTCTGTTATAGCCTTTACTTCCTGTCTGAGGCCTTTCTGTAGGTCTTTCTTGTACCATTCTGGCAGGGTGTCTCATTACTCATCAGCTTCCCTCAAGATCAGACAAAAGAGAGAAATTAGATCCCTCATAGGTTTTACTGAGTATGCAGACAACCATGCACAAACATGTGGAATTCTAAGTTCCTAAGAACATACTCTTATTGAAGTTGCTAAGAGGCATATAGTCCCCAATTTGTCCTTTTTTTTCTTTTCAACTTTTATTTAATAAATATAAATTTCCAAAGTACAAATTTTTAATTATAGTGGCTTTTCTCCTCATAACCTTCCTCCCACTCCCTCTCCCACCCCATTCTTCATCACGATTCATTTTCAATTATCTTTATATACAGAAGATCAACTGGGTATATACTGAGGAAAGATTTTAACAGACTTCACCAACAAAGACACACAAAGTATAGAGCACTGTTTGAGTAGTACTTTCACCATTAATTCTCATAGTACAACACACTAAGGGCAGAAGTCCTACAAGGGGGGCAGGTACACAGTGACTCCTGCTGTTGATTTAACAATTGACACTCTTATTTATGACATCAGTAATCACCTGAGGCTCTTGTCATGAGCTGCCAAGGCCATGGAAGCCTCCTGAGTTCACCAACTCCAATCTTATTTAGATAAGGCCATATTCTAAGTGGAAGTTCTCTCCTCCCTTCAGAGAAAGGTACTGCCTTCTTTGATGACCTGTTCTTTCTGCTGGGATCTCACTCACAGAGATCTTTCATTTAGGTTTTTTTTTTTTTTTTTTTTTTTTTGCCACAGTGTCTTGGCTTTCCATGCCTGCGAAACTCTCATGGGCTTTTTAGCCAGATCCGAATGACTTAGGGGCTGATTCTGAGCCCAGAGTGCTGTTCAGAGCTTTTGCCATTCTATGATTCTGCTGTGTATCCTGCTTCCCATGTAGGATCATTCTCTCCTTTTTAATTCTATCAATTATTTGCAGACACTGGTCTTATTTATGTAAGCCTTTTGACACTTAATCCCATCTTTTTGATCAATTATGAACTTAAACTGATCACTTTAATGAGTAAGATGGCATTGATACATGCCACCTTGATGGGATTGAATTGGAATCCCCTGGCACATTTCTAGTTCTACCATTAGGGGTAAGTCCGAGTGAGCATGTGCCAAACTGTACATCTCCTCCCTCTCTTAGCCCCCACTTTTATATTTAACAGGGATCACTTTTCAGTTAAATTTAAACACCTAAGAATAATTGTGTGTTAATTGAAGAGTTCAACCGATGGTATTAAGTAGAACAACAACAACAACAACAACAACAAAAAAACACTAAAAGGAATACAATAGTAAATTGTTCCTCGATAGGACAAGGGCTGATCAAGTTATTGTTTCTCATACTGTTCATTTCATTTCAACAAATTTCCTTTTAGGTGCTCAGTTTGTTGTCACCGATCAGGGAGAACATATGATATTTGTCCCTTTGGGACTGGCTTATTTCACTCAGCATGATGTTTTCCAGATTCCTCCATTTTGTTGCAAATGACCATATTTCATTTTTTTTTTACTTCTATATAGTATTCTAGAGTACATATCCCATAATTTCTTTATCCAGTCTTCTGTTGATAGGCATTTAGGTTGATTCCCTGTCTTAGCTATTGTGAATTGAGCTGTAATAATCATTGAGGTGCAGAGAGCAATTTGTCCTTTTAAACTTTTGGTCAGGCTCTTGTTAGCCACAATATATATCACTGCCTCAAGAAAGTGTGGTGATGATCATTTACCACTGATTCCTACAAATTCCTTAGTGATTGAGTTGTTCCATGGAGAAAACTCTAAGTCATGTCACATAAGTACGAACTCTGATGATGGGTCTTTCCTTGGAGCTGACAGGCAAAATTGAGGGAATGGCATTTGCTGAACTCTAAACCTATTCTGCTACCTATATTGTCTGCTAGGCTACTGGTTTTCACAGCTACTATGGTTATGATTCTGCTTTATTTAAAGATTTATTTGAAAGTCAGAGTTACCGAGGTGGAGTGGGGGAGAGGGAGACAGTGTGTGCACACTTGAGAGAGATCCTCCACTTGCTGCCCACTCCCAAAATAGCCACAAAAAATTGGAATTGGGCCAAAGTCAGGAGTCAGGAGCTCCATTCAGGTCTCCCACATGGATGTTAGGGGTCCAAGTAATTGGGCCATTATCTGCTGCCTTCCCAGATGCATTAGCAGGAACTGGATCAGAAGCACAGTAGCCGGTATCCAAACCAACACTCTGATGTGGGATGTTGGCTTCGCAAGTGGTGGCTTAACCCACTATGCCATAACATTGGCCCCCATATGCTACATATTTTCAGAAATGCCATGAAGAATAGAGGGGGATCAGAATAAGATAAAACTGCCAGCACTCACTTTTCTGAATGAGGTTTAGCTGTTTTTTTTTTTTTAATTAACTCTCCTCAATTTTTGAATACCTTTAGTTAATTTCCACAACCCTGAAATTGTTTATCTTGACTATTTTTTTCATTACTTTGGTAGAAATTTTCAGAGTTTCTTACTCTGCCATGCTTGGAGTATTTTCTAACTATACATGAGCCCTTTCTTCTGCTTCAGAAGATAACAAAGTCATTTGAAAAAGGAGTGGATTAGTGAAGAGGATATATTTGAAGAAAATTATATTGGCCATCTCATATGGGCTACCTTATAGAAGAGAGAGGTATCTTGGTGTGCCTGACTCTCCATATGAAGGCTGCTGAGGGAAGATTTCAATGGGACATTTGGAAAGCCTTGGAGTTGGAAGACCCTTTGATTCTATGTTTCCTTTCTCAGAAATATAAAGAGTAAGAGATAAGTGGGTAGCTGTTTGGTGGTATAGTTTTGAGAATACTATTGTATTTGGATAGATCTGCATCTATCTGCACAAAGAATGTGCACTTTTTTAGATTAGAAAATTCATGAGAGGGCCAGAGTAACGATTACAATAAATTAATTTGGGGATCAATTATTGTTTACTGCTTGTATAGTAGGGGCATTATGTTGAATATTCTTTCTTTATTCCTTCAGGTACATTATCCACTCTTTTTTGTGTTTTAGGTTATTTAGATGTACTGGACTTGAAAGTTTTCTTTTGCTCAGTTTCATGTTTGATATGTTTAATGAGAGACATTAATAGGATATTGGATGGTGGAAGTAAAATGAACTAGGGATATTTATTCCCCTCCTCTCTTTACAATGTTATTTGGTCAAATCCATCTCATAACACTTTTTTCCAGTGTTACATTTTTTTATAGCAGATAGATGATATCTCTCTCTCTCTCTCTCACTGTTTCTCTCTCTCTTTCTTACTCTCTATATTCTAGTCACTACCTTTAGGCCTAGGATTCACACTGTGGATGACCCTAGATTATTGGACCATACATTGTTGCTTTCCTAGTGTCGACAACTTTATAAATTGTCCATTCTTACATGTTCCTGCAATTACTCAATTTGAGTGAGTTATAAATTTCTGTCAGTTCCCTGAATGGTACAATTACTTAGTGGAAGAGAGAGAAACTCAGCAGGAAGAACTAGAGATAAATATCTATGGGCTGAAAAATACTTCATAAATCACTACCCAGAAACGAAATGTATCCACTCAAATAAATGGGATTTCATAAGGGTCACATCAGAGAATTTCTAGAGTTCTCACAAAATGACCTAAAAGCAAAAGAGGTAGTTTTTCTTCACTAGTCCAGGGGACTGGAAGCCAAATTTCAATGATGTCACAGTGGGTAAGAGTAGATATATCTTCATCATTCTCTATTTTTATCCACCCATATCTCTTTATAAAAAGATGTACCTATTCTGAGAGAAGACAAAGTTAAATTCAGAATTTTGATTAACATCCTCTAGTGGGCATTCTAATTAGTTACTATACTAGATTTTCCTTGTGTCTTAAGTCAACTGGTAGAATTTTATTTATTTGAAAGGCAGAGTAACACACACACACAAACACACACACGAGAGAGAGAGAGAGAGAGAGAGAGAGATAAGAGAAATATCTTCCATTTGGTGGTACACTCCCCAAATGCCCACAAAAGTCAGGTCTGGACCAAGCTGAAACTAGGAGTCCAGAAATCCATCAAAATCTCCTATGTGGACAGGGACCCAGGTACTTGGGTCATCAATTGTTACCTCCATGGTGCATTAGCAGGAAGCTAGATAAGAAGCAGAGGAGCTATGACTTTAACTGGCACTTCAATATGGGTTGTAGATATCCCAAGTAGCAGCTTCACCAACTGCATCACAATGGCTACCCCAATAGATATTTTTTTTAAAAAAATTATCTACTCAATGAATAGGAATACTATAGGAACTACGAAGTTGGCATCTAAGATTAGGGAAATATGACATCTGTGAAAGCATTTTAAATGAACAATAAGAACACAAAAAAATGAATTTTGTTTCGGTTAGCCCAAACAAAACTGTCTAATATTTTATTAACCACTATTCTACATTGGATTAATATTGCAAAATGTAAATTTGGCTAATGCGGTTTTCTTAAAAAGAATGTATTTGATTTAGAAAGAAACATTTAATATTTCCTTGATGTTCTAAGTTCATTCAAGAAATATTTCTTCAGTTGTTCACTATCTGCCTCATATTGTCCTGGGTCATACAAACATATTAGAGGGAAGAAAATACTTTCTAACTGGTAGATATAGACAATAAATTAAATAAACAAATGTACTGAGTTGTATATAATAAGTAATAAATATTTTGAAGGAAAATGAGCTAGGAATGGGAATAGAGAGCACAGGAGGATGAAATTCTTTAAAAATGCATTTATTTGTTTGAAAGGCAGAGTGACAGAGAGAGAGAGACAGAGAGATGGAGAGATTTTCCACTTTCTGGTTCACTCCCCATATGGTCATAATGGCCAGGACTGTGCCAGGACAAAACCAGGAGCCTGGAACTCCATTTGAGTTTCTCATGTGCATGGCAAGGACCCAAGTAATTGGTCCATCATCTGCCACCTCTCAGATGTATTAGCAGGGAGCTGAATTGAAAGCAAAACAGCCAGGACTCAAACTGGCAGTCCCATATGGAATGCAGGCATTGCAAGTGGAGGCTTACCTCATTGCATCATAATGCCAACTTTTCAGTCCTTGGGTCCCCTTCCACTGCTTTCCCATGCCATTAATAGGGAGTTGGATTGGAAGTGGGACTCGAACCAACTGGCATCACAGGCTGCGGCTTCAGCCACTGCACCACAGCACTGGCCCATAAGCTCCAATATTTGAGGACCAGAGAAAACTAATGTCAATGCTCAAGCAGTGAGAGACAGAATTTGTTCCTCTTCCCCTTTTTTTTTGTTCTATTAAAACCTTTAGGGATTGGATGATGTCCACTTCCAACTTTTAAGTTTTAAAGGAGGGAAATGAAAAGGCATAAATGAGTAGCTAATAATAGAGTAACTATCTAAAAGAGCCAAAGACTGACAGTTGGAAATTCCAGGCAGAGGGAGCAGCAAGTGAAATAGTCAAAGGGAGAAGTAGGCCTGATATGTTCAAGGAAAATAAGAAGTTGGCAAAGGACTTGAACTGGCAGTTTTCAAGAGAAGAAATTCAAATGGCCAACAGGCACATGAAAAAATGCTCAGGATCACTAGCTATCAGGGAGATGCAAATCATACTATTTGTGGAACCCTTTTGTTAGTGTATGGTTAACCTTATGAGTATAAAATAAACTGAAAATAGATCTTTGTAAAAATTGAGAATGGAATAAGAGAGGAGGGAAACATAAGGGCTGGAGCATGAATGGGAAGGAGGGTAGTGTGGGAAGTATCACTATGTTCCTAAATCTGTAAACATGAAATACCTGCAACTTGTATACCTTAAATAAAATTTTAAAAAGAGAAATGGTTAGAGGAGGGCAAGAGCTGAAGAAAGGAGCCTATTTCAACATAATCTAGGTAACAAATTTGATATGAGAAACGGTGGGCGCAGTGAGAGGTAGTGGGAACGTTTAAATCCTAGACATAGTGCTGAGAGGACCAACTGGACTTGCTGCCAAATGACACAAGGTGGATGAGAGAAAAAGAGAAATCAGGGAAATCTGAAGTTAGCCTCAGGAGCAGGAAGGATAGTGGTGGCATTCATCAAAATGAAGGTGTGCGAGGAAGTTTTGAATGTGTTATATTTGTAATAAAATATCAAAGAGGAGTTGCCAAATACAGAGCTAAAGAAATTTGAGATGAGGGGAGTGGTGCCAGGATATCAAAAGGGATATATATTAATGATGATTTTAACAATGGAAATATACATAATTTGTCAAGAAACTGCTATATGCCTCATTCAGCTGTTTGTGGAAAATGGATGAGGAAAAATTGTGTCAAATTTAGAAGATTGGATGGTTGATACTGATTGAAAAATGGTTGAATCATAGAATAAACATATTAGGATAGCATCCTCCAGAGACTGCATTCTGTCTAGGATGAAAATAACAATATTGGAGGTTTTAAGGGAAATGTCTATGTTGGGCAATGTTGGAGAAGTTACACTGGTAATCAAAGAGAGCATGTCTCTATTGGAAATAAATTCATATAGGGAAAAGCATATTAATATTGAATTAGGATTGAACTATGATTTATTTTTCCTTTTTTTCTTTTTAAGATTGTATTTATTTAACAGTTACAGACAGAGAGGTAGAGACGGAGAGAAAAGTCTTCCATCTAATGGTTCAGTCCCCAAATAGCCGCAGCAGCTGGAGCTGGGCAGATCCAAAGCCAGGGGCCAGGAGCTTCTTCCATGTCTCCCATATGGGTGCAGGGGCCCAAGCACTTGGACCATTTTTTGCTGCTTTTCCAGGCCACAGCAGAGAGCTGGATCGGAAGAGGAGCAGCTGGGACACAAACCAGAGCCCATATGGGATGCCGGTGCCACAGCAGAGGCTTAACTCACTATGCCACAGTGCCTCCTCGAGTTTATTATTCTTCTATGATGAAAGTTATGATGGTATGAGTCCAATAGGGAGAATAAAAAGATCAAGGTTTGAAGACGAAAGTGCTTCTATTAAAAGGAAGTGAAACTTAAGATTTTTTTCCAAGTAGTTCACGTAATACTCATAATGCCTAAAGTAGAACTTAGTGGACTTCATAAACAAACTGGATTCTCAGCACCCATCATTTAGGAAATGTTTAATAAAGATCACCTGAAGGAAACATAATGTATTAACCTATCACAGCTCATTAATACTTAATGATGAACTAATTTGCAGTGTTCTTGATCTTATTCCTGGAGAAGAGTAGATGTCGTTTGTGGTGTGTTGAAAGTAGAACCTAGGAGATGTAATAAATCTGAGGCTGTATTCTGTCTTCTGCAACTGTGCTGTGGCCTCTGCAGGGAGTTACTCCAGAAACATGCATCGCCAAGTTCCATAAGGACAGGCACTATATCTGCACGCTTGGCATCGTGCCTAGAAGTAGTAGGCACTTAATAATATGGTAGATGAGTGGTGAATTAATGGACAAATGGATGAAAAAAAATGTGAAATCACAAAACAGGGCAGGAACACTTGAATGTCAACATCTTTTTAGGGGTAAATGTATTTGAGAAGATATTTAATTTTATTTTGTTTTACCAAAGTTATAATGTTCCACATGCTTTGTATGCATATATTCATTGAATCTTCAGCACAGTCTGATGATGAAGGTAGGCACTATTATTATCATCCTTATTTTACTTGCGAAGAAAATCAGCCATAGAGACAAATAACCAAGCTCATATAAATAGTCATCAGTAGAAACAGGATTCAAATCCAAGCAGTACTACTCTACCACTTTTTTCTTAACTATTACTTTAGGATGGACTCTATGAAATTTGCAGGAAAAAATTCTCTAGGAGACTGAAACTGTTATTCTACCTTCTCAGCCAGGGATTTGACTGAGCAAGTACTCAGTAGTGTGTGATGAATAAAAAAGACAGGTTTTAACCAAAGAGCAATATATGGGCCTTTGAACCCCAAAGCACAACAGGAGAGCATGACATTAGGTAAATAAGTTTGCCTCTCGGTGACTAGCAAAAGCTACTCATTTCTGTGATTTTGTTCAACATTTCACTCTTGTTGATGCTGAAACTATAACTACTGTTCATGTTGACACCCAAACAGAAACACATGCAACTTTAAACCTTCAAAGAACATAAAAGAGTTAAATTACGCTTTTGAAAAATGTATTTATAAATATTATAATATAGGCAAATCCATCCAGGGCACAAAAAAAGATATAGTTTCACAAAGGATGATGATTTGAAGGAAAATGCCAGTGAACCAAGAAGGGTAAAAGGAAGGGGAGTGGAAAATATTACAGTAATTTTAATATGCATACATTATACACAAATATACACTGTATTATTTTTATCTCTCAATAAGGATAGATTGTATCTTAATATAAACCTTAATATAATGTTTTAAGTGTCAGTATTTTCTTCACTTGTGTCTTTCTATAGTTAGATAAGAGAAAATGTAAACTACTTCTTTTATATTATAGACAAAAACTCTAAACAAGTATTTATTAAATATAACAGCTGTACAATTGAAGTGATTTACCTTTTTAATTTTAACAAGTAATATAGAAAGTTATAGCCTTTCTGAATAAGCTCAAGATGGCAAAATGTGCTAGATTCTCATTTGGTACATATTAAGCAAATTATGTGATGTTTTGGTAAATATTTTAACCTTGTTTGTACTGTAGTTTGCCAGCAAAGGTACAATTTCATACAATAAGCAGGCATGAAGTTAATCAATTTTGGCAATCTGAAAATTACAGGTATAAATCTCCCTTTACAGTAGTAATATCCATTTTCTGCAAAACAGATGTGTTAAATAAACTTCAGGTACCATACTAATATGGCAGTGATATATTTGTAAAGTTAACATCTCAAATATTTTCTAGTGTAGTTTTGTAAATGGATAAATTGTGATGTATTCATACTAACTTAAAAGTCATAATTTTTATATCAGTATCATCTGATTTTTTTTCCTCATAATTTAGCCTGATAAATGTACAGAAACCAAACTAAGAATCTGAGAATGGGTATGTAGCTTAGCTGTTAAGATTCCCACATCCCATATTGGATTACCTGGGTTTAATTCCTGGCTCTAGCTCCTGACTCTAGTTTCTTGCCAATGCAGACTCTGGGAGGAAGCCATAGTGGGTCAGGTAACTGAGTTCTGGCCATACATGAAGGAGACCTGTATTGTGTTCCTAGCTACTGTCTTTGGGCTCAACCCAGCCCTGGCTGATGCAGGTATTTGGGGAGTGAACCAGCAGATGGGAGTGTTTCTCTCTCTCTCTCTCTCTCTCTCTCTCTCTCTCTCTCTCTGTATTCCTCTCAAATAAATAAATAATAAAAAACTCAAAGATAGAAAATTATCTCTGCCTTTTTCAACAACATAATCCCACCAAACAAAAGGAATAGATTTTGACTATCTTACTTTACTGGATTGCCAATTATAAAGTAGTTCTCCAGTCCCCCATTCTTATCATTTTCAGGAGAGCCTGGTTTACTGATGAAAATGAAGGAAATAAACAGAATGTAACATTTTCAACTGCTACAAAACAAGCCCATCTATTCATATTTGCATTCACTTTATCCTTCATTCCTTTGAAAATAGAGGAGACTTAGTGTTTGGCCTAGCCATTAAGACAGCGGTTGAGACACCTGCAACTCATACTTAAAGTGTCTGAGTTGAGTCCTCACTCTGTTCCCAAATCCAGCTTCCTGCTCAAGTGCACCCTAGGAAGTAGCTGGCGTGTGCTAGCTCAAGTATCTGAGTCCCTATCACCCATGTGGGAGGTCCCAGACCTCACCATGATGGGAATTTGGAGATTGAACCAGCAGGTAAGAGCACTCTCTGTCACTTTCAATCTGACTTCCTGCATCATAAATTAATTAATTAATTAATAAGTTAAAAGAAGAAGTGCCTTTCCTTCCAACCCTGTTAATTATGATTTTGGTTCCTATCTCTATGTGCCCTCTTTGAACCTTACACCATCTTTCTTGTCATCTATCTTGTATGCATTTAACCTTTTCAATAAGCTCTTTCTCATTAGCTTTTGTATTTGCTCAAGTTATACTCATCAAAAAACAGTAAAGCCACACAATCATAAAGGAAAAATCATATTGTCCCTGGATTTAGCATTACCTTTATTTTCACAGGCAAACGTTTAGAGCAAGTTGTTTAGAGCACTAAAACCATTATATCCAAGAATCTGTGTTGATAAGAGTGTCCTTTTGGAGGAGGTGAAACAAGTTGCATATATGTGTTTAGGAAATAGTTCTCTTCATTATAAAAGCAAGATTCCTTAGCATGGAACCCAAGGAATTCCATGCTCTGATCCCAAAGTTTATTTCAAATTTTATGGCTCCTTCATTCCTCTATGTATTCTATATTTCAGCTATTCCATATTGTCTTTCCGATATACATTAAATCACTTCCTCAACTAAAATGCCAACTCAGCATTTCACCATTCTTTAAATTATACTTGCTTTATAAAAACACATTGAAAGTTACATATTAATTGGAGACTTTTTTCCTTTTGACCTTCAGTTTAAATTCAATTTTCCCTTTAAATGTTTGTTCTAGCACCCATATTTATTTTCAATTTATTGCTTAATTTTAATTGTTTAAAATGATATTGGTAGTTCATTTAATTAACAAATAATGTCTAATTTGGCTTTATTTCTGTCTAGAAATACAGTGCACTATATAGATTTTTCAATAAAAAAGTCTGATAGCTCTTCTAGGAAGGAAAGATTTGTATAATTATCTTTCTCTCTTGAGTATCTACAAATAAATTTTGCTTTAGATATAAGAATGATTGCATCTGGATGAACTGTAATGTATGTTACTCCATGAGATACAGAAAGGATATCTGGGGTCTGAGTTTGAAATGTCCAGTGTCATGTTATTCCCTTAACCAAGAAAGACACAGTCAAAGAAATTAGATATCTAAATATCAGCTGGACTGATAAGATTGCATTAGAGAATGTGGCATGGAGCTACAGTCTGCATAAAACTTTGTCTTCCCAACTCAATAAAACCCAAGTACTCAATTTAGGCAAAGCATCATCTGGGTAAAGGGACACTCACTCACATGAAGATGTAGAACATCAGCCTCTGGAGGCTTACAACACATGGAAGCAGAGAGGAGGATACACAGGAACTAAAGTTCTACTAACCTCCCAACAAAGAGCCAAAACTAGTCTAAGCTAATGAGATTAACTATTGGTATTTGGCCAATTCACCTTCTGCTAACTCAGCCTGATATTTTGTTTCCCAACTCCAATGCAACTTCAACACTTCTTAGTCTAGTCCCTTATGTTCAAATTCTTATCCTCGTATGAAAATGGGGAAGAAAATTTTGTTATCATTTTTAAATAAATTTAGTTATGTTATTGAAGCCAGAAAATGAAAGCATGAAACATCTTTAAGACTATAGAGTGCTAATATTACAATTGCAGAATTTGAG
The DNA here is from genome assembly GCF_051225735.1 of Oryctolagus cuniculus. Lineage (NCBI taxonomy): Eukaryota > Metazoa > Chordata > Mammalia > Lagomorpha > Leporidae > Oryctolagus > Oryctolagus cuniculus. Next base: position 59,932,436 of record NC_142888.1, read on the forward strand.
GCATTGTGCTAGCCTGGTAATATATTTTGAAGTAGGAGACCTTGTAACGTTCTTTCACTTATGCCACGTTAGCTAAGGGGACAATACAGCATATATGGCAAAATAGTCAAGGCACATACAAGGCAGTTTACACTATCTACATGTAAGAATTACTCTCAATGTAAGCAAAGATTCTTTTATTTTATTGATTTAAAATATATATCCAAAATTTATTTGGCATCAGATTGCTTAATTGTCATAAAATTTATTAACATCTCATGTATTAATAGGATTTTTTAAATGTACATACAAACTTTGACATGGCAGAATCATAGAAAAAGACAACACATTAAGGACAGAGATCCTACATGGGGAGTAAGTGTGCAGAATCTTGATGAAGAATGGGATGGGAGAGGGAGTGGGAGATGGGATGGTTGCAGGTGGGAGAGAGGTTATGGGGGAAAAGCCACTATAATCCAAAAGTTGAACTTTGGAAATTTATATTTATTAATTAGAAGTTTAAAAAAGATAAACATCTAATTTTGCCACAAATATCCACCCAAATAGCATGCATAGTTTTTTATTTACTTTAATAACTATTCAGCAACTCCTATAATGATCAGAGAAGATGAGTTTTGATGTAGTTCGAACCCCTGAAGTAAAGACAATGGAATAATACAGAATCTGGAACTTCGCATTCTCACAATCCCTCCAGTTAGGCACAGTAGCAAGGACTCCACAGCCAGATTTCCCTGGACACTTCAGAGTGAAGAAATAAACCATAGTGTGATGCTATCCCTATGCTAAGTAAATTCACAGTTCAGTTCTGCCACTAAGGTAATAAAAGGGAAGATAGACAATAACATCTACTATTGTGAAACATCTTCACCAATGGAAATATGCTAACTAGAAAAACTGAAAAAAACATATGCGAAAGAAATTGTACTGTGATCTGCCTTCTCTAGAGAATGCTTTACCTTCTGATTGAGGATTGTTTCCTGAAGCTTAAGAAAATAATGAAAAGTGAAGCACACGTTCATGAGCAAATTTTAGAAAATGTGTGTGATTTGGAATATTGCCCTCAAATCCAAATACAAGTGGGTATTTGTTTTATAAGATACTTTAAAATTTTCAGAAGATAATAAAAACTTACAACAGGGTCACACAACTTAAGTACTTCAGAAGGAAAGGGTTATTACTCTGGGCAAATACGCCAAAGTAATTCCAAGACAGAACAGAAATTAAATGTTATAAAAATAACAATAATGATAATTTAACAATGAATTATGTATTCATTATTCAACCAGTAAAGCAGAAGGCAAGGTCTAATAGTCTGATTTTTTTAATGGAATTTCTATAAAAAGACAGTGGTACTTAAAATATGAGAGCAAGGGTCGTGTTGTTGAACTATTTAGGTTTTCAACCCTGTTACCTTATCTTCTTACTATATCATTATTAAATTTACATAGCCTATGTATCATTTGTTCATTCATAAAGAAGTTATAACATTAATATTTTAATCCCTTTCACAGAGAGATGCTGTGAGAATTAAATAAGATGATAAACATAATGCCAGGACTTCAACAACTGTTGAAAAGTGGAATAAAAGATAAAAATAAAAAATTTGGAGCAGACTTTTGGTACAGCAGTTAAGACACCACTTGAGACACCCATAACCAATATCAGAGTGCCTGGTTCGAGTTTCAGCTCTTTCATTTTCAAACTAGCTTCCTGTTGGCACATATCCTGAAAGGCAGCAGGTGATGGCTCAGCTTTAACTGGACACTTTCATCTCTTGGTAGGCATTCTTTTGATTACATTTTGTCTTCAGGATCATACTGGTAAAATCATGTTTCCTGTCCTGTTGCAGTTCAGGATCTCGATACCACTTGGTGAAAATTTCCATTGAAAAGTTCTGCTATTGTCTGAGGCTGATCTGGCTAAAACAGTTTCAGTACCCATGAAACAAAAAGTTTGTTCCATTTTAATTTTTCAGTCATAATTGCATAAACTGAACCAATTGAGATGTCTGTGGTATTGGCTGTGTTTCTGTTGTTAGTCTTCAGTATCCTTCAATTAGATCATGAACAAGATATTTTCCTTGAAAATTGACGTGGATGGTTTGCCACTGCATACTTCACCTTCACCACAGTCTCATCTCTTCTTAAAATGAACCATCCATTTAAAAACACAATTTCTTTTGGACATTACATCCATAAACTTTTCATAAATAATCAATGATTTTACTCTTCCTCACCAAAGCTTCACCACACATTATATATTTATATATATTATATTTATATATATTATATTTATTATACTATATTATATATTTATATGAATATATATTGTTTTCATTTAAATTTAAGAAGAATTTATATCTCTCTAATATAGATTCTTTTCAGACTAATATCTTAGTTCCTCAAACTTGATCCTATTCAAACATGTTATAACAGGTTAACACAAGTTTATTTTAGTGCAAAAACAGTTTTGAAATCCATGCAGTTTTTTTGATAATATTCATTTTTCTTGAACCTTTTGAAGCCCTTGTATGCTTAAAGCAGTCCACAAAACATGGTAAACAATAAAGTCAGCATATGAAGTATAAATTTCCCCACTGACTTGAGTCATTTAGCACTATAATGTTACAAGGGATCAACAAAAAATTTTGATGTATTTGGTCTCTTATTTTTTCTTTTTATTTTCTGTGTGTAATGTCTCTAAGACCAGTGAACAGCTTATTGAGAATAACACACATTCCACACATATCTCAAATAGTACCTGTTGTAGCTTTCCTTCTCTGGAAAGTAGGCAATTAGAGGAAATCGGAGCATGCAAAAGGTTGATTGTGGAGTAACACATGCGATAGGAAAAGCAGAGTGAATGGCGCTGGACCAGGGAAGTCATCAGACAATGATACAGAACTGACAACAGCCTGTGCCACGACAATGAGTAGCTCAAGAGCAGCGATTGCTCTTCAGCGAAGTCCCATGTTTAAGTGGGACTCGTGATGTCCTTGGACCAGCATCTTGCTCTATCGTTAGCTGAGCTTATTTCAAGAAGAGCGCGAATGCTGAGGTGGACCCTGAAAGAGTTAATAGGCCAGACTCCAAGCTCCCCACAGCCCTCACAGCTGGGCAGGAAGAACTTTCTTTCATGGAGTTCTGAACAGAACATCCTGCTGTGTGCTACAGTGCCTGAAACATTTTACTTTTATTTGCTGAGTAAGTGAATAAACAACGGACTGACCAACAGGGCAGGTAATTTTTCTCAGAACATAGTGATTTCAGACACATGCAGCCGGAACCCAAACCTGAATGTTCTGCCTCCAATGTTCATGCGCACACAAGGAACAAAAATGTTTTTCTGCATGAAGCACAGTGAGCAAATTGTGCACTATAGATGGCAGTGATGGTTCTGATTTTGATCTCAAATTCAGGAGTCAGATTGGCTTCAAATGCTGACTTCACCATTTACTAGTTCTGTGACCTTAGACATGGTATTTAACTCCTCTGTAGCTTTTTTTTTAAACTTTTATTTAATAAATATAAATTTCCAAAGTACAGCTTTCGGATTACAGTGGCTTCCCCCCACCCCCATAAATTCCCTCCCACCCGCAACCCTCCCATTTCCTGCTCCCTCTCCCATTCCATTCACATCAAGATTCATTTTCAATTCTCTTTATATACAGATGATCAATTTAGTATATACTAAGTAGAGATTTCAACAGTTTGCACCCACACAGAAACACATAGTGTAAAGTACTGTTTGAGTACTAGTTATACCATTAATTCACATTGAACAACACATTAAGGACAGAGATTCTACATGAGGAGTAAGTGAACAGTGATTCTTGTTGTTGACTTAACAATTGACACTTTTGTTTATGGCATCAGTAATCACCCTAGGCACTTGTCATGAATTGCCAAGGCTATGGAAACCTTTTGAGTTCGCCAACTCCGATCTTACTTAGACAAGGCCGTAGTCAAAGTGGAAGTTCTTTCCTCCCTTCAGAGAAAGTTACTTCCTTCTCTGATGGCCCGTTCTTTCTACTGGGATCTCACTCACAGAGATCTTTCCCTTCATTTAGGCTTTTTTTTTTTTTTTTTTTTTTTTTTTTTTTTTTTTTTGCCAGAGTGTCTTGGCTTGGCTTTCCATGCCTAAAATACTCTCATGGGCTCTTCAGCCAGATCTGAATGCCTTAAGGGCTGATTCTGAGGCCAGAGTGCTGTTTAGGACATCTGCCATTCTATGGGTCTGCTGTGTATCCCACTTCCCATGTTGGATCACTCTCTCCTTTTTAATTCTATCAGTTAATATTAGCAGACACTAGTCTTGTTTATGTGATCCCTTTGACTCTTAGACCTATCATTATGATCAATTGTGAACTGAAACTGATCACTTGGACTAGTGAGATGGCATCGGTACATACCACCTTGATGGGATTGAATTGGAATCCCCTGGTATGTTTCTAACTCTACCTTTTGGGGTAAGTCCGATTGAGCATGTCCCAAACTGTACATTTCCTCCCTCTCTTATTCCCACTCTGATATCTTATATAACAAATAACAACTTCCTTACCTTTGCTGTCAATAACATCATTTAAAAATCATATTTATGTATTTTCATTTTATTTGTAAGGCAGAGAGACAGGGAGAGAACATCCATCCACTGGTTCACTCACCAAATGCCTGCAGAAGCAATGAATGAGCCAGACCAAATCCAGGAGCCCAGAACACCCTCTGAGTCTCCTTTGTGGGTGACAGAGACTCAAGTATTTGGGTCATAATTTTCTCCCTCCCAGGATGTGCATTTGCAGGAAGCTGGATCTGAAGTAGAGTAGATAGGACTTTAGCCAGGCACTTCAATATAAGATGTGAGCATCTGGCCGGCGCCGCGGCTCACTAGGCTAATCCTCAGCCTAGCGGCGCCGGCACACCAGGTTCTAGTCCCGGTCGGGGCGCCGGATTCTGTCCCGGTTGCCCCTCTTCCAGGCCAGCCCTCTGCTGTGGCCAGGGAGTGCAGTGGAGGATGGCCCAGGTGCTTGGGCCCTGCACCCCATGGGAGACCAGGGAAAGCACCTGGCTCCTGGCTCCTGCCATCGGATCAGCGCGGTGCGCCGGCCGCAGCGCGCTGGCCGCGGCGGCCATTGGAGGGTGAACCAACGGCAAAGGAAGACCTTTCTCTCTGTCTCTCTCTCTCACTGTCCACTCTGCCTGTAAAAAAAAAAAAAAAAAAAAAAAAAAAAAGATGTGAGCATCTCAAATGGTGAATTAAGCCTCTGCCCAAACATCCACACCTAATAACTTCTTGATACTAATAGATAACATATATATATAGTTATAAATGTATGAATATTCCTGTTCACAATAACTCCATCACGTATATACTTTTATCACAAATTTAGAGATGGGAATCTAAGGCACAACAATGTTATGTAACTTGTACAAATTCTCACTACAAGGTAATGGTATATCATATTCTTATAAACATTGCTTATATAGAAGTATTTTTTAAAACTCAAATAAATAATGGAATATTTTTGACATTGTACAGTTCATCTTGAAATAAGTTCCAAGTGAAAGTGAATTATAATTTCTTGTAAATCAATTTAGCATACCTAGATGACTAATGTGAGAGGAATTCAAACAGCTCATGGAAAAGTAAAATTAAAAGAAAAGCTTCTTTGATGGGAAAAAAAACTTGAAATGTAAGCATAGTTTTTTTTTCATAATATACATTCTCCATGAATTTTTTAGACTCCTCAAATAAATCCATCGATGACAACATTTTATAAATGACTGAATGATGAAAAACATTGGTAAAACAAAGTATAAAAGTGTTATTATTTTTAATTTTATTATTTGAAAGACACAAAGACCCACACACAAAAAGGCAGAAGACAGACAGACAGAAAGAGATCTCCCATTCACTGATTTATTCTCCAAATACCTGCAACAGGGGGCTGGGGCTGGCCAAAACCAGAAGCTCAGAATTCAGTTCCATTCTCCCATGTGGGTGGCAGGGACCCAAGTACTTGAGCTATTACTTGCTGTCTCCAAGGGTGCAAATGAACAGCAACCTGAAATTGGAAGCAGGACTGGGACTCCAACCCAGGTACTCTGAGAGCAGATATAGGCATCCCAAATATTATCTCAACCATTGTGCCAAACGACTACCCCTAAAATACAAAAATTTTAATTGATGAAGATGCCTACCTTTCAAGAGTAGAGACTAGCTTATAAGTTAATAAAAGTCACGTTAAAATATTTCCTACTAAATTAAATTATTTATTACTATGTAATCCTATATAAAGCTTGCTTTCTCTTACATTGTAATAATATAGCTTACTGAAAGTAAAATGAATGAAAATGAGAAGTATTTTATTTGAACAAGTACTAGCTATTCTAATTTTAATTATATTTGCAATAGTTAAGTTTTTAGAAAGTACAAATGAACTTCAAAAAATCCATGAAAAAGGGATTTTTTAAAAAGATTTATTTATTTTATTTGAAATTCAGAGTTACAGAAAGAGAGGAGAGGCAGAGAGAGAGAGAGAGAGAGAGAGAGAGAGATCTTCCATCTGCTCATTCACTCCCCGGATGGCTGAAACTGCCAGAGCTGCGCCGATCTGAAGCCAGGAGCCAGGAGCTTCTGCCAGGTCTCCCTTGCGTGTGCAGGGAGCATCTTCTACTGCTTTCCCAGGCCATAGCAGAGAGCTAGATCGGAAGTGGAGCAGCTGAGATGCGAACTGGCACCCACATGGGATGCCGGCACTCCAGGTGGCGGCTTTACCCTTTAAGCCACAGCACTGGCCCCACCCCACCCCCAAATGAAAGGGAATTTTAAAAAAGTATTTTGTGGGGCCTGCACTGTGGTGCAGAGGGTTAAAGCCCCAGCCCACAGTGCTGGCATCCCATATATGCACCGGTTCGCGTCCCATCTGCTCCTCTTGAGATCCAGCTCTCTGCTATGGTCTGGGAAAGCAGTGGAAGAGGACCCAATTCCCTAGCCCCCTGCACCCATGTAGGAGAACCGGAAAAAGCTTCTGGCTTTGGATCAGATCAGCTCTGGCCATTGCGGTCATTTGGGGAGTGAACCAGTGGAATGGAAGACTGACCTCTCTCTCTCTCATGCTCTACCTCACTCTTTCAAATAAATAAAATAATTCTTTTTTTAAAAAAAGTATTTTGTTTAAAAACACTTTGAAATCCATATGTAGATTCTTATGCTACAATTTCCATCAACTTTTAGTAGATCCTTTGTATGCATGAATTTCAAAACTGTAGTACCAAATAAACTTATCTTTTAATCTCATTTTCTTTGTATCTGTATGTGCCAGTTATGTGTGACATACAGCTTCTCTATTCATGAGGCATAAATTAATGATGGGTTTTCATATTTAACCATATCAAAACCGTCAGACCATAGTCTGCTTCTTCTGAAAGAGAAATGTATTTGACTAATATGTGTATGACATGTTTCATTTCAAATATTTTCTTTTTCATAATATTACTTGAGAGATATTTGTTGAATTAAGCCTAACAATTTGGATTGACTGTGTAACTGAGTTTTGCAAAGCTTTACCGTGCAAGATTAATTATAGGATAAAGTATTGTTTGTAGGCTGGAGTATAGAATTGGAATGACAAATAATCCATTCACTCATTTCTTGAATCTTTTAATTTTCAGACGATTGCACATTCACATGTAATTTCATAAATTAATAGAGACTCCATATACCTTTCCACTCAATTTCACCCAATGGTAGGTAACACTGTACATAACTATAGCACAATATTACAATAAAAGAACTGGCATTGGTACAATCCATTGACTTTATATTTCAACAGTTTCACATGTGTGTGTATGTTTGTGTGTGTATTTTGTTCTATGAATTTTATCATGTGTGTCAATTTATGTGATCATAACCATAGTCGAGATGCACAGCAGACTCATGACAAGGTTCCTTTTTGCTACTCTATTATAGACACATGCACTCCCCTTCACTCATTCTCACACCCTCCTCAATTCCTGACAATCACTAATCTCTGCTTTTGTCATTTTAAGAGTATATATAAAAATCATACTTTTTGTACTAATTTTATTCTTAAAGATCTATCAGTGACTTGATCAGCCCTTGTCCTAACTGTTGATATACAACTTAATACTTTATCCTTTTTAGTATTTTTTTGTTCTACTTAATACCATTGGTTGAACACTTTAATTAACATACAATTATTCTTAGGTGTTTAAATTTAACTGAAAACTGATCTCTGTTCAATATAAGAGTGAGAATAAGAGAGGGAGATGTACAATTTGGGACATGCTCAATTGGACTTGCCCCAAAAGGTAGAGTTAGAAACGTGCCAGGGGATTCCAATTCAATCACATCAAGGTGGTATGTACTGATGCCATCTCACTAGTCCAAGTGATCAATTTCAGTTCACAATTGATCATAATGATAGATCTAAGAGTCAAAGGGATCACATAAACAAGACTAGTGTCTGCTAATACTAACTGAAAGAATTAAAAAGGAGAGAATGATCCAACATGGGAAGTGGGATTCACAGCAGACCCATAGAATGGCAGATGTCCTAAACAGCACTCTGGCCTCAGAATCAGCCCTTAAGGCATTCAGATCTGGCTGAAGAGCCCATGAGAGTATTTCAGGCATGGAAAGCCAACACACTCTGGCAGAAAAAAAAAAAAGCCTAAATGAAAGGAAAGATCTCTGTGAGTGAGATCCCAGTGGAAAGAACGGGCCATCAGAGAAGGAGGAAAGAACTTCCACTTTGACTATGACCTTGTCTAAATAAGATCAGAGTCAGCAAATTCAAAAGGCTTCCATAGCCTTGGTAACTCATGACTAAAGCCTAGGGGGATTACTGATGCCATAAACAAGAGTGTCAATTTGTTAAGTCAACAACAGGAGTCACTGTGCACTTACTCCTCATGTAGGATTTTTGTCCTTAATGTGTTGTTCAATATGAATTAATGCTACAACTAGTACTCAAATAGTATTTTACACTTTATGTTTCTGTGTGGCTGCGAACTGTTGAAATCTTTACTTAATATATACTAAATTGATCATCTGTATATAAAGAGAATTGAAAATGAATCTTGATGTGAATGGAATGGGATAGGGAGCTGGAGTTGGGAGGGTTGCGGGTGGGAGGGACATTATGGGGGGAAAAAGCCATTGTAATCCATTAGCTGTACTTTGGAAATTTATATTTATTAAATAAAAGTTATAAAAAACTATCTTTTTTTTCATTTATCAGTAGTTTATCTCTTTATATGAATGGGTAGAATGTTGGATGTGTGTATTAATTCCCTCCAGAGAAACGGTACCAATAGAATATATAATAGTGGATTTATTAGGAGAATTAGATCACATGATTATGGAAGGTGAGATGTCTCACAATATGTCAGAGGCAAGCAGTAGAACCAGGAAAGTACCAGGTGTAATTTAGTTGTGGGCTGAAGAACACACTCTCAACGAGATTCATAATTGAAATAAGTCCTGGAGTCAGAGGGCCCAAGAACTAGAAACAAAAAATAATTACAGGGGCCTGTGCTGTTGCATAGTGGGCTATGCTTCCATCTATAGCATCAGCACCCATATAGGAGCTGGTTTGAGTCCCTGCTGCCCCTCTTCTGATCCAGCTCTCTGCTTCTGGCCTGGGAAAGCAGTGGAAGATAGCTCAAGTCCTTGGGCCCTGCACCTGCATGGGAGACCTGGAGGAAGCTTGTGGCTCTTGGCTTCAGATCAGCCCAGGTTTGGCCTTCACAGCCATTTGGGGAGTGAACCAGCGAATAGAAGGCCTTTCTCTCTGCCTCTCCCTCTCTGTCTGTAATTCTGTCTCTCAAATAAATAAATAAAATCTTTTTTAAAAAAATTACTCAGCTTCAGAAAAAGGAGAGAGAAATGACCTTTCCTCTGCCATTTTTTTTTTTCTCTTTGGGATGTCAACATATTGAATGGTGCCCTTAATATTGGTGAGTGTAGATCTTCTTTACTCAGCCTGTTGATTCAAATGTTAATCTCTTTCAAAAAAAACACTCTCACAGACAACCATAAATTCTATTTTACTAGCTATCTGGGCATCCCTTAACAGAGTTAAGTGACATATAAAGTTAGTCATCATTTAAGTGTACCTCTTGTCAACTTCGCACTTGTACATGTCTCCTTAAGTCATAATAAAGACAATAATAAGATCATAACTCTGCCTAACATGGTATCCTACTTACAAATGAAAATATACAAGTTCCTTTTTCATAAAGTGTATTACTTGAGTGATGTTTACTATTTTTAGTTGGCTCAAAAATTATGGAGAATCACTATTCCCAATTGGCTCACTGTTTGTCCTATTTTGATCCATTTATCAGTCAAAAAACAGCCATTTATAACTCCCCGAGTTGCGATGTTAAATGCAGAATCTCTGCTCAGTGAAGCTGCATCAGTAAGTTCAACCTGATGCAACCTTTTGTTCCTTCCACCATTTTTGCATACTTATAATATGTAACCCTGCACGTGTTTCTTCAGTTTTTGCTTGTATAAATTTGAAAACTCAAATAGTTCTTTTTTAACTTTTATTTAATAAATATAAATTTCAAAAGTACAACTTTTGGATTATAGCATTTTTCCCCCTATAACCACCCTCCACGTGCAAACCATCCCATCTCCTACTCCCTCTCCCATCCCATTCTTCATTAAGATTCATTTTTAATTATCTTTATATACAGAAGATCAACTTTGTATATCCTAAGTAAAGATTTCAACAGTTTGCACCCACACAGACACACAAAGTATAAAGTAACTGTTTAAAGACTATTTTTACCATTAATTCTCATAGTACAACACATTAAGGGCAGAGATCCTACAAGGGGAGCAGGTGCACAGTGACTCCTGTTGTTGATTTAACGATTGACACTCTTATTTATGACGTCAGCAATTAACCAAGGCTCTTGTCATGAGCTGCCAAGGTTATGGAAGCCTCTTGAGTTCATAAACTCAGGCATGGAAAGCCAAGACACTCTGGCAGAAAAAAAGCCTAAATGAAAGATCTCTGTGAGTGAGATCCCAGTAGAAAGAACAGGCCATCAGAGAAGGAGGTAACTTTCTCTGAAGGGAGGAAAGAACTTCCACTTTGACTATGACCTTGTCTAAATAAGATCGGAGTCGGCAAACTCAAAAGGCTTCCATAGCCTTGGTAACCTTATTTAGACAAGGCCATAATCAAAGTGGAAGTTCTCTCCTCCCTTCAGAGAAAGGTATCTCCTTCTTTGATGGCCTGTTCTTTCTACTGGGATCTCACTCACAGAGATCTTTCATTTAGGTTATTTTCAAATAGTTCTTTTGGAGTGTGGTACATCTCCTCATTGGATATATTTTGTACCTTACCTTTAAGGATCTGCAGGGACATGAGTATAATTATAGGCATCGAAGGGAAGAGAGATGGTGGGCCTTGGTACTGGGTAGGAATTTTTTATTTGTATAAGGTGAACAGATTTCATGTATTTCACATATTCCGATTTAAGAGCATAATGATACTTCCCATCCTACCCTCCCTCCCACCCACATGTGCATCCTCCACACTTCTGCCTCATTCCTTTCTTATTTTTTCTTTTAATTTTTAAAATGACATATTTTCAGTTTATTTTATAATCACATGCTTAACCTTCCACTACATGAAGAATTCAACAAGTAGTAAGTAGAAAAACCACTGTTCCTCAAGTGTATAGACAAGGGCTGTATGAAATAATCAAATCTCAACTGTGGGGAGCAATCCAGACTGGACTAAGTTACTGGAATTAAGACTTATTCTATGCATCTGCTCTCCCACAATATGGCGCTGGGAGAGAAGTAAACAGCTTCCACACAGCTGCCTCCAGTTCAACCAATAAACTGTAGGACTCGCTCCTGATTGGAGGAGAGCAGCGTACTTGGTGTGTGGGCAGCCGAGTTGGGATTGGTGGAAGAGGACTATAAAGGAGGAGAGAGACAACATGCACCAGGAACATCTATGGGGAACATCTAAGGGAACCCGTGCAGCCCCCGAGAAGAACCGGCCGGCGGTGTGCCGCTCCCCTGCGGAAGTGGGGAATGTGGCCAGGGGGAACTGCCCTTCCACGGAGGTGGAAGGGATAGTAGCCAACCCGGGAAGAACCAGCAGCAAACCCGGGGAGGGCCAAGCAGACGAAAGAACAGCGCAGGGTCCTGTGTCGTTCCTCCACGAAGAGGGGGAGCGACATAATGGTGCCGTGACTCGGATATGAAGCCTAGGCAGGGTTTAGTGTCGTTCCTCCACGAAGAGGGGGAGCGACACTCAACATGTCAATTTTGGTCATATACATTACTTTTTTTTGCACCCTGTATAATAGTTACCACAAATCAGGAAAAACATGATATTTGTCTTTTGGGGACTGACTTATTTCACTAAACATAATGGTTTACAGTTGCATTCATTTTGTTGCAAAAGACAGAATTTCATTTTTTATGGCTGAGTAGTATTCCATAGTTTATAAATATTGTAATTTCTTTATCCTGTCATCAGTTGATGGACGTCTGGGTTGATTCCATCTCTTAGTTACTTAGTTACTATGAATTGAGCTGCAGTAAACATGGAGGGTACAGATAACTCGTATTCTGATTTCATTTCATTCAGGTAAATTCCCAGGAGTGGGATGGGTGGGTCATATGGTAGATCTATTTTCAGATTTCTGAGTAATCTCCATGCTGCCTTCCATAGTGGTTGTACTAGTTTAGATATCATGATTTATTCATTTATTTATTTGAAAGTCAGAGAGAGGAAGAGGCAGAGACAGAGGGATCTTCCTTTTGCTGGTGCATTCCCCAGATGGCTGCAATAGCCACGGCTGGGCCAGGCAGAGGCCAGGAGCAAGGAGCTTCGTACCTGTCTCACATGGTTGGGAGGGGCCCAAGCATTTGGAACATCTCCCTCTGCTTTTCCCAGGTCATTGTCAGGGAGCTGGATCAGAAGTGGAGCAGGCAGAACACAAACTGGCACCCATATGGGATGCTGGAGTCGCAGGCAGTGGCTTTACCAAGTATGTGCCACAGCATTGGCTCTGGAATTGGCATTTTCTTGCATGGCAATTGCCTCAAGGGAGGTCTTTATAATTTACTTAAGCAATGGAAGTGTAATCTGTTCAAATTAGGCAAAAGGACTTATTCCACTGGAGATGGAGTGCTGCTGCCAAAGATAGAAAGTCCACTTCTGCCGAATTTTGAAGCCCCTTTTTGCCAAGTGGAGAGAACTCCTCCAGTGGCAAAACAAACAAACAAACAAACAAACCACAACAATAACTCATCCGAATGTAGAGGCCTAATGTCCACAGCTTCATCAGCATCTTTCCATGTGTTACCATCCCAGGTTAAAGGATCCCAGTCGTTCCCAGTCAATGCCCACACTTTGACAGTACACACCTTGTGAGGCTACAGGTTCAATTCACATTGTAATTCACCCAACTGCAAGACAGGTTTCTACCCTACATTTTCATCGATTCTTCCCTGCAGCTACAGGAAATAAGACTCTCTCAGAGCACACCTAGGAGCTATTAGGTTATTTAGGGCACTTGAGCTCAGGATTCGAATCTTTGAGCTTATCTCTTTTTTTTTTTTTAACCTCTTAGTCCAGTGGCATTAGGGGCAACCAGCTAATGTCATTATATTCCTTAGTTGTCTAAAAATGTCCTAAAGTAGCATATACAGAACTACTTAGCACCCTGATTTTTCTAGTGGTAGATTAGGAATATAAAATACAGATATTTGGTACAACCATATTGCCAGTTCATACAGTGGACTATCAATGCTCTATTTAATACTGGGAAATAGAGTCATAGACATTTTAAATCCAATCAAATTAGGCAGCCTAGGCCAGAAGTTCCCAAGTCAATTCAGTAAAGTAGCCTTTAAAATTCTATCCCTCAAGAACCACTGTCAGTAACAAAAATCTGTTTCTAAAGTGTCTCCACAAAAATATAATGAACAGGATGGGAATCTCTCTCTCTCTCTCTCTCTCTCTCTCTCTCTCCCTCTCTCTCTCTCTCCCTCTCTCCCTCTCTCCCTCTCTCCCTCTCTCCCTCTCTCTCTCTCTCTTTCTCTCTCATCTATTCATCTAATTATCTATGAGAGACAAATAGACACCGAAAAGGAGAGTTACTGTATGAATTGACTCATACAATTACGGAGGCCAATGAATCCCACATTATGCCATCTACAAGTGTTGGACAAGTCCCCTGTTAGCATACACCCTGTTACTTATAAGAACTGGATTCACCTTCTGAGGAAGAGAACATTTATTTTTATTACAGGCCTGTAGGAGAAAGAAGCAGGTCATATGGAGGCCCAAAGCAATGTCCCCATCCAGAAAGAGGTTTGGGGATTTATAGAGCTTAGGAAAACTAGGGCAGAACTGGGTGTAACAAAATGACAGAATATAATAGGTGCAGACGAAAGGGGTGTGGAATGTCCTTTCAACATGTATCTTGACAAATCATGTCTACATACATCGTATCTTCAATGATGACTGCTGAAACATCACTGGTAATCTTTCCTCTTATATTATAATGAGCCATAAAGTAATTGTGGTCGTTTTGATCTCATCTGCACGAGCTCCAGGTACAGAGCCGGCTGCAGCTGCTTCTGTCCAGTTTTATCAGTGACCATGGAAAGACAGCTCAGCAGATCAGATTTTTTTTTGAAAACAGCAACTATTACAGATTTGCAACTTACTATACAACAAATGTGCAAATAACCACAAAGAACTATTGTGGGGTGTTAGTACTTTAGAGAGTCCCAGGGTTGCTTCCTTTTTTGTCTACAGTTTCACAAGCAGGACAACCAGGAAAGTCAGTGACATAATTAATTTCACATCCATAGGCCAGAGAACAGTGGAGCTGATGGTATAAATCCCACTCCAAGGCCAAAGGCCTGAGAATCCTTGGAACCTCAGTATAAGGAGCAACAATTTTTTTAAACATTTATTTATTTTATTGGAAAGGAAGAGTTTCAGAGAGAGAGGCAGAGAGAGAGAGAGAGAGAGAATCTTCCATCCACTCATTCACTTCCCAAATGGCTGCAATGGCCAGAGCTGTACTGATTTTAAGTCAGGAGCCAGTAACTTCTTCCAGGTCTCCCACATGGGTACAGGGGCCCAAGGACTTGGGTCATCCTCGGCTGCTTTCCCAGGCACATTAGCAAGAAACTGGATCAGAAGTGGAACAACCAGGACTCAAACCTGCACCCATATGGGATGCTGGCACTGTAGGCAGTGGCTTTACCCGCTGCACCCCATCGCTGGCCCAGTATTTAAGGACCAAAGAAGACTGATGTCAGTACTCAAGAAGTGAGAGACAGAATTTACCTTTCCTCCTCTTTTTCTGTTCTGTTAGAACCTTTAGGAATTGAATGATGTCCACCCCCACTGGTGAGGGCAGATTGCCTTTACTCAGTCTTCGGATGCAAATGCTATTGTTTTTTATAGGCACGCTCACAGATAGTGTTTTACAGTAGTCCTCTTCATTCACAGTTTGGCTCACTGGACTTTCAGTTAGCCACAGTCAAGTGCAGTCTGAAAATTTTAAATGGAAACTTCCAGAAATCCCTCACATTGTAGCTGTCTCACCTGAGATGTGAATCATCTATGTCAGACTGTCCACGCTGTCTATACTATCAATCCACTTGCCATGTTGTGGGGAGCAACTGGGAGCAACTCGGACTAGACTGTTACTGGAATTAAGACTTATTCTATGCATCTGCTCTCCCACAATATGGCGCTGGGAGAGGAGGAAACAGCTTCTACACAGCTGCCTCCAGTTCAACCAATAAACAGCAGGACCTGCTCCTGATTGCAGGAGAGCAGCATACTCGGCGTGTGGGAGGCAGAGTTGGGATTGGTGGAAGAGGACTATAAAGGAGGAGAGAGACAACATGCACCAGGAACATCTATCTGAAGGAACACCTGTGCAGCCCCCGAGAGAGCCGGCCGGCGGTGTGCCGCTCCCCCGCGGAAGTGGGGAAAGTGGCCAGGGGGAACCACCCTTCCACGGAGGTGGAAGGGTCTGTAGCCAACCCGGGAAGAACCAGCAGCAAACCCGGGGAGGGCCAAGCAGACGAAAGAACAGCGCAGGGTCCTGTGTCGTTCCTCCACGAAGACGGGGAGCGACATCATGTAATAGCTATCTCAGTTACCCAATATACTGTAATGCTATCACAGTGCTTGGGCTTGTGTTGAAGTGATCCTTACGCAGTAGTCTCATGCCACAACAGTGTCTATGTCAATCACCTCACTTCATCGAATCGTGTAGGCATTGTATCATGTCAGATCATCATAGGAGGAAAAAGAGTACAGTACAATAAGGTATGTTGACAGAGGGAAAGATCACATTCATATAACTTTTATTGCAGTTTATTATTACTGTAAGTGTTCTGTTTGTTACTTGTTATTATTGTTGATATCTTAATTCCTTAATTTATAAATAAAATTATCACAGTATGTATGGATATAGACAGATATGGTTATAGAGATAGATAGGAAAAATATTATATATATATATATGTATATAATTCAATTTCAGGTATTCATTGTGTATCTCGGAACACATTCCCTTCAGATAAAAGCAGGACTACTCTACCAGCTATATGAGCATCCCTTAACTCAGTCAAATTGTGCACAAACTGACTATCCCACTATGCAAGTAAAATATAGATTCTGCTGTTGCTACATAGAGTATTCAATAAATATCTATCACATCTACTTGGTTTATTTGAATGTTATATTTTTATTAATCAAGTTATAGATTCAGTAGTTGTTCAATCCATTATTGTAAATGAGGTATCTAAATCTGATACTATTCTTATTAAAATACCTTGTTTCATGTATTTTGGGATACTCTTCATAGGTGTTTGTTATTATTGTGATGGATTAACACTTTTATCATTGTAAAACATCATTCTTCACTTCTAAAAATACTTTTGATTTAAAATCTAATTCTAATTTGTCTGATAGTAATGTAGCCACTTCAGCTTTCTTGTTGTTTCTACCTGTTTATTTTCAATCTTCCTTTATCTTTGAATCTAAATTTATCTTCTACAGAAAGAATATAGTTGCAACTGATTTATATATAAAATATAATCTGCACCTTTTGATTAGAATGTGTAATCCATTCACATGAGATGTTAATGTTGATATGTTTGGAAACATGTCTGCAGTATTACTTTTTGTTTTCTATGTTTCATTTCTTTTTGTTTCCTTATCTCTCCTTTATGTGTTTATTTGCATTAATATGATATTTTCTAGTATACAATTTTAATTATTTTTATGATTTTTCAATGTATTTTTAAAGTCTTTTGTTTGTTTTTAGTAGTTCCACTAGGGTATAGAGATGCATCCTAATATATCAACATCTACTTCAAAGTCAGACTAATGTAAATCCAATAAGATCTACAAAAACACTCCTGTATGATATTTTTCTCCTTTCACTTTTTTGTGTTATTACCTTTATACATAGAATTGGGAGCACAACATATCTGGGAGAGAGAACTGAGCTTCTGGGTGCCACAATAGCTATTGGAGGCAAGAACAAGCCAAAATGAAAGTAACAGTGACTCCTTTAATCACTTGCTGAGCTAGTTATAAGCAAGAGCCTAAAACTACAGAAAGCACAGATGCCTCTGTTTCATTTTCCCCCATGGAACAGCACAGCAGGTAAAGAACAGGTGGAGTAGCATAGACATGCTGGGCTCACCGTCGAAGAAGCCCTGATACAATGGCTTAAGAAGTTTTATGAATTCTAGAGTCAGGAGGATAGTGAGAGGGAGAACTAAGGATGTCAAGTTACTGAGTACTGAGTCAGAGTGAGTAAAGGGTCTTCAAGATTTCCCCTCACAAGGAGGCTTCCACAGAGGACCCCCATCAAAAGCTTTGGTTGAAGAGAGCTGGGGATGAAGGTACCTGGACTAAGGAATGTGAATGTGTATGTGAGCATGCCCAAGGCAGGCATGAGAACTTGACTGAAGCCCCTCAGAGGCTGTTATGCACTGCTTTTGCCCAAGTCTGATGTGGGAAGCTTCCCCACACAAGGCCTACCAGGTAAGGTATGGTCTGTCCAGAAAAATCACACAAAAGTATTCTACCAGGAGCTGAGCTCCTCACCTCCTTCTTTAAAATAACCAGGTCCTGAGCAAGAGACATACATGACCTTATCATGGACCCGAATTGGTCAGACTTTGAGGGACTGAAACAATAATCATGTAATCAGTCTGAACCAACAGTGGCGCAGTGCCATTATCAAGATAACTCCAAACCGGATGATCAGGCTTGCTGGGAGATTGACTGTAATCATGAGTCGCAGCATTAAAGGCAAGAAAAGATGTCTCACAACCCACTAAGGTCTGCTCTAGTGATCCAAGCATCTTCTTTCTTTTAAGTTTTTGGATGATCGAAGCATCCAGTTAAGCATTATACAACTGTGGTCAATACGCTTAAGCCAACTCGAATGCCTTCCAGGTCTGAAGCACTGTCATGATTGTCAAGGTAACACATAAAATAAGCATGATCCCAGGATGTACATGTGGTCCCTTCCTTCGGAAATGACAAATTTATAACGTCAGGGCACCCTAAGCAAGACACAGATTAATCAATTAGAGTAGCAGGGCTATCTATCAGTGTGGTCTCCCATCATGGAGCCTCCTGCTCCAGGGTGTTCAGTCTACTTGAAGTCCTTGACTGCCTGTTGCCTAACTGATGCAGTCATCTCCAGTTTTGCTTATCTATTACACCAGTTTAAAAGCCTCAGAAGCATGGATGACTAGCAGAGGAATTTTGCTTTGAAAGTGCAGATGCCAAGGCTATCTTCTGCTGTTCAAAGCTTAAATCTCCTACAAAGTCCGTTGGCACTGTCAGATGTGATTATAGGCTCAGCAGTAAATATGAGGCCAAAGAATTCGCAGCAGCTTGGAAGGTGGAATTAGGGGTTGTTCTTCAGGCAGGGATCACTTATATCCTCCCCCTTCCTTCTTCTTAGGTACAGCATTTCAGATTTTTGTTCTTGTTATAATCGTATCCCATTTAGTAATTAAAATCTGATTGTTAAAAAATAATGTCCTATTTGTATCCAGGCTGTTTGGAAGGATTAAATGCAAAAGGAATAAAAGTATTTTTAAAGAAAAATATTGTTATATACATACACAAGGTTTAAAACTTAATATAAATTCTTCTATTAAGATATTATAAATCTAGTTTCAGAAACCGCCTCCCCTGCTATTTAATAGTCACACTGAATCTCCAGAAAAGTATCTCAAAACCTGTTAAAGAATTGCGTACAATAAAAGGAAGAAGACACAGGGGCTGGTGAAACATACAATGCAAATCTGAAGAGGCATTTTGGGGAATTTTTGAATGGGCACTTCAAGTTTCCTGAGATTTGTAGTCCAGTCTTGAGTTATTCTGACCCTTT
The DNA here is from genome assembly GCF_051225735.1 of Oryctolagus cuniculus. NCBI lineage: Eukaryota > Metazoa > Chordata > Mammalia > Lagomorpha > Leporidae > Oryctolagus > Oryctolagus cuniculus. The sequence continues at coordinate 59,951,899 of NC_142888.1, forward strand.
CCACCTGCTGCTTAAGTCAGTTCTTTGATTTTCCATTAAAATGTTCAATTGCTCCCATGGCTTGGAGATGATATGGTGCATGGAGAGTCCATCATATTTCCATGATTGAGCTCACTGATGTGTGGCCTAGGTTTCAAATTCAAGGCCACTAACTCATGCAAAGTGCTTACGAAACAAATATGGTCATGTAGGATTTGTGTTGTGTCACCAGTGTCAGTGGAACAGGCAAAATAGCTGGGCAAAAATATACGCGATGACAACGCAGTCAGGATGCCGTGAGACACTCTGGATGAGATGAGAGGGCCAGATATGAATTTGTCTGCCAAGAACATCCTGGCCCATTGGCCCAACAATCTGTCCCTGGGTGTAGTTAGCCTTGGCCAAGACCTGGCAGACAGGATAGGTTTTCCACGGTTTGGCATCTTTGGATGTTAGTGGCAATCCATACATATAGGCCCAGTCTAGGGTGGTGTCTCTCTTCTCATGGATCACCCTCTCACAGTTCTAGGAGGAAATCAGTTGCCTATTTGCTTCTTCTACAGAAAATGGAAGTTTAATCTCTGCACAAGGATGGCAAGCATAATTTGAGTTTTGGTTATATCCTTCTCTGGCAGTGTAGGGGTCTCACTGGTAAGTATTCATATGGAAAACAGAAATTTTTTTAGTAGCATAATTTTTTAATGATTTATTTATTTATTTGAAAGGCAATATTACAGAGGTGGAGGCAGAGACAGAGAGAGAGAGATTGTCCACCTGCTGGTTCACTCCCCAAATGGCTGCAATGGCTGGAGCTGAGCAATCCTATGCCAGGAGCCAGGAGCTCCTTCTGGGTCTCACATGTGGTACAGGGGCCCAAGGAGTTGGGCCATCTCCTGCTGCTCTCCCAGGCACATTAGCAGGGAGCTAGACCAGAAGTGGAACAATCGGAATTCAAACCGGCACCCTTATGGGATGCCAGCACTGCAGGAGGCAGCTTTACTCACTACACCATAGCGCTGGCCCCAGCAGAATTTATTTTTGCCGAATGTATTGTCCCTACATGGGGGTTTGTTTTATGTATTAGTTTGAAACTTGCCAGTGAGTCAATCAAATGGGCAGTCCGTTAGTTCCAGCTCCTGAGTTAGGTAAGTTTGAGGTCTTCCTCATACCCCTTTACACTGGCCCTAACTGAAGGAATTCCTGTCAGGCCTTGTGGGCAGGGGCTAGTGGAGTGCACATGGATAATACATCAATAGCAACAATATATTTTAGTAGTGGAGACCAAAGCAATGGTAGGTTATTATAGGCACCTAAAAGATCCACTCATATTGGGTAGTAGTGGCCTCAGACCCCAAAGAGTGAGCTTGATTTGTTTCTCCTTCATGTTTGTGCCAGGAATTGTCAGGATTATAGTATCCTGTGTACTAGTGTCTTAAAAAGCCCAAGAAGTATGATTGTCTCATCTCTCTGTTGAGCTTTAACCTTGGCATGTGGCCTCTGGATACCCTGAGGACTGAGGAACATTGGCTAAATATTGACTCATATTTATTTCTAAAGGCCGAGGGTTCTGAGCCAAAGACACAAAAGACCTAAAAGACACCAAGGCCCATCAAGAAGACATAGAACCGCTGTTAGTCACAAGGGCTACCTGCCAGAATTTGGTCATAGGTTGTCTGTAATCGCAGCGGGGGGTTGGGGGGGTGGGGTGGGCATGAGGATGCAGGTAGAGCAGTAGACCCAGGAAAACAGCTGTGTCCCAGATGGGGTTCCCAGCCTCTGTATAGGGTATGCCAGTTTCAGTGAATCGGCTTTTCCAGGAGTGAGTGAGCCTGGAAGACTGGCTGCAGCTATGATTGCTGATGCTCCTTGAGTTCTGTCATCCTGGCAGTGTGTCCTTGCAGGGCACAGTGAAGGAGAGGGGGTGTAGTAAGGCACCCCTTACCACGTCAGTATCCCATACTAGCTTTTCGCAAGATTACCTCTGGGGAGGGTTTAAATCTGTCTCTAAGGTGTTTTCAAGGTTACTGGACAAAGCGATCCAATGGTCTCTACATTTTTTTTTTATTCTTTTCTAAAATTTTAGCAATTTACTGTCCTGAGGGGGATGTGTTAGGGTCAGAGGCATGCTTACCCAGCTCGTGAGACCGCTGAGTATCTCTGGTTCCAGCGTCAGAGGGCCACAAGAAGCGGCTGGGGAAGTGCTTCCCTCCCTCCCTTTTTCTAAATTCCTCAGTTGGATGTCTGGGGCGATGCCGCTGATTCCGCTCAGCTAGGGAGTCGAGGACGAAAGAGGAGGACGAAAGTTTTCCATCTGTACCGAAACACTGTGTAAACCAAACACTAGCAACCTCCCGGAATGCCTTATGGCTTCAGCTAGCCTGTCCCCAGACCCACTAACAAAGTGCCCAGCAGGACCCTCAAACTACTGCAAATGAGCTGTCAGTAGCTCCATAGAGGTCTCCCGAGGCTCTGCTAGCATTCTTCGAATGTGCTTTGCCAGATTGTTATTGTGCTTAATGGACTACTCTCCTCACTTTATCTTTTGGTTAGATACTCCGCTGAGCTGGGAGAGGAAGCTAAACTGCTCCATGGAGCATGACGTCAAGGATCAGATGTATTAAGACAGCTGCAGGAATTGTCTTACCCTTGAAGGTTTCCTGAACCAAAGTCTATGGCAATTCTAGGGACCTTGAAGAGAAGGGTGAGGGATGTAAAAACGCTCAGTTGACTCTGGGAAAAATATCTGCAGGATTTTGCCATTCTATTCCTGTGAGAAGGGCTCAGCAGTGGCACCTCAAGAGGACTTCAGCTGAAAACCTCAGATAAAGACATTAAGCAATGAAAGTGCTGGCACTAGGAATGCAAATATGAGAGCACTTCAAAAGGTTTGTTGGGAATGGAATAAAAGAAATGATTATTTTGGTCAGTTTTTTAAAAATCCATGGTTATGAGGGGTTTTCAAAAACTTGATGTAAAATGTGTTTTAGGAAAAAGACTGCAGGGATTTCAGGTTTTTGCACTAAAATGAATGTGTTTTTAAATTCCATTTCCTATGAAATTTCTTTTTTTTAGATTTATTAATGTATTTGAGTTACAGAAAGAGAGTGAGAAAAAGAGATCTCCCATCTGCTGGTTCACTCCCAGATGGCCGCTGCTGCTGGGGCTGGACCAAGGCCAAGGCCAGGAGCCATGAGCTTCTTCCTTATCTCCCACATGGCTGGCAGTGGCTTCTGCTGCTTTTCTTCAGGCACATTAGCAGGGAGCTGGATCAGAAGTGGAGCAGCTGGGTCACAAACCAGCGCCCATATGGAATGCTGACATTGAAGTTGACAGCTTCACTTACTACACCACAACGGTCCCCTCCCCAATCCAATAAATTTTTAATATTGTCACATGCCTAAGAACCTGACTGGCTAGAGGAGATTGAGAACTTGACTGCATCTCACTTTACAGTCTTACATGCGCTTTCTGTGTACCTGTTCTGTTGTACAGAGGCCATTTTCCTCTGTGAGGCTTGCCAGGTAAAGCCTTTGTAATTACCAGTCAGGCCTGGCTAGGATTCCAATTCATAACATAGTACATCTGTATTTCCTACTATCTAAGACTGTATTGCTATAACTATTGCTTTTTATTATTTTATATGATACTGTGTCTTTTAAAGTAGCTGCAAGAAGAAAGAGGAATGTCTTAGTTCAGCCAGGATGCCATAACCAAAAACCATAGACTGGGTGGTTAATGAACAACAGAAATGTAGTTCAGACAGTTCTGGAAACTAGAAAGCCCTGGACAAAAGCATAGAAAAGTTTGGTGTCTGATGAAGGCCTGCTCCCTGGTGAACTGATGCTCAACTTCCAAGATAGGGCACAGGAACTCTCTGGGTCTTCTTGCATAAGAAAAGAATAGTACAAATCCCATTCATCGGGATTTTATCTTCATCTACTCATTATCTCTGAAAAGTCCCACCTCCAATTTTTGGGGGGGAGGACACAAATATTAATTCTATAGCAAGGGACAATAACATTTAATGCCTTTTTAGTATTAATTTTCTTATTTATAATTTCATAGTCTTTTTATTTCTTCCTATGGATTTTAGTTGCCATATGTTATCATTTCTTTACTCCAACATAATCCTATTCTCACCTGCCTCCCTTATGCTATTATTGTCACAAATATTAAATTTCCTTGTTATGGACCCAACAACAGATTTTTATAGATACTGTTTTATGGAATTTTCTTTTTAAGTATTTTAAGAGAAGAAGAAATGTGCTTTTATCCTTTATATATTATATGACTACATTTACGAGTAAACCTTGTTTTTAAAAACTAAAATCATTTTCTTGCATCACTCATATATAGGCTGAAAAAATTTATTTATTTTAGGGGCCGGCACTGTGGCATAGTGCATTAAGCCTCCGCCTGCAGTACCAGCATCCCACATGGGAGCTAGTTTTTGTCCTAGCTGCTCCACTTCCAATCCAGTCCCCTGCTAATGGCTTCAGAAGGCAGTGCAAGATGGCCGAAGTCCTTGGGCCCCTACACCCATGTGGGAGACCTGGAGGAAGCTCCTGGCTCCTGGCTTTGGATCTGCCCAGCTCTGGCCATTGCGGCCATTTGGAGAGTGGACCAGCAGATGGAAGACCTCTCTTTGTCTCTCCCACTCTCTGCCTGTAACTCTACCCTCTCAAATAAATAAATAAATGGTTAAAAAATATTTATTTTAATATGGTCCTACTAAAAGTGAATTCTCTGTTTATCTAGGAAAGTCTTTATTGTATCTTCATTTGTTAAAAAGATCTTATTTGTTTGAAAGTCGGAATTACAGAGGAATAGGAAGAAAACAGAGAAACAGGGGGAAAGAGAGAGAGAGAGAGAATCTTCTATCCACTGGCTGTGCTGGCTGGGGCTAGGCCAGGAAGAAGCCAGGAGCCAGGAACTCCATCTGAGCCTCTCACGTGGTTGGTAGGGGCCCAAGCACATGGACCATATTCCACTGCTTTTCCAGGTGTATTAACAGGGAGCTGTAGCATAACTGGAGCAGCCAGGATTTGAAGCAATGCTCATATGAGATGCCAGAGCCATAGGCAGCTGCTTAACCCTCTGCACACAGTGCTCGCTACTGTGTCTTCATTTTTGAAAGCTTTATTTGTACATAATATTTTCCCTTTGACTCTATTATCCAGTTGCTTTCTGGCTTCCATTGTTTTTGATAAGGAATCAAATGTTAATTTGATTATAATTCATATATAATCATTTTTCATTTACTTCTTTCAAATTTATCTTTGTCTTTCACATTTTCCATTGTAATGTTTCTTAATAGGAATCTCCTTGGTGTACCCTATTTGGTTTTCTTGGAATTTCTAGGATGTGTAGATAAATAATTTTCACCAAATAAGGGAAGTTTTCAGCTATTAATTCTTCAAATATCTTTTTCTATTCTATTTTTTTCTCTTTCCCTTTTGTTCATCTATTACAAATATATTACTGTGCTTCCTGGTGTTCCACATTTATCTATGTTTTTATATATTATTTTATTCTCTTTTCTCTCTTCTCAAACAATTTGATAAACTCTAAAATTCAAAATCACTGATTCATTTTGCCAGTTCTTCAAATCTATCTTTGAGTCCCTTTTATAAATTTTATTGTCTTAGTTATCGCACTTTTACACTCTAAAATTTCTATTTTACAAAATTTTCTTTCTCTGTTGACATTATATTGTTGGAGTGGAATTGTCATAATCACTTGGTTTTTAAAGGATGGTCTTATTTGATTTATTTATTTATTTGAAAGTCTGAGTTACACAGAGAGAGAAGGAGAGAGAGAGAGAAAGAGAGGTCTTCCATCCACTGGTTCACTCCCCAATTGGCTGCAATGCCCAGAGCTGTGCCAATCTGAAGCCAGGAGCCAGGAGTTTCTTCCGGGTTTCCCACAGGGGTGTAGGGGGCCAAGCACTTGGGCCATTTTTTACTGCCTTCCCAGGCCATAGCACAGAGCTAGATTGGAAGTCGAGCAACTGGGACTCAAATGGGCACCCATATGGGGTGCCAGCACTACAGGTGGTAGCTTTACCAGCTATGCCACAGTGCTGGCCCCAAGAACTGGATATCTTGGGCAATATATGGAAGCACTCCTAAATGCTGAATTCTTCCATCATCCTTGGGTTTGCTCTTGTTATGTTTTTGCTTGTTCCTTTTTTAAGTAACTTGGCAACACTATCTAGGTGAAATCTGGTCCTCTCAAAATGTGAAGATTCTGATGTTAACTACTCAGATAGTATAATCATTTGAATGATAGTACTTAAAGTAATGTTTTCTTTTACTATTCTTTTTCTGATCTCTTGATTAATTTGTCTCCCTTTTTTACAATCATTCTTAATCATTTGGATCCACCAAAAAATCAATTGTTTTTAATCTGACCTGGAACATGAATTACATCATAGTCTTATCCAATTATATCTGGAATCCTTTGCATAGGTCATTTTGAAGGCCACTTGCAGAAGTTTGTTCTGACCCTAGGAGGTATCTACTCTGTTGTTTATTTCCCTGGTTCTCCCTGGTCACAGCTACCTCATGTTTTAGCTTGTTGCTTACATGCATCTACTGAGAGTCTGAAATAAATTCAAAGTATAATACAAAAATAGTAATATAATGATTACCAAACACATCTGTAAACAAATAAGAAGTGGGACAACAATTAAGTGTTTCACTGGAAATAACTGATTCTCATTTTATGGGAAATAGCTATATTATTAACAATTTTCTACAACCTACAACTTATATATTTTAATAAAGCTCAAAGACTGTGTGAAGCAAGAAAAAGTGTCTACTGTTAAAACATTCTGACTTGATGATATCCATTAACGAAAGATTTTATATACACATTAAAAAATAACAACACTGCTGTAACTAAGATAAAGGGAGCAAAAAGTTTTATTGCTCAATGTATGTATACTGTTGATACAAAGTAATATTATTTCCTTATTCATTTAAAAAATCAAACAACCTTTAATATTCTCTTATTTTTAAAAGATTTGTTTATTTCATTTGAAAGGCAGAGGTACAGAGAGAGAGAGAGAGAGCGAGTGAAAGATCTTCCATCCACTGTTTCCCCAAATGGTCGCAATGGCTGGAGCTGGGCCAGTCTGAACCCGGGAGCCAGGAGCTTCTTCCTGTTCTTCCATGTAGGTGCAGGGGCCCAAGCACTTGGGCCATCTTCTGCTGCTTTCCCAGGCACATTAGCAGGGAGCTGGATTGGAAGTGGAGCAGCCAGGACTGGAACCGGCACTCATATGGGATACTGGCACTGCAGGCAGTGACTTATTTTTGCCACAGTGCTGGCCCCAATATTCACTTATTTTTTTTTTACTGTTGCTCAGTATCTATGTTACCTTTAATAATGCAAGCTAGCAAATAAATTGCTCTTAAACCTTCACTCAAACAGGCTAACAAGCCTTAAAATTGCCCTCTAATATATCTCACAGGAAATCCATTGTTGATTTGTCCCTATGAACCATTGCTTCTGTGACCTGCAGAACCTTATGTTACTATTTCAGACTCAATGCAAGAAAGCAATTATCAAATATCTGAGAAGGGATAATGGAGCCTCTGCTTGGATCTTTCCTTTAGAAAGACTTCATTGTTTTACAAAGTGTTGTATTTATGAACAAGGTTTTGTTTTTCCATAGAGCTTTTGTATATGCTAACTTGAATATGCCAGAATTGGTTTGACTTTAAAACCTTAGACTTGAATTCACAGCATTATGGATATCTGATGAGATACTAAATTCCCCTTACTCTTGACATTACAATATAATGTTCCACATTTCCCATATTTTTCCATTGTATTGAATTCAGTCTTTATCTAAAACTTCAAAATAAACGTATATCTAAAACTCCAAATTTCTATTTCAAAATTTATTTTTCTGGGGCCGGCACTGTGTTGCAGTGGGTTAACGCCCTGGCCTAAAGCGCCAGCATCCTATAAGGGCGCTGGTTTGAGACCGGCTGCTCCACTTCTGATCCAGCTCTCTGCTTTGGCCTGGGAAAGCAGTGGAAGATGACCTAAGTCCTTGGGCCCCTGCACCCATGTGAGAGACCCGGAAGAAGCTCCTGGCTCCTGGCTTCAGATCGGCACAGCTCTGGCCATTGTGGCCAACTGGGGAGTGAACCATCGGATGGAAGACCTCTCTCTTTCTCTCTCTGCTTCTCCTTTCTCGTGTAACTCTGACTTTCAAATAAATAAATAAATCTTTAAAAAATTATTTTTCTTATGAATGACAACAGTTCTAGTAACTATAAAATATTCAATAATGTACTCTGTTAGCAATTGATAAGCATCATGAGTGATATTAGAACACATAAGCATGTTGAACACAGATTCATATTGTAAGAATTTGATATAGAACTGTCAGGCAGAAACAGACATGAGTGATTGGAGAGGGACCCTCAGACCCTCCTCCAGGGGTGAAACCAAGGACCCTGCTCTCTACCTAAGACCCGCCAAAGACTTCCCACTTTGTAATTTAAGCTATGGCTAAAGTATCCTGATAAAATGGGAACTCAGCCAAACCAGAAAACCCTAGTCTATAGCCAGAGAGTTTATAGTTTATATGCAGAGAGCCCAAAGGTATGTAATTCCAAGATGTCAATCACAAATGCCAATCATGAGTATTACGGCCACATCCCCACACAGCAGTCCTCATACTTAAGGGATAAAAGCTCCAAAGCAGTAAGAATGTGCTCTCTCAACTGGCCCTTTCCCGCCTTGGAATGTAGTTTAATAAATTTTGCTTTAATATCCCTTCTTTCATCTCTCTGAACTGTAATTTTTTACTCAATCATTGAAAAAGAATAAAAGCAATCCAGTGGCTACCAGTGAAAGAACAACCCCCAACAACTGGTTGGAGGAGTTGCTATATAATCCCCAAAACTGGATCTGCTCACCAGATGTGCAGAAAGCCAATCACTGATATTGGGATGGCAAAAGAAAGGAGACGTTTACTGCAGATTACAGAGTAAGGAGTTGGGCGTCTACTAGGTTCCCAGACGCACTGAGGCATTGGGATAAAGGTTCTTATAGATTGAATTTGGTGCTGAGAGGTACATGTTGAGCTTGTGGCTAAGTTCCTTGTTGGTCTGTGTATTCCTCACCTTCCTTGATTGGTCAGTCATACCATGTTCTTAATGATGGAAAAGTGGGCTTCAGTCAGTCTGGGGGCTACATGCAGGTGTAGCAGTTACTTTCCATGCAGGGCCTGGAAAGCCTGGACAAGAAACTCTTGAAGACAAGACCGAAACATCAAGATGTTATCTGCTGGAGAAACAAATGACCTCATGCATCCAGTGACCGCTGCACTGCTCCCTTAATTCTCTGAGGTAATTTTCATCAGAGGTTGATTTTAAATTAAAAAAAAAAAAAAACAGGACAAGGATACTGTAAGCTAAGGAAGTAAGGTAGGGAGTCTGGGGCCTAGTGGTATTTAGCATCTGCACTCAAAGCACTGTATAAGGGCTCCATGTCAGATTTCCTAGTTTGACAAGTTTAGAAAAGTAAAATATTTATGGGTAGTTTTCACTGTTAAAACTTTATTTTCTGTGTAATAATAAGATACCTATTAAGTAAAGAACAAGGGCTGTATTTATTTGGCTGTCAAAAATCAATAATCCTAGCTACTTGTCAACTCAGTGACTGGCTTTATTCAAGATTGATTTTGACATTACTTGCTAATGGAATAACACTCAATAGAAGCATACAGAAGTGAAGCGACAAGGGAAAGTCATACGTGGACTTGTAAATGGATATCAGATAATACTGAATGTACTCGGAGATTTATCCGGGAATTTTGTTTATTAAGCCAGCCTATTTTAGTGGATATAATAAGACAGATTTCAAAAGTATTGATGATATTTTACCTAGAGTTAATCAATCAGTAGAGTAGCAAAACAACCATTTATTTTTGAAGATGAGAAGGGAAAACAGTGAAAATGGCATCTTTTGTTTTATGCTTAGAAAGAAAAAAAACATTGCAGAAGTAGAGCACAGGTTTACTTTTATTTAAAAAAAGCAAATGAATAAATGGATATTTTCTATATCCCCTGACTGGATATAAAACAGAAAAAGGAAGCATTTGAGTGGTCAGGGCTTTGTAGTCATGATACCCCATCCCCTTATCTCAGCATGGAGTAAAAAGATAAAAAAAAACTCCAGTACCCAGCTTCTCCCTAGGTGGAGAAAATGGCATTGTGCATGGTTCTCAGCACATTCTGACCACTGGAAGCAGGCATCCTTGAGAACAGAGATGGCAGTTGAGACTGTCACGCATCTCTTGTCTCAGAACAGAATGAGCAGATGAAAAACCCAGCACCCAGCTTCCCCTTAGTTGTGGAAGGTATTGAACTACATGGTGAATTATATGTACAAGGTTCTGACTTTTCCAGAGGCTGCTAGAAGTGGTTTCTTCTGTTTTTCTTGTCCTGGGGAATTGAAAAGACCCAGCATTTTCTGTCTGGGACCCAGTGAGAAAAAAAGCAGCAGTTTGCACTGGTTGTTGCCATTGCCCTTCCTCCACAGCTCATCACAGAGCAAGCAGGTGAAAAACCCACAGCTGCTAATTTCTTCCAGGAAAGCAAGAGAAATGGGCAGAAATCCCAATGATCCAAGTTCTCCTGGGATTTTCCAAGGGACTGGCTTTAGTCTCATTCATCTTAGAGTGCTGACCAGACCCTACACACTCTAGTCACTTGAAGAACACTAGACACAAAGAAGGTAGTTTGGATGGATCAAAGAATTGAGAAACCCCAGAACCTCTTATAAAAGCTGATTGGTGAGTCTTCTATATGAGGCTAGTCTAGGAGGTCTAGTGCAAAAGAAAGAAAAGATACCCAGAATATAATTAACATAATAACAATATTATGGCTCTCCCTATCAATAATTCCTTCAAATGTAAATGGCTTAAACTACCTGACAAAAAATGCAGAGTGAATACATGGATGAAAATACAAGATAAAACAATATACCATTACAAACTCATTTTAAATTTAAGAACACACACAAGCTGAAAGTGATTGGATAAAGAAAAATCATCTATTGGAACAGTAACTGAAAGAGAACAATGGTGGCCATACTTATATCAGGCAGAACAGACTTCAAGTCAAATACTATCACAAGAGGCAAAATACATTATGTAACAATAAAAAGGCTAATCCATTAGGAATGTACACTTTTGTTCGTGTGTTTGCATGAACAACACATCAGAAAAGCTAAACATAAAGCAAATTTTGATGGAAATAAAAGGAGAAAGATGAAGTGACACAATAATAATAGGAGACATGAACAATACTATAATCCAATGGCTTAACTCATAAAGAACATTACAACTATCAACAAGAAAATACTCAAGTTCACAAAAATCTTCTCTAGGATAGGTCCCATGTTTTGAAAACAAAATGTAACATATCAACATATGCAGCAAATGCAATACTAGAGTGAAGTTTACAGCAACAAATTTTCATATAGACTAAGGTCCTGAAGAGAAAATTCTCTAAAAAAGACCTAAGACCTATAAATGGCCAATAGGTATATTAAAAGATGATCAACATCAATGATCATCAAGGATATGTAAATTAAAACCTTAATGAGATATCACATCACAACTGTTAGAATGGTTTTTATAAAACAAAACATAAAATAAAACAAAAGCAAATTTTAATGTAGGCATGAAGAAAATGGAACCCTTGTGTACTACTGGTGGGTATTTAAATGGTGCAGCCACTAAGGAACAGAGTATGGAAGTTCCTCAAAAATTAATGAGACAACCACTGTATGATCCAGCAATCCCATTTCTAGGCATGTATCCAAAAAAATGAAATAATTGGATAGATGTGTGCAATAGAAATCTGCATTCAAATGTTCATTACAGCATTATTCACAGTAGTCAGGATATGCACACAATCTAAATGCCCACTGACAGGTGAATGAATAAAGAAAATGTAAGCTGTGCATTGAATGTTATTGTATTCGGACCTAAAAAAGAAAGAAATCTTGCAACATGTTGACAATGCAGAACAACCTTAAGGACATTTATTCTATGTGAAATAAGCCAGTCAGAGATAGCTAGTGTTTGATTGCACTTATGTGAGGTATCTAGAATAGTTAAAATCATAGAAGCGAAGAGTAGAATGTTGTTTCCCAGGGGTTGAAGGAAGGAGTAAACGAGGAGTTACTAAGGAATAGGCATGAAAAGTTTCACTCAATCAACGAAAATAAGCTCTAAAGTTCTGCTGTACAACACTGTATCCATTGTCAAAATATTGTCTTATACAGCTACAATTCTTAAGAAGAATACATCTCATGTGAAATGCACAAGCTATAATAACAAAGGGAAATATTTAAAAGTGATTTTATGTTTGTGTTTTCTGTTTTAACAATAATGATTGTCAATGAATACAAGCTGTCCATCACTTCAGGCCTAGAAATTCCTCAGATGTAGCAAGTGTGACAGATATCAGATTCTCAGGACCATCGAGTCCTTGGATCTAAAGAATAAGAACAACAATGTACAGAAAGACAATAATGTAATAACCCAGAAAATCCTTAGATAATTAAAAGCCCATTTTGTTTGAGACATTGCTTGAAATTGTTCTTTTATTCTCTTTTGTATTTATTCTAATTCACTGAAAAAACTAAGATAACTAATACGGGCAAACATATACTTCCTCAAGTAGAAAAGTTTCACAAATGCTTAGTTTTCTATCTGTGTATTCAAATACATGTTCCACAGTTTAATTTATTGTGAATATTGACTTGATTCTGATCACAATGAAAAAGCTGTTTACAAAAATTCATACAACTAGACACTATTATAGCTAAAACAAGTAAAACAGTGCTAACATTTCTTTAAAATATTTAAAACAAATCCTGTTTTGGGTTTGAGAAATTCATGCATCTTGTGGGAATGACAGAAGAAGCCTAGACCAGAACTATCAGAAAGATTATCCTTAGATTATATGATATCTATTTTCACTGTCTCAGAGTTTACATACTCACTACTGTGCAACCTAACTACTGAAATAATCTAGCCAAAACCTGACTCTTATTTTTCCCGTTTCAATCCACTCCTTAATTCATCATACTATATGCATATCATAAAGATGTTTTCCAAAATGATTTTCAGGTAATACTTATCATTTGATCAAAAGTATATATCTGGAAGAAATACTGTAGATCCAAATACTGGATATTCAAAATGACTGTTAGTATGTTCAATTAAAGATTTTTTTGAAATGCTATAAAAATATTTAACTTTGTTTAAATTATCATTCTGAATATATAATTGAAAATGTTTTACCTGTAATGCTGCCCACTTACCTAATAATTTTGCATTATCTCTGCTTGAGAAACATTGGTAGAAAAAATACATTGCTTTCGGGTACCAAATCCTTACATGTACACTCTGATTCTTCCACACATTTGCAGAATGACCACCAAATACTCATTTTATTAAAAAACAAACAAGCAATAAAAGTGCCCTAGAACGCATCCCTCTAAAATCCTTGCCATGATTCCTGCATTCTGTTATTCACACCCCTTGTTTCAACTTCTCTCCTTCTTTTTTTTTAAACTTTTATTTAATGAATATAAATTTCCAAAGTACAGTTTATGGATTACAATGGCTTCCCCCCCATAACGTCCCTCCCACCCACAACCCTTCCTTTTCCCACTCCCTCTCCCCTTCCATTCACATCAAGATTCATTTTCGCTTCTCTTTATATACAGAAGATCAGTTTAGCATACATTAAGTAAAGATTTAACTTCTCTCCTTCTAAGTGGGCTAGACTTACTGATTTGTATTTAATGAATAGGCAAAAGTTATGAGGTATCAAATTCCAAAATTTGGTGAGAAAATTACAATTTCTATGCTGCTCGTGTTCTTTGGTTCTGTGACTTTTTTCATAAGCTTGGCTTAATCAAGATAGCTTTCTGGCAAGGAAATGAATGTCTGAGTCCACTAATTCTCAAGGAACTGAATTCTGCCAACAATAGTGTGAGTGAACTTGATAGTGGGTACTTTCCCAGTTGAGCTTTTAGATGAAAGCTCCGGTGAGGGACCCTGACACAGAAGACTAAGCTGAGCTGCACCTAGATCCCTAAGCCACAGAAACTGTGAAAAAGTAAATATTGTTGTTTTAAGCCATCAAGTTGTGGGGTAATTTTCTATATTTCATGACAATAGATACTTAATAGGATTGTCTATGATAAAATACAATAAAAACATACATAGGAATTTATTATTATTGACAGGTTTCAGAAATTTAAATATGCCATCAAGTTATACAGATTATACTTCATAAATAATAGTCATAATATCTACCAATATATTTTGATTTTATGGAAAGGAAAATTAAATACTAAAAAGTTAAATAATTTTTCTAAAGTCATGTAATTACTTGGTAAAATTTGTTTATGAACACAGGTAATGCTCATATTCTTAACACAATCCTAAGCATGTTCTTACATCTCTAAATTGGAGATAATAGTGGATATCTTACAAACTTTCTATAAAAATTATATAATTGTATACAATATGTTACACTTGCCAGAATCTTGGTAGTACTCACGTCTTTGTTATTTACAGTGTTATTGGTGGTGATGTAATCATTAACTTTAAAATGATAATTCTTTTTCCCTTTACAGTTTCATAGACTTTTCACAGTGTCATGAAGATTAAAATATATAGTGTGGAAATTGAAATTGTAAATTATGAAGAATTCTATGAGGTATCTTCAAAAAGTTAATGGCAATGTGTATTATGAAAAAATTCTAGGCCGGCGCCGCGGCTCACTAGGCTAATCCTCCGCCTTGCGGCGCCGGCACACCGGGTTCTAGTCCCGGTCGGGGCACCGGATTCTGTCCTGGTTGCCCCTCTTCCAGGCCAGCTCTCTGCTGTGGCCAGGGAGTGCAGTGGAGGATGGCCCAAGTGCTTGGGCCCTGCACCCATGGGAGACCAGGAGAAGTACCTGGCTCCTGCCATCGGATCAGCGCGGTGCACTGGCCGCAGTGCACCGGCCGCGGCGGCCATTGGAGGGTGAACCAACGGCAAAGGAAGACCTTTCTCTCTGTCTCTCTCTCTCACTGTCCACTCTGCCTGTCAAGAAGAAAGGAAGGAAGGAAGGAAGGAAGGAAGGAAGGAAGGAAGGAAGGAAGGAAGGAAGGAAGGAAGGAAAGAAACGATTCTGCTTAGATTTCAAAAGTTTTTGCAACCAAATGAACTCATCTTTTAATTCCATTTTTTTCAGTGGACTTTTTATTGTGCCTTCATGTTTTATAGTATCACTATTTACTTTACTAAACACTTTATTTATGACCATACTCTGTTCAAGAAGATGAAAGTGTTCTTCATAGTAATGGATGTAATTGTAAGTTCCATAGACTAGAATACAAAGCATTGCATCTTTTATCTTCATCCAAATAATCCATTCTTTTTTCCCCCAACTCAACATACACTGTGTTCTTCAAATTGGCCTACCTTTATCATACTTCTCAACCACTACTCTTATTGTGTTTTCTCATTTTGTTTTCCATCGTATTTATTCCCTCAGTTCTTTCCATCTATTCGAGTTCTACCGTGAAACATGAAATCCCTCACTATTCCAGATTGTACTTGTCAACTCTCTCGGAACAGTTGTGTCTTGTTCCTTCTTGGATCCTTTATTCAATCAAATTTAAGTCAGTGGAATGCTTCTTGGGACCTCCTAAGTGTTAGACAGTATATAAAGCACTGAGTATACAAAGAGGAAGACAGTATGGTTGCATAAATTGTAAAATATAGTTGAGGATATAACCAAATCATCTGCCTGAAAAGCACCAATAGAGAAAGTATGTAGAATGCTGTTGAAACAAGGGATGAGTATATGATCCATTCCCGAAGCATTCTTATAGAAATTTCTCCTAGCAATAATGGCTAAGGTTAGAAATCATACATTAGTATCAGTCATAGAGCAAGAAGAGGAAATAAAGTTACAAGCAGAATAAATCGTAAGGCAAAGATGGGAAATGAGGGCATTGAAAGAATTGAAATTTTTTTTTTCTTTTTTAAAAGTATTTAGTTTTTAAGGTGAATAAATTTCATGTATGTCATATATATACATATATATGTAAATTTAGGAGTGCAATGATAGTTCCTACCCTAACCTCCCACTTGCCCAGGCTGCCACTCTCCCTAATCCTTCTTATCATTTTCATTTTTAAAATGATCTACATTCAGTTCATTTTATACTCATAAGATTTTTTTAGGTTGGTATTATAACATTTATTAAAATAATGCTATGGGTTAATAGAAACAGCAGGAACCAAAGAATTAAAATGCAAGCTATGTAAAATCCAAACTAAAACTCAAAGTGCCTAATGTTTTCATTCATTAGCTAACTAAAAGCTCAAGAAAGAGAAGATACCCAATGTAATAAAGTACTGCAAAACAATTGGCAATTTTCAGTTATCAAAATTGTGGATTTTGCATTTTGTATCCTTTTCTCAATCAAGAAAAAATTTTTTTGAATGTTATATAACATACATATAAAACAAGATAAAAATACATTATAAACTTGTAACAATGGCTGCAAATACATTATCTTACATGTTTCTCATAGGCAATAGGTTGGTTATGGTACATACATAGCATGAAACTACTAAGATAATAAAGAATAGACAAAAATACATGTCAGCTGTACGGTAACATACAAGCGACACTCCCATCTATCCACGCTAAAAAATTACATAATACTGTCAGAAAAAAAGTCTTAAAAACTACATATTTTAATAAGAAATAAATTCAATAAAGAATGATAATACTGAGAACCAAGGCATTCAGAGATTTCAAAAGTCATGCTTTTTTTTCAGTTGATCCAAAATTTTACCAACTAAAGTTTTCAAAAGTTTGTTCAGAGCCAGCATTACTCATAAATTTCACACATTTATTATCTCATACATTTACTTCCTTCCCCAGAAAAGACCTTTGATAAACATCTAAAATGTCCAGGTATAACACAGGTGGAATGAAACTGGATCAAATACTGGTATCGTTTTTAACAACTATCACCTCAAGTGTTTGAGTATCGCAAATTTATTCAACCAACCAAACAAAATAAAAATCAAAATGGCACAGCATATATTGTAAATAAATCAAAACAATGGTATGTGTAACAGAAAGGCAAAGCAGTGGCACATGAAACCAAAGCTAGCAGAATACAAAACAATGAATGTCTATTGCATAGTAAATAAACTGAAAAAGGTTTCCAGGAGAGACACGATGATGGAGAGGTCACCGTGAAGGTGCTGGCTGAGCATCCTGCTGACCTTGCCTGTGAAGGACGGGAGAGGGAGAAGAGTTGACGAGCTGAAAGTCCACTGCCACTTGAGGTTTGCCATGTCTGGTACTGAGCAGCTAACAATTATTCACTCAGTGTTCAGATGTAGCTTTGCATACAAAATGCTTCAACTACAAAACTGTTTGAATTCATGAGCAACTGAAGTGTACTTGAGTATTTACACCCACAATGATGGTTTTTCCCATTCTTTTAAAATTAAAAAAAAAAGGGGGAGTCAAAAACACATGTGGGAACAGGAGGGGAGGTTACTAAAACCAGCAAAGAGATGGACATTTCAAGTCCTCTGCTAATGGTATAAAGTAGGATGATTAAATTGGGGTCATTTAAAAACAGTTTTTCAGAATGAAAATCACTAAGATTCATTTTTGTGAAAAGGTTTGCTAGGCTTACTACTATTCTCCAATTAATAAGAAAAAAAAAATCCAAGGTCTACCCCTTCTCCAAATAAAATAAAGCTGTAATTCTGTCAGTAAACTGATGTTCAGATGATCTCACATAATTTTTATCTCAGAATCTTTTGGGTGAACATTGGAGATTATAATAACCAAAAGTATTCAATTATGATTTTTAAAAGAATAATGTTTTAAAACTTAACAAGTCAGACATTAGAAAAGTTATCAATTTTTCTCACAGTATCAGATTTGGCAAATTTGCATCAAGGTAATGTGGCAAAAATCTTATGAATCCAACTATCAACTCATTTGTTTCCCCTCTTATCTTCTTTCATATACTGGGCGACTGAAGAACATGCATTACCTTTTATTGTGAGGGAGGAGCTGATCTTACGAGACACTTGACTAAATGACCATGAAGGAAAATAAGGCACTTTCTTTTCTTTAGACTTATTCCAATATTTAAAAAATAAAAAATAAAGACAAAAGGGCTCTTTTGGTCTTTTGTTTCTTGACAATCACCAGAAAAGATCATTTAATGAAATAAAGGGTTTCTTTGTTCTTTTTCTTTTTTTTATAACACTTGAAAGTATAAAATGCTACATTTCCAAAAATATATATGTATTTTTTCTGCACCAGCACCCTTGTATAGTAAAAGAATCTACTTTTTGTTCATTTGTTTCAATGCACTACACTTTATCTACAATTTCATTACATGTATACAGCAAATAGGCAAGCATGGCTTTTACATCCTTAATGATTTTTTCTATACAGGGAGGTTTTAAAAAAAATACTTGAACAGTTTGCCCAGTAATGTGACACATAATGCATGTACCTTGTTCTCATATATTTTTAACAGAGGTGTAAAATATACTCATAAGATTAATCCTACACCAAGCAAAGAACTCAAAAAACAGCAAGCAGAAAATAACTCTGTTCCTCAACAGTAGAGACAAAGGCTGTAAATAACTAATGAATCTCAAAATATTAATTTTGCTCATATACATTACATTTCTTATTGTACTTTGCTAGTTACTACTGTCAGGGAAAACATGGTATTTGTCTTTTGGGGATTGGCTTTTCACTAAGCATAATGGTGTCCAGTTGCATCAATTTTGTTGCAAAAGGCAGGATTTCATTCTTTTTTTTACAGCTTACTAGTATCCATATTATACATACATACGTATACACACACTCCACAATTTTTTTATCCAGTCATCAGTTGATGTACATCTGGGTTGATTCTATATCATAACTGTTGTGAACTGAGTGGCAATAAGCATCAGGGTAGAAATAACTCATTCATATGCAGATTTCATTTCATTTGGGAAATTCCCAAAAGTGGGTTTACTGGGTCCTATGGTAGATCTATTTTCAGCTTTCTTAAGTATCTCCGTACTGTCTTCCACATGTATTAGTTTACATTACTACCAACAGTGGATTAGGGTACCTTGCCCCCCCCAACCCCCCCACCCCACCCCCGCATCCTCAACAGCATTTATTGTTTGCTGATTTCTATATGAGAGCCATTCTAACTAGGGGTAGGTGAAATTTCATTGTGGTTTTTATTAGCATTTCTTCATGTGACTGTTGGCCATTTGAATTTCCTTTTTAAAAAAGTGCCTCTTCAAATTCTTTGCCCATTTCTTAATGGGACTGTTTTGTTGTTATTGAGTTTCTTGAGCTCTTTATAGATTACCGATATTAATCCTTTATAAATTGCACAGTTCACAAATATTTTCTCCCATTCTACTGATTGCCTCTTCATTTTGCTGTTTCCTTTGCAGTGCAAAAGCTGGAAGAGAGGCAACCGGGACAGAATCTGGCGCCCCAACCTGGACTAGAACCCCGGGGGTGCCAGTGCCGCAGGCAGAGGATTAGTTTAGTCAGCTGTGGCGCCAGTCAAGAGGTCTTTTTCAAGAAGTCTTTGTCTATGCCAATTTCTTGCAGTTTCCCAAATGTTCTTCTCTAGTAATTTGCTGGTCCCAGGTCATAGATTTGGATCCTTTATCCATTTTGAGTTGATTTTTGTTTAACACATAAGGGGAGGGTTCTTGTTTCATACTTCTGCATGCTGAGATCCAGTTTCCCCAGCACCATTTGTTAAAGAGACTGTGGTTCCTCCAGGGATTTATTTTAGCTCCTTTGTCAAAGATTAGTTGGCTGTTGATGCATTAATTGATTTCCAGGGTTTCTGTTTTGATTATAACTGTCCTAAAATATGTCTTAAAATCTGGTATTGTGAGGCCCCCAGCTCTATTTGTTATATAAGATTGCTTTATGTATTAAGGTTTCTTGTGTATCCATATGAATTTTTTTAACTTTTATTTAGTAAATATAAATTTCCAAAGTATAGCTTATGGATTACAATGGCTTTTTCCCCCCCATAACTTCCCTCCCACCCACAACCCTCACAACTCCCGCTCCCTCTCCCATTCCATTCCCATCAAGATTCATTTTCAATTTTCTTTATATACAGAAGATTGATTTAGTATATATTAAGTAAATATTTCAACAGTTTGCAACCACGCAGAACATAAAGTGTAAAATACTGTTTGAGTACTAGTTATAGCATTAATTCACATTGAACAACACATTAAGGACAGAGATCCTACATGAGGAGTAAGTTCACAGTGACTCCTGTTGTTGACTTAACAAATTAACACTCTTGTTTATGCTGTCAGTAATCTCCCTAGGCTCTTGTCATGAGTTGCCAAGGCTATGGAGGCCTTTGGAGTTCGTGAACATAGATCTTACTTAGAAAATGTCATAATCAAAGTAGAAGTTCTCTCCTCCCTTCAGAGAAAGGTACCTCCTTCTTTGATGGCCTGTTCTTTCTACTGGGATCTCACTCACTGAGATCTTTCATTTAGGTCCTCTTTTTTTGCCAGAGTGTCTTGGCTTTCTATGCCTAAAATACTCTCATGGGCTTTTCAGCCAGATCTGCGTGCCTTAAGGGCTGATTCTGATGCCAGAGTGCTGTTTAGGACATCTGTCATTCTATGAGTCTGCTGTGTATCCCACTTCCCATGTTGGATCGTTCTCTCCCTTTTTGATTCTTGCAGTTAGTATTATGAGACACTAGTCTTGTTTATGTGATCCCTTTGACTCTTATACCTATCAGTATGATCAATTGTGAACTGAAATGGATCACTTGGACTAGTGAGATGGCATTGGTATATGCCACCTTGATGGGATTGAATCGGAATCCCCTGGCACATTTCATATGAATTTTTTATTTATTTTTTTAAACTTTTATTTAATGAGTATAAATTTCCAACTTACAGCTTATGGATTACAATGGCTTCCCCCCCATATCGTCCCTCCCACCCGCAACCCTCCCCTTTCCCACTCCCTCTCCCCTTCCATTCACATCAAGATTCATTTTCGATTCTCTTTATCTACAGAAGATCAGTTTAGCATACATTAAGTAAAGATTTCAACAGTTTGCTCCCACACAGAAACATAAAGTGAAAAATACTGTTTGAGTACTAGTTATAGCATTAAATCTCAATGTACAGCACACTAAGGACAAAGATCCTACATGAGGAGTAAGTGCACAGTGACTCCTGTTGTTGACTTAACAAATTGACACTCTTGTTTATGGCCTCAGTAATCACCCTAAGCTCTTCTCATGAGCTGCCAAGGCTATGGAAGCCCCCTGAGTTCACTGACTCTGATCATATTTAGACAAGGCCATGGTCAAAGTGGAAGTTCTCTCCTCCCTTCAGAGAAAGGTACCTCCTTCTTTGATGACCTGTTCTTTCCACTGGGATCTCACTCGCAGAGATCTTTCATTTAGGTTTTTTTTTTTTTTTTTCCCAGAGTGTCTTGGCTTTCCATGCCTGCAATACTCTCATGGGCTTTTCAGCCAGATCCACATGCCTTAAGGGCTGATTCTGAGGCCAGAGTGCTGTTTTGGACATTTGCCATTCTATGGGTCTGCTGTGTATCTCACTTCCCATGTTGGATCATTTTCTCCCTTTTTGATTCTATCAGCTAGTATTTGCAGACACTATTCTTGTTTATGTGATCCCTTTGGTTCTTAGTCCTATCATTATGATCAATTGTGAACAGAACTCGATCACTGGGACTAGTGAGATGGCATTGGTACATGCCACCTTGATGGGATTGAATTGGAATCCCCTGGTATGTTTCTAACTCTACCGTTTGAGGTAAGTCAGCTTGAGCATGTCCCAAATTGCACATCTCTTCCCTCTCTTATTCCCACTCTTATATTTAACAGCAATCACTTTTCAGTTTGGTTTCAGCACTTAAGAAGAATTGTGTATTGATTACAGTATTCAACCAAAAGTATTAAGTAGAACAAACAAAAAAATACTAAGAGGGATAACATATCAAGTTGCTCATCAACAGTCAGGGTGAGGGCTGATCAAGTCACCGTTTCTCATAGTGTTCATTTCACTTTAACAGGTTTCCTTTTTGGTGCTCAGTTAGTTGTCACCTATCAAGGAGAACAAGTGGTATTTGTCCCTTTGGGATTGGCTTATTTCACTCAGCATAATGTTTTCCAAATTCCTAACAGGGATCACTTTTCAGTTAAAATTTAAACACCTAAGAATAATTGTGTGTTAATTACAGAGTTCAACCAATGAATTTTTTAAAGGCTAATTTGTTTATTTGGAAGTCAGAGTTACACAGAGAGAGAAGGAGAGGCAGAGAGAGCTCTTCCATCCACTGGTTCACTCCCCAATTGGCCGCAATGGCCAGAGCTGAGGCGATCCAAAGTCAGGAACCTGGAGCCAGGATCCAGGAACTTCTTCCAGGTCTCCCACTTGGGTGCAGGGACCCAAGCATTTGAGCCATCTTCCGCTACCTTCCCAGGCCATAGCAGAGAGCTGAATCAGAAGTGGAGCAGCTGGAACTCAAACTGGTGTCCAAATTGATTGCTGGCACTGCAGGCAGCAGCTTTATCCACTACGCCACAGCACTGGCCCCATCCATCTGAATCTTAGCATCATTTTTCTAGATCTGATAAGAATGTCATTGGTATTCTGAGTGGGATCACATTGAATCTGTAAATTGTATTTTGTAGTATGCACATTTTGATATTAATTCTTCCAATCCACAAACTTGGAAGATTTTCCATTTTTTGTTTCTTCTCCTATTTCTTTCTTTTATGTTTTATAATTTTCATCATAGAGATCTTTGACCTCCTTGATTTAATTTATTACAAGATATTTTATTTTTTTGTAGCTATTGTGATGGGGACTGATCTTAAAAGTACTTTCTCAGCCATGGCTTTGTCTGTGTATCCAAAGGCAACTGATTTTTGTGTAATAATTTTATACCCTGCAACTTTATCAAACTCTCTTTTGAGTTCCAATAGTCTCTTGGTGGAGTCTTTTGATTCACGCATATATAGAATCATGTCATCTGCAAACAAGGATATTTTGACTTCCTCCTTTACAACTTGTATCCCTTTGGTTTCTTTTACTTGCCTAATGGCTATGAATAAAACATTCAGAACTATGTTCAGTAGCAATGGTGAGAGTGGTCATCTTTGTCCGGTTCCAGATCTTAGTGGAATAATTCCAACTTTTCTCCATTGAATATGATGCTGGCTGTGGGTTTGTCATATATTGCCTTAATTGTGTTGATGAATGTTCCTTCTATACATAATTTTCTTAAGGTTTTTTTTTCATGAAAAGATATTGTATTTTATCAAATGCTTTCTCTACATCTATTGAGATCATCATGTAGTTTTTATACTTCGTTAATGTGATGCAATACATTTTACATTTGCATATATTGAACCATCCCTACATACCAGGGATAAATCTCACTTGGATAGATGAATGATCTTCTGATGCATTGTTGGATTTGATTAACTGGTATTTTGTTCAAGATTTTTAATCTATATTCATCAGGGATATTGGTCTATAGTTCTCTTTCTTTGTTGTATGCTTTTCTGGTTTTGTAATTAAAGTTATTCTGGCCTCATAGAAAGAATTTTCAAGGATTCCCTCCCTTTGAATTTTTTGAATAAATTGAGAAAAATGGAATCAGTTATGGAAAAGTCTGGTAGAATTCAGCAATGAAGCAATCCTGTTCTGGGCTTTTCTATGTTGCGAGGGTCTTTATTACTGATCCGATATCCATCTTGGTAATTGGTCTGGTAATTGTCTTCATGGCTCAATTTTTGTAGATTGTACATGTCCTGGAATCTATTTCTTCTAGATTTTCCAATTTGTTGGAATATAGCTGTTTGTAGTAATTCCTGATTATTCTTTACATTTCTGTAGTATCTGTTGTGACATCTCCTTTTTCATCTCTGATCTTACTTATGTTGTTCTTCTCCCTCTTTTTTTGGTTAGTTGGGCCAATGGTGTATCAATTTGTTTATTTTTGCAAAAAAAAAAAAAACAGCTCTGCATTTCATTGATCTTTTGTATTTTTTTCTTTCAATTTTGTTTGTTTTTCCCTTAATTATATCTTTCCTCCTACTGATTTTGGCTTTGTTTTTGTTGTTGCTTTTCTAGGCCCCTTAGATGAATTGATATCTAATTTATTTGATACCTTTCCAGTTTCTTAATGTAGACACTGATTGCTATAAACTTCCCACTTAGCACTCCTTTTACTGTATCCCATATGATTTGAAATGTTTTATTGTCATCTTCATTAATTTCCAGGAATTTTAAAAATTTCCTTTTAATTTCTTCTATGACCCACTCTACATTTAGGAGCATGTTGTTCTGCTCCATATATTTGCATATGTTCTAGAGATTCTTGAGTTGTCAATTTCTAGCTTCATTCCATTGTGGTCATAAAAGATGCATGGTATGATTTCGATTTTTTTGAATTTGCTGAGACTTGCTTTATGGCCTAGCATATGGTCTACCTAGAGAAAGTTCCATGCACTGATGTAAAGAATGTGTATTCTTCAACTAGGATGAAATGTTCTGTAGATACCAGTTAGGTCCATTTGGTCCATAGTGTAGATTAGCTCTGTTATTTCTTTGTTGATTTTCTGTCTGATCTGTCCACTGATGAAAGTAGGGTATTGAACTGCCCCATTACTATTGTATTGGAGTCTATGTCACCCTTACATCCATTAACATTTCTTTTAAATAGCCAATTGCCCTGGCATGGGGTGCATATACATTTACTATAGCTAAATTTTCCTGTTGAACTGACACCTTAATACTACATAATGCCCTTGTCTATTTTAACAGTTTTTGTGTTGAAGTCTATTTTGTCTAATTTAGAGTGGCTTCTGCTTTCTTTGCTTTCCAATAGCACTGAATACCCTTCTCTATATTTTCACTTTAAATGTATCTTTTTTGGAGAGATATGTTTCTTGTAGGTAGCGAATAGATTAGTCTTATTTTTTAATCCATTCAGCCAGTTTATATATTTTAATTGGAGAATCTAAGCCATTTACATTCAAGATACTATTATAAGTAACAACTTTGCCCTTCCATTTCTTCTTAAGTATTCTTATTGTTTGCTTTGGATTTCCTTTGCAATTTTTAGGAGCATTTCAGCCACCACATTCTTTCATAATGCTTACTATTGTTCTGTATTTCTGTGTGTAGCACATCCTTAAACATCATTTGTAAGCCTGCATGAGTGTTGACATATTCAATTTCTGTTTGTTTTGGAAGGACTTTATTTCACCTTCATTTATAAATGAGAGCTTTGTGGGATACAGTATTCTGGGTTGACAGTTTTTTCTTTTAAGCCTTGGAATATATCTCAACATTTTCTCCTAGCCCGTGTGGTTTCTCATAAGTAATCAACTGAGTTTAACTGGAGATCCTCTGATGGTAATTTGGCATTTTTCCTGTGCCCACTTTAGAATCTTTTCTTTATGCCTTACTGTTGAAACTTTGACTACAATGTGCCATGGTGAAGATCGTTTCTGGTCATGTCTATTAGCAATTCCAAGTGCTTTCTGTATTTGGATGGCCCTTTCTCCAAATTGGGGGATTTTTCTTTAATTATTTCACTGAATAGGCCTTCCAGTCCATCATCTCTTCCCACACCTTCAGGAACTCCTAATACCCACATATTGGGTCATTTAATAGTATCCCATATCTCCAACACTGTTCACTGTTTTTAATTTTTTTAATTTCTTCATGGTTTTTTTTTTTTTAGTCTGAGATATTTCCAAAGATTTATCTTCTATCTTGGATATTCTTTCTTCTGCCTCACCACGTCTGTTGCTAAGGCTTCCCCATGTGTTTGTATTTGATATATTGAATTCTTCATTTCTAATATTTCAGTTTGATTTCCCTTTAATATCTCTATCAGAAAAACTGTTCATCCACGTCATGTATGGATTTCTTTAAATCATGAATTTGCTTATTATTTTTGAGTAATCTTTTGATTGTTCTTTCACATTCTCTTTCAGGCATTTCATCATATCTCTTCATTTTCACATTCTAATATTTAAGTTCTGTTGCATGCCTTTGGGGGAGTCATGCTTTCTTCCTTGTTTTTGTTTCTTATTTTTAGCCATATGTGTAAATAGTTGTTGGCTTTCCTTCTGAATGCTTTATCTTTGCACTGTGCCTCTGTGACATACTAGAGTGCCTGCCTTTTCCAAGAACACCTAGAAGCGTGTGCTGGGTATAGCCAGGGAACTCTGGTCAGTTCTTAAGGGTGGGGTGAAAATCCAGAGTGACACCTAAGTTGGGCCTGGTAAATATCTATTCAGTGCAGCAAAGAAGGTGTGATCATCCCTGTTGGCATAATCACACTCTCCCCTCTTTTCTTCCATGGTGACCAATGACTGGGGTTAGCCCATAGTCAGTACAGTCCCCATCCATGCTGACACAGAAACCACACAAAGGATCTGTGCAGATCTCAGTGTGGGTACAGAACCCTCTCCATGACCCACCACAGGCCATCAGGGAGCTCTGAGCCTCTGTTGCCAGACATAGTTATTGCCCAGAGACCCAGCTACACCCCATCCCTATCATGCAATCACAGGATCCCCAGTCACAGCACACTAGGCTCCCACAGTTCCAGGGTGCAGAGGATCCACTTAGTTGCATGAGCCTGCTCAGTCCATGAAGAGAGCAGAGATGTTCCCAGAGCCCTCCTCATATGGGTGTTCCACCTTGAAAGTTGAACCCCAGAGCCTGGGATATATGCTGAGAGGATGGGGACACCTCACAGTCCTACATGGGTGCCTAGCTCCTTGTCAACCCTCCCTGCTAGACTCAAAGTCAGTGGGAATGCACATTTTTCCCTGTAGTAAAATCTGGTCACATGCACACACAAGAGCTGGCCACAGCTGCTACTGGTATTAAATTGATGCCTTCTCGGGGCTGGCGCCGTGGCTCACTTGGTTAATCCTCCACCTGCGGTGCCAGCATCCCATATGGGCACCAGGTTCTAGTCCCTGTTGCCCCTCTTCCAGTCAGCTCTCTGCTGTGGACCGGGAAGGCAGTGGAGGATGGCCCAAGTCCTTGGGCCCTGCACCCGCATGGGAGACCAGGAGGAAGCACCTGGCTCCTGGCTTCAGATTGGTGCAGCTCCGGCCGTAGCAGCCATTTGGGGGGTGAACCAACGGAAGGAAGACCTTTCTCTCTGTCTCTCTCTCTCTCTCACTGTCTATAACTCTACCTGTGAAATAAATTTAAAAAAATTGATGCCTTCTCCCCACTGGTTGCCAGGTGCCCTTGTGGGAGGATGGTGAGAAAGAAAAATGTTTTTCTTTTGCTGGAATATGTGGGTACCCTGCCCCCCATTTGGGCTCCAGGCTGCTTCAATATCTGTGTGGTCCACAAGGCTCTCCCTCATACAATATCCCCAGTGGCACTGGCTGCCACAGTCTATGCTGGCCTCCATCTCAGTTGCTGGTGTGTCCTCCAGGTCCCACTGTGGGAGTCTGCGTGTGGCGTCCCAGCTCTCTGCTGTGCCTTTGCACCTTGCATGCTGCACCACAGCGTCCCTCTTCCTTTTGTAGAATTTTCACTGCAAACTTCTCTGCAACTCTCCCATTGAGAATGTGCTTCCTCTGTGGGTTTTTTTTTGCTATTTTCCCCTGGTCAGATGCACATTGTTTCCCTATTCAGCTCTCTTAGAATCCCTAAATAGTTTCTTCAGAATTGAAATAATTTTAATTGGCTAGTACAAAAGATTAGATTGATAGTATATAAAAATATATATAAAATAGGATATAAAATATGTGAAAGATGATGTAGCATTATATATATTTTTAAAGATGCATTTAGTTTATTTGAAGGACAGAGTTACAGAGAGAGCATGTAGGAAGCTGAATGTAGGGTGCGTGTGTCTTGCATTTTCTTCATCTTTCTATTGACGATTCCTATAGGGAGAAATGCAATGGAGAAAGCATGAAGTATGAAGAGAAAAGAGAAGGAGGACAGAGTGAATTGAGTCTGAAAAGAGTGATGGGGCTCAATAGATGATATCGAAAGGGGTAAGGATCCTGAGGGAGGGCAGGAGGAAGTGTCGAAGTCGTGGTGAGCTCAGAGGAGGAAGGGAAGATGGAGATGGAGCAGGGCTTCGGGGAGCCTCTTCACTGCTGCTGCGGCCACCCGGGCTGCTACAACAGTGAAGGGCAAGCACTTCTGTTGAGGAGAAGATCCAAATCTCGGTGTTCCTACTAGTGGAAATCCAGATGAAAGTGCTGGAGATCGAGTGTCAGCATTTTGAAGAGTTGGAGATCACGGCTGGAAATGAGAAGCGTGGCAGTAGTAAGAGGCAGTGGCTGCTGGCTGACAAGCAAGCCTCCCGCATGCAGGAGCTGACGTATGCAGAGCCGAGTGCGCAGCAATAGCACGTTCAAAAGTACGCCAGCAGCAGTAGCTGCAGCCCCTGCCAACCCTGCCCACCCTGCCGACCCTGCCTCAGATACTGCTGGGCCACCCACAGCCAAGCCACTGTCGTCTTTACCCTTACTGGCAGTGGGGTCCCTCATGGAAGCTCATGGTTGCTTATTGCTCCCCAAACAACAAACTCATCCCTCAGTGATTCAAGGGGCAATGTCAGGCAGTAGGCACCCAGGCATGGTGGGTAATGCTCCTTTGAGTTTGCCTTTTTCTAAAAAAATTTATTTATCTAAAAAGCAGAAAGTGTGCACACATGTAAGACAGAGAGAGAGAGAGAGAGAGAGATCATTTTCTTATCTGGTGGTTCACTACTCAAATGGCTGCTCAAATGAGTCAGGCTAAAATCCAAAGCCCCAAACTCAATCTGGATAGCCCACAGAGGTGACAGAATCCCAGCTACTTGAGCTATCCCCTGAATGCCTCCCAGGACCCAAGATCCACACTAGCAAGAAAAATGAATTGAGAGCATATCTGGGACTCAAATCTAGGCACTATGGTATGGGTAGCAGGTGTCCAAAGTGGAGCTTTAACCATTATGCCAAATGCCCACCCCATGTGCCTCTCAGCGTGCCACTTCCTCCTCCTTCTGCTCTGTCATGCCATTGGTAGTCTAGCAGAATCCACCAGTAGTAACTAATTCCCTCCTCCTAACATACATTGGTATGATAACCATCTCCTGTTTGCCTCAGGCACTCCCTCCGCTGCTTACCCCCATCTGCTGTGTCCATGGAAAATTCTCTACATCCTAACCAGTCAGCTACCACCATGTCATCTTCCTTGTCTCTTGGGTTGGGGATCATATGTCACCCTTGTCTGTTGGGAAGAGGCCATAGGTCTCACCACAATCCTGCCATTGTGGCAGCTGTCCAGGGCAACTTCCTACCCAGTACTAACCCACTGCCAAACCCAGACACCCCTTGCCCTCAAGCGCCTACAGTCACAGGCGTGGTCACCTCCACAGTGAGAAGCCAAAGATCTCTCTTCCTTACTCACCATTGAGATCACAGTTCTAGGAATAGCATTGCCCCAAGGGAGGGACGCTTTCTCAGCATGGAGACTTTATCATTCTCAGAGGGAAGCTGCTCCTGCCCTTCCACAGCCTCCACCATGCCTAACAGATGTGTGTACTTCCATATCAACTTATTCAAGAATTTCTGCTTAAGCACTGTTTCTGATGTCACGGAGAGGACAGAGTGGGAATGCTGCCTTCAAAGAAAGGGCTGGGGTAAGTACTTTATTCAAGAATCTGGTTAATGGCCGGCGCCGCGGCTTAATAGGCTAATCCTCCACCTGCGGCACCAGCACACCGGGTTCTAGTCCCAGTCGGGGCACTGGATTCTGTCCTAGTTGCTCCTCTTCCAGGCCAGCTCTCTGCTGTGGCCAGGGAGTGCAGTGGAGGATGGCCCAGGTGCTTGTGCCCTGCCCCCCATGGGAGACCAGGAGAAGCACCTGGCTCCCGGCTTCGGATCAGCTCGGTGTGCCTGCCACAGCGCACCAGCCGCAGCAGCCATTGGGGGGTGAACCAATGGAAAAGGAAGACCTTTCTCTCTCTCTCACTGTCCACTCTGCCTGTCAAAAAAAAAAAAAAAAAAAGAGAGAATCTGGTTAACTTCTTCAAGGTCACACCCTCTCTCAAACCTACTGAATTTTTATAGATTAAAAATATTAAGTGTGGCTCCCCCTCTTCGTGAAGGAACGACACAGGACCCTGTGCTGTTCTTTTGTCTGCTCGGCCCTTCCCGGGTTTGCTGCTGGTTCTTCCCGGGTTGGCTGCCGATCCTTCCACCTCCGTGGAAGGGCGGTGCCCCCTGCCACTTTCCCCACTTCCACGGGGGAGTGGCACACCGCCAGCCGGCTCTCTTGGGGGCTGCTCAGATGTTATCCGGATGTTCCCCTTAGATGTTCCTGGTGCATGTTGTCTCTCTCCTCCTTTATAGTCCTCTTCCACCAACCCCAACTCTGCTACCCACACGCCGAGTACGCTGCTCTCCTCCAATCAGGAGCAGGATCAGCTCCTGCAGGTCATCACTCAAGTTGGTGAGAGGCAGCTGCATAGAAGTTGTTTACTCCTCTCCCAGCACCATACTGTGGGAGAGCAGATGCATAGAATAAGTCTTAATTCCAGTAACTTAGTCTAGTCCGAGTTGCCCCCCACAATTAAGCCCTATAAAAGGAAGTGGAAACTTTACAAAGCAACACTGGAACTCCCTTCTTCAACCCAATCAAAAATAACCAACCTTTACATTTATTTTTTGGGAGTTGTGACAGGTGCTTTTTGCATTTTAAATGATTTATTGGAGCAGTATATAAAAACATAGCAGAACATCTTATAGGCCACATTACATAGTAGAATAGGCAATAGTTTAACATGTAATTTTTGCAAGTATAATCACTCAGGTATCTCAGGTATATAAAAAAAATAGGCTTATGTGTGTAACAGGTATGAGCAGGTGAACCAATAAAAGTACAAGTAGAAGATTGGAATGTATACACACAAATAGCACCACAGTAAATTTATCTACCCAGTTTTATAATTTGAATTATAGAAAATGTAGAGACAAACCAACTAAGTCTTTTGAGAGATTGATCAACAGTTGCTATGAGTCAACAATACAGGTGCAGTCAGCCAGAGAGCCATGAAAATTTATATTTCACACATACAGATGTACAAAAAGGACATCTATTCATTTATTGAACAAATTTCAACATTTCAATATACAACACAATGCTAACATAAAAAGGTATCACCTATCACCACAATAATGCACTTTCATTAGTCGAGTTTACAAAAAAAAAAAAAAAATTCCCCTAATGAATTAAGACTCAAAATGTGTTTACAGTTTATACTTACAAAATTGAAAGTGAAATGAAGGTAAAATACACAGCACAGCAAATTGTGAAAAATATGCTGACAATTTAAAATTTAAAATGGAGGAGAAAAATCAGAAGAAAATTTCAGAATATAAGAAAGTGTATCTGGCTGGCGCCACAGCTCAATAGGCTAATCCTCCACCCAGCGGCGCCGGCACACCGGGTTCTAGTCCCGGTCGGGGCACTGGATTCTGTCCTGGTTGCCCCTCTTCCAGGCCAACTCTCTGCTGTGGCCAGGGAGTGCAGTGGAGGATGGCCCAAGTGCTTGGGCCCTGCACCCCATGGGAGACCCGGAGAAGCACCTGGCTCCTGGCTTTGGATCTGCGCGGTGCGCTGGCCACAGCGCGCCAGCCATGGTGGCCATTGGAGGGTGAACCAATGGCAAAAGGAAGACCTTTCTCTCTGTCTCTCTCTCTCACTGCCCACTCTGCCTGTCAAAAAAAAAAAAAAAAAAGTGTATCTAAGGGCTGGCGTTGTGGCCCAGCAGGTAGGCAGCTACTTGTGACACTGATATACAATATGGGCACTGATTTGAGTCCTGGATGCTCCACTTTCAATCCAACTCATTGCCAATGGCCTAGAAAAGGGAGCAGAAGATGGACAAAGTGATTGGGCCAACGCCACCCCGATGGGAGACCTGGATGAAGCTCCTGTCTTTTGGCTTTGTCTTGGCCCAGACCCGGCCATCTGGGGAGTAAATTGGCAGATGAAAGATCTCTCTCCCTCTCCCACCCACCCCTCCACCCCTCCCCATAATTCTGACTTTCAAATTAATAAATCTTAAGACGTGCATTTCAAAGATTTATTATGGGTGGTTGTAGGAAGTTTCCAGATTTTTTAGATATGTCTCCTACCTTACATGAAGCAACTATCCTGTGTAGAACTGAAAATGCAGCAATCTCTTTCCCAGAATTCAGCTTTCTTACTTTACTTTTATAGCCATTTTTAATGAAAATTATGGCTTGGGAGATTTTGCTTTTAAGATTTCAACATTCAGGATTTCAATCATTTGAGATTTAGATTTGGGGGATTTTAGAGTATTTAGACTTCAAGGATTTTTTTTTATCTTTTGATATCAATGACATACTTTCTCTTTACTATTTAAATTTGGAATATGATTTAAAAATTGTAATTTATTCATTGCTGCCATAAATTTGTTAAACTTTCTGTTTAGATCCTAAAGGAACACATTCTTTATCCTTTTTTCTTCCTCTGTGCCTGTTTCTCCAGGCTTCCTAAAATTTTGTGAGCTATTCCATTCTTGAAAATTTCTCTTTCCGCTGAAGTTAGCTCAACTTAATTTCTTTTTTTTAAGATTTATTTTATTTATTTGAAAGACAGAGTTACAGAGTGAAGTAGAGAGAGAGAGCGGTCTTCCATCTGCTGGTTCACTCCCCAGATGGCCTCAATGGCCAAAGCTGTACCGATCCAAAAGCAGGAGCCAGGAGCTTCTTCCGGGTCTCCCAGGCAGGTACAGGGGCCCAAGGACTTGGATCATCTTCTACTGCTTTCCCAGGCCACAGCAGAGAGCTGGATCGGAAGTGGAACAGCTGGGACTAGAACCAGCACCAAGATGGGATGCTGGCACTTCAGGCCAGGGCATTAACCCACGGCACCACAGAGCTGGCCTCAACTTAATTTCAGTTCTTCATATTGAAATATACATAGTAATATTTAGATATTGGTATATGAAAAGTTGCATAAAGGTTTTGAATGAAAAAATTGTTGATTGTGGGTGAAAGAAAAATGAGAAATAAAGAAAATTAGGGAATTAGAAGGGATATATCATATAGATCTTCAGTCTAGGTTAAGGATTAAGCCTTTGTCCAAAGACTACAGGGGAACAAATTATTACAAAATGTTTAAAGCAGAAGAGTTACATGATTATATTTATATTTTAAAAACGTAGCTCTGTATTCATAAGGAAAGGAGACATTGCAAGCATAAAGACAGATAGAGGACCATTTAGAAAATAATTACATTATGCAGGTAAAAGCAGAGATGGAGAAGGCACATACATTCCAGAACACTTTAGATAGCAAACTGACAGATTTTCCCTCTTGGCCACAGAAGTGAGAGGAGTTTCTCTAGGATGACCACTGGATTTTCTTTCTTTTTAAAGATTTATTTATTTATTTGAAAGGCAGAGTCAGAGACAGAGAGAGAAGGAGAGGTAGAGAGAGAGAAAGAGAGAGAGGTCTTCCATCTGCTGGTTCACTCCCAAGATGGTCGCAACAACAGCTGGAGCTGTGCTGATCTGAAGCCAGGAGCCAGGAGCTTCTTCCAGGTCTCCCATGTGGGCCAGGGTCCCAAGGACTTGGGCCATCCTCTACTGCTTTCCCAAGCCATAGCAGAGAGCTAGATCAGAAGTGGAGCAGCTGTGACTCAAACTGGCACCCACATGGGATGCTGGCACTGCAGGTAGCGGCTTTACCCACTAAGTCATAGCGCCGACCTCTACTGGGTTTCTTGAATCCACCAAATGTCAAAGACAGTTTTTAGGAAATACTTGCTTAAGTTTCTGACTAGTAGAACTGGATGTTTGGAAATGTGGTATCATAATGAAATAGAGAATAGTGGTTAACAAGCATAATTAATAAGGCATATTTTGGATTAGGTGTTGAATTTACTAAAATATATAAGCTTTTATGATATAACAGAAGACATATACAGCAGGCATTGGCTATGTGTGTCTGAGGCCTGGGTAACAGTGACAGTTTTGAGGATCATCTACAGTAAAGGCTTTGATAAGCTCCATATCCATATAGTCAACTTTCCAGTCAGCATCTCCACTTGAAAGCCTCCAAGACTTCTCAAACTGTGTTTCAAAACTGAACTATGCCTGCAAATCTGAAAATCTTTGCTTTTATAAACTCCTTCACTTTTCACAGGTTGCCACATCTGATAACTGAGAATAAAAATTTGTTGTTCCCCTATACTTCCAATTTCAAAAATAATCAACAAGATCTCTTTGTACATTGTAACCTGCTCTCAAATTAACTTTGATTTTACTATATCACTTTGCTCTCCATAATTTTTAAAATTTTCTATTTATATAAGGTGAAGTTGGGTGAGGTGAAACCTCATTGTGGTTTTGATTTGCATTTCCGTTATGGCTAGTGATCCTTAGCATTTTTTCATGTGTCTGTTGGCCATTTGAACGTCATCCTTTGAAAAATGTTTATTCATGTGCTTTTCCCATTACTTGACTGGATTGTTTGTTTTGTTGTTGTTGGGTTTCTTGAGCTCTTTCTACATCCTGGATACTAAACCCTTATCAGTTGCATAGTTTGCAAATATTTTCTCTTATTCTATCAGTTGCCTCTCTACTTTGCTGATTCTTTCCATTCAGTGCAGAAGCTTCTTAGCTTGATGCAATCCCATTTGTTTATTTTGGCTTGATTGCCTGTGGTAATAGGGTCTTTCTAAGTAGTCTTTTCCTATGTCAATCTCTTGCAGAGTTTCCCTGATGCTTTTCTCTAGTAATTTTCTAGTATCAGGTCATAGGTTTAGATTATTGGTCCATTTTTTAGTTGATTTTTGCATAGGGTATAGGTAGGGGTCTTGTTTCATATTTCTGCATGTGAAGATCCAATTTTCCCAACACCATTTGTTGAAGAAACTGTCCTTTCCCTACACATAGATTTTAGCACCTTTGTCAAAGATTATTTAGTTACAGATGCAAGGATTAATTTCTGAGGTTTTTATTCCGTTCTGTTCGTCTACATGTCTATTTTTTTGTGCCAGTACCAGGCTGTTTTGATTGCAACAGTTTTGTAGTATGTCTTTAAATCTGGTATTGTGAGGTGTCCAGCTTTGTTTTTAATTGCTTAATATGCTTTAGTTATTCAGGGTATCCTGTGCTTCCATATGAATCTGAACATCATTTTTCTAGATCTAAGAAGAATGTCATTGATATTTTGATTGGGATCACACTGAATCTATAAAATTGTTTTGGTAGTATGGGCATTTTGATGATACTAATTCTTCTAATCCACCAACATGAAATATTTTCCATTTTTTTTGTCTTCTTCCATTTCTTTCCATGATGTTTTGTAACTTCCATCATAGAAATCTTTCACATCCTTGGTGAAATTTATTTTGAGATATTTAAATGTTTTTGTAGTTATAAATAGTACTGATCTAACATTTTCTTTGTCAGTCATGGATTTATCTGTGTATACAAATACTACTGATTCTTTTGCATTGATTTTATATCCTGCATCGTTACCAAACTCTATCATGAGTTCCAATAGTCTCTTAGTGGAGTCGTTTGGTTCCCCTATATATAGCATCATATCATCTGCAAACAGGGCTAATGGCACCAAAATTATATTGAATAGCACTGATGAGAGAGGGCAACCTTGTCTTGTTATAAATCTTAGAAGAAAAGCTTCTAATTTTCCCCATTCAATATGATGCTGGCTGTTTTTCATATATTGCCTTGACTGTGTTAAGGAATCTTCCTACTATACCTAATTTTCTTAAGGTTTTTTATTATGAAGTGTTGTTGCATTTTATCAAATGCTTCCTCTGCCTCTATTGAGATGATCTTCTGGTTTTTATTCCTCATTTTGTTAATGTGATGTGTCACATTTATTGCTTTGCTTATGCTGAACCAGCCCTGCATACCAGCAGTAAATCTCACTTGATCCAGGTGAATGATCTTTATGATATGTTGTGGATCCAATCATCTAATATTTTGTTGAGGATTTGTTCATCTATGCTCATTTGGAATATTGGTCTATAGTTTTCTTTTTCCTTGTATCTTTTTCTGGTTTTGGAATTAGGGTGATTCTGGCCTCAGAAGGAGTTTGGGAAGATGGCCTCCCTTTCAATAGTTTTCAATAATTCGAGAAGAATTGGAAGTAGTTCTTTTTAAAAGTTTGGTAGAAATTCACAGTGAAGCCATCTGGCCCTGGGCTTTAATTGGTGGGAGAGTCTTTATCACGGATTCAATCTCCATCTTGATTATTGGTCTTTTTTTTTCTATGTCTTCATGACTCAATTTTGGTGAATTGTGTGTGTAAAGAAATCTATTTTTTCTAGGTTTTCCAATTTGTTGGCATATCGCTGTTTGTAGTAGCTTCTGATGAATCTTTGTTTCTATGGTACCTATTGGAACATGCCCTTTTCCATTTCTGATTTTTTTAATTTGAGTCTTCTCTCCTCCCCTGCTTTTTGGTTAGTTGAGCCAATGACATATCAATTTTCTTTATTTTATTCAAAAATTCAGCTCTTAATTTCACTAATATTTTTTATCATTGTTTTGATTGCTTTTTTATTTCTTCTTTAATTTTTTTTGACAGGTAGATTATAGACAGTGAGAGAGACAGAGAGAAAGGTCTTCCTTCCATTGATTCACCCCCAAAATGGCTGCCAGGGCCGGTGCTATGCCGATCCAAAGCCAGGAGCCAGGTGCTTCTTCCTGGTCTCCCATGTGGGTGCAAGGGCCCAAGCACTTGGGCCATCCTCCACTGCTTTCCAGGGCCACAGCAGGGAGCTGGACTGGAAGAGGAGCAACTGGGACTAGAACCTGGTGCCCATATGGGATGCTGGCACCGCAGGTGGAGGATTAACCATGTGAGCCACGGCGCTGGCCCTCTTCTTTAATTTTAATTATTTCTTTCATTCTCCTAATTTTGGGTTTGGTCCATTCTTGCATTTCTAGGTCCTTGAGATGTATTTTAGATAATTTATTTGATGTTTTCCAATTTCTTGATGTAGGCACTAATTGCTATAAACTTCCCTCTTAACACTGCTTTTGCTGTATATTGTACATTTTGATGTGTTGTCATCTTCATTCGTTTCCAGGAATTGTTTCATTTCCCTTTTAATTTCTTCTATGATCCACTATTCATTCATTCAGGAACAAGATGTTCTGTCTCTGTGTTTGCATATTTTCTAGAATTTTTTAAGTTGTTAATTTCCAACTTCATTCCAGTGTTGTCAGAAAATATATAATGTATGCTTTAAATTTTTTTAATTTGCTGAGATTTGCTTTATGCCTTAGCATATAGTCTATCCTAGAGAAAGTTCTTTGCACTGATGTAAAGAATGTGTATTCTTCAACTGTGGAACGCAATGTTCTGTAGCTATCATGTCCATTTGGTCCATAGAGTATATTAGCTCTGTTGTTTCTTTGTTGAGTTTTTATCTAGTTGATGTGTCCATTGGTGAAAGTGGGGTGTTGAAGTCCCCCATTATTATTGTATTGGAGCCTATGTCTCCCTTTAAATCCACTAACATTTGTTCTAAATAGCCAAGCACCCTGAGTTTGGGTGTATATACATTTACTTTAGCCATCTTTTCCTGTTGATTTGATCCCTTAACCATTACATAGTGCCCTTATTTGTCTCTTTTAACAGATTTTGTGTTAAAGTCTATGTTTTCTGATATTAGTAAAGCTACTCCTGCTCTTTTTAAAAAAACATTTATTTATTTATTTCAAAGTCAGTTACACAGGGAGAAGAAGGAACACACACACACACACACACACACACAGAGATCTTCCATACAGTATTTTTGTTCCCCAAATGGCTGCAGTGGCTTGAGCTGAGTACAGCCAAAGCCAGGAGTCAAGAGTTTCCTCTAGATCTCTCATGTGGGTGCAGGGTCCCAAGCACTTGGACCATCCTCTGATGCTTTCCCAGGCACATTAGCAGGGAGCTGGATTGGAACTGGAGCAGCTGGCACTTGTACAGACACCCATATGGATGCTGGTGTTGTAGGTGGTGGATTTACCGTCCATGCCACAACTCCAGCCCCACTCCTGTTCTTTTTTGCTTTATTTTAGCATGGAATATCTTTTTCCATCCTTTCATGTTCAGTCTGTGTATATCTTTGTTGGTGAGGTGTGTTTCTTGAAGGCAGAAAATAGATGGGTCTTTTGTTTGTTAATCCATTCCATCAGTCTGTATCTTTAATTAGAAAATTTAAGCTATTTACATCAAGGATAATTGATAAATAATGGCATGGTTTGCCATTTTTCCATAAGTATTCCTATTGTTTGCCTTGGATTTCTTTTGTACTTTTAAGATGAGATTTTCTGCCTTCACATTCTTTCATAATGATGACTATCTTTATGTGTTTCTGTGTGTAGCATATCCTTAAGTATTATTTGTAAGGCTGGACAGGTGGTGACAAATTCTTTCAATTTCTGTTTGTCTTGGAAGGTCTTTATTTCACCTTCACTTATAGATGAGTGCTTTGCTTGGTTCAGTATACCAAGTTGATAAATTTTATTTTTTTTCTTTTGGGACTTGAGACTTGGACTATATCTCTCCATTATATCCTAGCCTGTAGTGTTTCTGATGAAAATCAGATTGGACTTTTGAGACTTGGACTATAGCTCTCCATTCTATCCTAGCCTGTAGTGTTTCTGATGAAAAATCATATATCAGTCTAATTGGAGATCCTCTGAAGGTAATCTGGTGTTTCTCTTGTGCACATTTTAGAATCTTTGTATTTTACTTTTGAAAATTTGACTCTAATGTGTCATTGTGAAGATATTTTCTGATAATTTCTGTTAGGGATTCTACATGATTCCTGCACTTGGATACCTGGATGTCCCTTTCTTTCTCCAAATTATGGAAGTTTTCTTTATTATTTGACTAAACATCCCTCTAATCCATTCTCTTTCCACACCTTCAGGAACTCTCAAGATGCATATGCTGGGTTGTTTGATAGTATCCCATAAATCTTGAACACTGTTTTTAATTTTTTTCTTCTTTGTTCTTCTTCCTTCTTCATTCTACCTATTCTTCTTCTTTGATATTTCCGAAGATTTGTCTTGTAGCTCAGCTATTCTTTCTTCTGCCTCACCAAGTCAATTGTTAAGGATTTCCAGTGTGGTTTTTTTTGTTGTTTGACATAATGAATTCCTCATTTACAATACTTCATATTGATTTCTCTTCAATATCTCTATCTCTCAGGAAAAATTTTCATCCATGTCCTATATGGATTTTTTTAATTTGTAAATTTGCTTCTCCTTATTTTTGAGTAATTTTATGATCAATCTTTCGAACTCCATTTCAGGCATTTCATTGATCTGTCTTCACATTCTAATACTGAAGCTTTGTTCCTTTGGGAGATTTATATTGTCTTTGGGAGTGGAATAGGTATCCAGGGTGACACCCAAGTTGGGTGTGGCAGATCTCTAATGTCAGCAAGGGAGAGGGTATGATCACATCAGTTGGTGTGATCACAGCCTCATTTCCTCTCTGCCAAGGTGATCAGTGCCTGAAGAAAGCCCACAGTGGCTATGCACCCAACCCATGCAGGCACTTGAACCACCCAAAGGAACTCTGTGGTCCTCAGTGTCAGCACAGAACCCTCTGCAATGACACACCCCCTAGCACTCAGGAAACTGAGCCTCTGAAGCCAGATGCAGTGATTGACCAGAGACCCAGCTATACCACACACCACACAGAATTCCCTCATTCATAGCTCACAGGGCTCCCAGAGTCACAGGGAGCTAGGGGTCCACTCCCA
Source organism: Oryctolagus cuniculus (assembly GCF_051225735.1). Taxonomy (NCBI): domain Eukaryota; kingdom Metazoa; phylum Chordata; class Mammalia; order Lagomorpha; family Leporidae; genus Oryctolagus; species Oryctolagus cuniculus. The sequence goes on from NC_142888.1 coordinate 59,991,841, forward strand.
GCCCTGTGAGCCTGCTCTGTCCACATGAAGAGCCGAGGCATTCCCCGAGATTGTTGCTTGTTGGTGTTCTGCCTTGGTGTTATTGGAGGGAAGTGCCTCATAGGTTTAAGTGTTGTCCCACTCCTACTAACCCTCCAGGCCAGACTCAAAGTCAGTAAGGACCATGGAGTTATCCCTCAGAAAAAATCCGCTACTTGGACATGCATGAGCCATGGCTGCCTGCACTGGTCGTAATCAAAATGGTGCCTCCTAACTCATTGTCACAGGGAGCCCTTGTCAGATGGGATTGGAAGCAGGAAATGTGCTCTCTATTCACAGAGTTAGGTGGGCTCCCTGGTCCTCACTAGCACTAAAGGCTGGACTCAAAGCCAGTGTGGTCTACAAGGTTCTCTCTGAGGCAGTATCAGCAATGACACAGGTTGCTGCAGACCCCTTGCACTTCTCTGTGTGAAGCTGGTGTCTCCTCCTGACTGCTCAACTTTTTTCTGCTGAGTATGGTGCTCTGTGAGAGTGGTGGAAGGGAAGGAAGCTAGGGGGCTTCCCTGCTCCAAGCTGGGCAGTTGCTCTGACACCAGTCAGCTCCCTGGGCTGAAGTAAAAGTCAGTGGGTGACTGTGAAATTCCTTCTCAGCTAAAACTCTGAGCGGTGGGGCATGCAGCCATTTCTTCTTACCTTGAGGTGGTAAGATGGTGGCTCACAGTCAGCAACTGGCTGCACCGTGTGGCTGGCTGCGAAGGTGTCTGACTTCTCCCCTCCTGTTCCACTTGTTTTTTTCACTTCTTCACCAAAAATGTCCATTAGACCACTGGAAACTTGGTCCTTCCATTGCTTTTCTTTTTCATATCCCCGAGCAACTGAAGTCAGTGTGGCTTCACTTAAATGGAAATTAAAGTTCTCAGGTGAGCTCTAACAATAAGCAGAATCTGTCTCCCCAAGCCTTTTGTTAGTGACTACTCCAAATCCCCAGCCTGCTTGCTCCTGCTTGCTTCCGTATTATTGCTGTTTTAGGCCACCCGAGCTCTTCTCATGATCCCCTTTTCTCTAAATGTCAATTTTGTATGTTTATCTAAATTACCTTGCTTGGTCACCCTACTGAGCAATAGAAGGACAGAATTCCTTACTTGTTTCTGTGACTCTGTACTTGTTAATCAACCTGTCCCCATCATTCCCTATCCCCATTCCTCCCCAACACCTTATAACGATTATATTTTAACGTCTTTGAGATAACCTTTTTGTAGACTCTATATATGAGCAAGATTGAGTGATATTCGTCTTTATATGCTTGACTTCTTTCAGTTAACATAACAACTTCTAGTTCTACCCACAGTGTTGCAAATGACAAAATATCATCCTTTTATGGGTGAGCAGTATTCCATTGTGTATGTGTACAACATTTCCTTTATTCATTCATCATTGAGAGACATAAGAAAAATATATATGGGGAGGGGAGGGACTCACTTTTTCCTTATTACAATTCTACACTAAACACTCAAATTATGATAGTATTGTAAGAATTGTATTTCTTTTTTAAAATTTTTTTTTTATTTATTTGACAGGTAGAGTTACAGACAGTGAGAGAGTTGGAGAGACAAAGGTCTTCCTTCCATTGGTTCACTCCCCAATGGCCCAACTGCCAGAGCTATGCTGATCCTAAGCCAGGAGCCAAGTGTTTCTTCCTGGTCTCCCATGCGGGTGCAGAGGCCCAAGCACTTGGGCCATCCTCCACTGCTTTCCCAGGCCATGGCAGAGAGCTCAATCAGAAGAGGAGCAGCTGGGACTAGAACTGGCACCCATATGGGATGCCAGCTCCGCAAGGGGGGATTAACCTAGTGTGCCACAGCACTGGCCCTGTGAGAACGATCCAACATGGGAAGTGAGATACACAGCAGACCCATAGAATGGCAGATGTCCTAAACAGCACTCTGGCCTCAGAATCAGCCCTTAAGGCATGAGGATCTGGCTGAAAAGCCCATGAGAGTATTTCAGGCATGGAAAGCCAAAACACTCTGGGGGAAAAAAAACCTAAATGAAATATCTCCGTGAGTAAGATCCCAGTGGAAAGAATGGGTCATCAAAGAAGGAGGTACCTTTCTCTGAAGGGAGGAGAGAACTTCCACTTTACCATGGCCTTGTCTAAATATGATCAGAGTCAGTGAACTCAGGGGGCTTCCATAGCCTTGGCAGCTCATGACAAGAGCCTAGCGTGATTACTGATGCCATAAACAAGAGTGTCAATTTGTTAAGTCAACAACAGGAGTCACTGTGCACTTACTCCTCATGTAGGATCTCTCTCCTTAGTGTACTGTACATTGAGATTTAATGCTATAACTAGTACTCAAACAGCATTTTTCACTTTATGTTTCTGTGTGGGAGCAAACTGCTGAAATCTTTACTTAATGTATGCTGAACTGATCTTCTGTATATAAAGAGAAATGAAAGTGAATCTTGATGTGAATGGAAGGGGAGAGGGAGTGGGAAAGGGGAGGGTTGCATGTGGGAGAGACGTTATTGGGGGGAAGCCATTGTAATCCATAAGCTGTACTTTGGAAATTTATATTCATTAAATAAAAGTTTAAAAAAAAAGAATTGTATTTCTAGGTCCGCGCCGGGGCTCACTAGGATAATCCTCTGCCTGCGGCACTGGCACACTGGGTTCTAGTCCCGGTCGGGGCACTGGATTCTGTCCTGGTTGCCCCTCTTCCTGTCCAGCTCTCCGCTGTGGCCCAGGCGTGCAGTAGAGGATGGCTCAAGTGCCTGGGCCCTGCACCCCATGGGAGACCAGAGAAGCACCTGGCTCCTCGCTTCGGATCAGCGTGGTGCGCCAGCCACAGCATGCTGGCCACAGCAGCCATTGAAGGGTAAACCAAGGGTAAAGGAAGACCTTTCTCTCTGTCTCTCTATCTTACTGTCTAACTCTGCCTGTCAAAAAATAAAATAAAATAAAATAAAATAAAATAAAATAAAATAAATTGTATTTCTAAAGCTTTCTAATTTTTCCTATTGTGTTATAAATATATTTTAAATTTGCAATTACACAATATATAAATCATATTAAACCGAAAGTAAATATCAGAGACAAAAATAACATTTGCTACATTTTTCCAGTGATCACTCCATGTGAGAGAAAATTGTGACCTAGAATATTGTTTCGATTCTGAACAGGACTGAAAAATAATTGAGAAATACTTAGGAAGATAAACTGATGAACATGGGAATGAGTTTACAGAGTGAAAATGGAGGAGTCAAGTCACTTTTTAAAAATAGTTTGAAAGGAAAGGTAATACATTCATTTTTTAGTATTTTCTATTTAATTCAAAAGATCAAATTCCAAGTGCAATTTTTACAGATGCAGCAGACTAGATCGCTGTGCCACTTATAGTCATATCTGACATTGATTAAAGCAAAAGAAATCACTCAGAGTCTACACATCTAGGCTCACCTAGAACCAAAGCCAAAGTAACAAGCCACGCGATAGCCTGCATTCCATCTAAGAATACATTTGATATATGGAAATAAAGTCTTATAAGTAATACATTGAATGGAAATACACATTCAGTTATCAACACAATTATGTATGATTATTAAAACTACAAGGATTAGATATGTTCATGACAACAAATATGAAAAAAGAAAGGGTCTAAAGAAAAAAAAAGAAATTTTGTGAAATACGTGCTGCGATAAAGAAGGTTGAGAGAATGATTGGAAGGAATGACCAAAGAGAAAGGAGGAAGACCACAAGGGTGTGGTGTGTTAGTTTGCTCAGGCTACTCAAAAATTCCAGATCCAGATGCTGACAGCTTTGACTCCTAGTACGGGTCCTCTTCCTGCATTGCAGTTGCTTACCTTCTTCCCTGGTTCTGCATGGCACAGAGAACCATGGTTTCTCTTTCTCGTCTTCTGAGGACAATAATCTCATCATGCTGGTACCCCTCTCATCGTTCTAATACCGTCACACTGGGGATTAGGACTTCAGGTATTTAGTCCATAACACATGGTTTCTCAAAATCCTGAAGAGGTTGAATAATGTTGTGAAAGGCTGCAGCAGTCAAGTTAAGGACAAAAATACACCCAGTACATTTGACCACCAGAAAGTCCGATGCCTTGAAGAGAATTATAAGCAAAATGAACATATGGAAACAAGGTTCTTTCAGGAAGGAATTTTTTCCTACTGTGCTTCTGCTACCTCATTTCTCATTTATCTTATTCCCAAACTATAGCTGTAAATAGGAAGGAATACAAGAACACAAAAATTGCAGTGGTGCTCTATGTTGAAAAACATTTGTGGTTTACACTTTCAAAAATATATTTGAACCTGAGTAGCTTTAACTGCTGGTGATAATAATTTTCTATACAGGGACATGCAGATAATTAATAGGGAAAAATTCCCAATGAAACAGATACAACTAAGGGAAAGCACAAGGAAGAACAGTTCCTCCCTTGTAACTACACGTAACAAGCAATGGATGTGTTTCAGTGAATTTGAATTTGATGGTGGTACTTTGAGAATGTTTCTACTTTACCATCATTCCTCTACCCATTTGAAATATGAAATAGGCTGGCGCCGCGGTTCACTAGGCTAATCCTCCGCCTTGCGGCGCCGGCACACCGGGTTCTAGTCCCAGTCGGGGCACCGGATTCTGTCCCGGTTGCCCCTCTTCCAGGCCAGCTCTCTGCTGTGGCCTGGGAGTGCAGTGGAGGATGGCCCAAGTACTTGGGCCCTGCACCCCATGGGAGACCAGGAGAAGTACCTGGCTCCTGCCATCGGATCAGCGCGGTGCGCCGGCCGCAGCACACCGGCCGCGGTGGCCATTGGAGGGTGAACCAATGGCAAAAGAAAGACCTTTCTCTCTGTCTCTCTCTCTCACTGTCCACTCTGCCTGACAAAAAAAAAAAAAAAAAAAAAAAAAGAAATAAACAACTAAGTGTGAAGAGAAAATATGTATGTGTGGCCTTGCTTTCACAAATAGATTTTAAATTCAGTTAGTGCTGTGAAAATTTAACTTTGCTCTTATATTTGCAAAAGTACCTAACAAAGCATACTGTAGGAATTGAAATTCAGAACTCGTACACTTGACTTTTGACTTTATATCATCAAAGACCTTAATCTCTCCTCTCTGACAATTATACTAAGATGCTTATGGTGATAACACAATTATTGGAGTCGGTGCTCTGGTCCAGTGCATTAAGCCCTGTCTACAGTGCTGACATCTCATAGGAGTCCCAGTTGCTCCACTTGAGATCTAGCCCCCTGCTAATGTACCTGGGAAAGCAGCAAAAGATGGCCCAGGGTCCTGGGCCACTGTACCCCATTGGACACCCAGATGAAGCTCCTGGCTCTGGGCTTCTTTCTGGCTCAGCCCTGGATGTTGTGGCCAATTGGGGAGTAAACAGGAAGATGGACAATCTCTTCCCCATTTCTCCCTCTCTCTCTGTATAATTCTGCTTTTCAAATAAATAAAATAAATGTTAAAACCCCCGATTTTTAAATATATTATTTTGTTGGTTGACAATTTTTCAAATCTAGAAAGCAGAATTTGATGGTAGTGAAAAGTAAAGAAACTACTAAACAAAAAATTGCATTTACCACTTAAAATCTGAAAACTTCCATGTTGCATTTAAATTCTACTTTTTAAAATAAACTGACAGATTTTATATAGAAGGTATGGTAGAATAAATAGCTAAGGAATGGGAGTATTTGTGTAATACAGAGAAAATGTGGCACCCACTTCCTTCCTTTTCATGCTGATTATATTAATTATAACAATAAGCTCCTATTTAATTAATATGCCCTGGGGGTGGTCATTGTTGTACAGTGAGTTAAACCACTGCTTGGGATGCCTGCATCCCATATTGCAGTCTTTAAGTTTGAGTCTTACCTCCATTTATGATCCAGCTTCCTGATAATATAATATAATATTATATTATATTATATTATATATTAAGTAAGCACTCTCTTCCCTATCTCTCACACTGAATATGGTTATAAACCTTAGACTTAAAGCATGGAGGAGATACTTGAAGACTTCCGAAAAGTAAATTGCAGCAGGTAAATTGGAGAGGATGATGAGAATTTCAAGTATAGCTAAAACAGTGGAGACTTTAACATTCCTCCAACTCTGGTATATTCTTGCCTGACCTCAACACCACCTAAAACCTGAAAATGAGCAATAATGCAGACAGATAATTCCAGGAGAATCCCCCTAATTTGGCTTTAAATAAAGGAAATATGCTCAGAGAACATGAAAATATTCCACATTTTTGCCCTTCATTTCCTTGCATCCCAGTATCCAAGTAATTTCATGGTTGAGACAATAAAAGCTGCAATTGGGACACCTCAGAAGCCAAAGTCTTAGGGGAAGGGAACATTCGTAACTAATTAGAGAAAATATCTCAAGGTGTGGTGTGAAACTCCATTGCTGTTTCCTTTTTTCAATTTTTGTACAACTCGGTAGCAGTGTGGGAGCAGTTGCAGAATGTGAATAATGTAAATGAGGAAAATAAATCTTTATAGCTAGAGAATCAGAAAAGGGCAGTTTGTGGGACCTGAGAACTACTAGAGATTGAAGAGGCAGAGGTTCAAGAAAGTGATTATTTTTTTGAAAGTTGTATTTATAAGTTGAAAGGCAGAGTGACAGAGGAAAAGGAAGACAGAGGTCGTCCATCTGCAGGTTCGCTCCCCAAATGACTGCAACCACCAGAGCTGGGCTAGGCTGAACCCAGGAGCCAGGAACTCCATCTGAGTCTCTCACATGGGTGGCAGGGGCTCAAATACTTGAGCTATCACCTGCTGCCTTTCTAGGTACATTAGCAGGAAGCTGGATCAGAAGCAGAGCAGCTGGGACTTGAACCCTTCAAAAGCAATAGCTTAATCCACTGTTCCATAATTCCCTTCCCCCAAAGGGACTTCTTAAAAAGTATATACATCCTTGAATTTGTCCTCAAGTTGTACATGTTTGTATCAGACACAATATGGTATACATTAAAGTACTGGGTGGGCAGCCATTCAAATAGCACTGCAACTACTTTGTAAATGGAGCCAAACATAAGACATCAACTCGCAGAAGCTTTCAACACAACTAGAATGATTGCCTGCGAAAACCAAAATAGCAACACTTATCATATAAACAAGACCAGTGATGTAACACAATATTTGAAATGTCCCGCATACTATACAAAATTCTGCAACATATAAAGGTATGAGAAAACATCAATTCATTGGGAAAAGTCAATTAATGTAGGCCAGGGCCAAGATGATATAGATATTGTATTTATTTGGCAAAGATTTTAAAGCACCTGTTATAAATACTCCAACACTAAAACCAAACAACCTATAAACTAATGGGAAGATAGAAAATTTTAGCAAGTAAAGAAAAGATATAGATAACTAAAGATAAGATACAGATAAAGATAAAAATACAAGAGTACCAAAAAGTTCATAGAAAATGAATTAAAATATAAGATGCAAAAAAGAAAAAAATAAGATGCAGAGAAGGAGTTTTGGTACAGCAGGATAACTATGAAGGCTGAAAATCTCCTAGTAAACGTAGAAAGGAAATCCAAAACAAACAATAGGAACATTTATGGGAAAATGGCAGGATTAAGTTGTTACATATCAATATTAACCTTGAATGTAAATGCCCTAAATTCTCTAATTAAAAAATACAGATGGGCCAAATGTATTTAAAAAAAAAAAAAAAAAACAAGACCCATCTATTTACTGCCTAAAGGAAACACACCTTACCAACAAAAATACACACAGACTGAAAATGAAAGGATATTCCATGCTAACAGAAAGCAAGAAAGAGCAGGAGTAGCCATTCTGGTATCTGACAAAATAGGCATCAATACAAAAACATTAAAAGAGACAAAGATGGGCATTATATAGTGATTGAGGGATCAATTCAACAGGAAGATGTGGCTATAGTTAAAGTATATGCACCCAATGCTAGGACGTCTGGCTATTTATGTTAATGGATCTAAAGGGAGACATAGACTCCAATACAATAATAATGGGGGACTTCAACAACCCACTTTCATCAATAGACAGATCAACTTTACAAAAAAATGGCAAAGAAACAACAGAACTAATCTATACTATGGGCCAAATGGACCTTATTGATATCTGCAGAACATTTCATCCCACAGTTGAAAAACAAACAAATTTTTTTTTAATTTGAAATCATAACATGTATGTTTTTTTTAAACTTTTATTTAATGCATATAAATTTCCAAAGTACAACTTATGGATTACAATGGTTTCCCCCCCCATACCGTCCCTCCCACCCACAACCCTCCCCTTTCCCACTCCCTCTCCACTTCCATTCACATCAAGATTCATTTTCGATTATCTTAATATACAGAAGATCAGCTTAGTATACATTAGGTATGGATTTCAACAGTTTGCTCCAACACAGAAACATAAAGTGAAAAATAATAGATGATTTTTTTTAAATGATGATGAAATCAGAGCAGACCTATTGTCATGTTTAATCCCAGTGAGAGTCAAGTTGGGAGTTGATAATTTCTTTTTTCTTTTTTTCTTTTTTTTTTTTTTACAGAGGATCAGTTTAGTATGCATTAAGTAAGGATTTTAACAGTTTGCACCCCCATAGAAACACAAAGTGAAATATATTGTTTGAGTACTCGTTATAGCATTAAATCTCAATGTACAGCACATTAAGGATAGAGATCCTACACGAGGAGTAAGTGCACAGTGAATCCTGTTGTTGACTTTACCAATTGACACTCCTGTCTATGGCATCAGTAATCTCCCTATGCTCCAGTCATGAGTTTCCAAGGCTATGGAAGCCCTCTGAGTTCTCCGACTCTTATCTTGTTTAGACAAGGTCATAGTCAAAGTGGAGGTTCTCTCCTCCCTTCAGAGAAAGGTACCTCCTTCTTTGAAGACCTGTTCTTTCCACTGGGATCTCACTCGCAGAGATCTTTTGCCAGAGTGTCTTGGCTTTCCATGCCTGAAATACTCTCATGAGCTTTTCAGCCAGCTCCGAATGCCTTTAGGGCTGATTCTGAGGCCAGAGTGCTATTTAGGACATCTGCCATTCTATGAGTCTGCTGAGTATCTCACTTCCCATGTTGGATCACTCTCCCCTTTATTTACTCCATCGGTTAGCGTTAGCAGGTACTAGACTTGTCTATGTGCTCCCTTTGATTCCCAGTCCCTCCACCATGACCAACTGTGAACTGAAACTGATCACCTGGAACAGTGAGATGGCATTGGTACATGCCACCTCGATGGGATTGAATTGGAATCCCCTGGTATGCTTCCAACTCCACCACTTGGGGCAAGTCAGCCTGAGCATGTCCCAAATTATACATCTCTTCCCTCTCCCATTCCCACCACCATGTTCAACAGGGATCACATTTCAGTTAATTTTCAACACTTAAGAATAACTGTGCATCAATTACAGATCTAAACCAGTCCTATTAAGTAGAACAGATAAAAAAACTACTAAGAGGGATAATGTATTAAACATGTATGTTTTATGACCACAGTGAATGAAGCTGGAAATTAACAAATTAAGAAACTCTAGAAAATATGCAAACACATGGAGACTGAAGAACAGACTCCAGAATGAATAGTAGACCATAGAAAAAAAATCAAAGGGAAATCAAGAAATTCCTGGAAATGAATGAAGACAACAACACGACATATAAAAACTAGTATGCAGGGATGGTTCAACAAATCCAAATCTAGAAATCTGATACATCGAAGACTAAAAACCATATGGCTATCCCAACAGATGCAGAGAAACTGTTTAATAAAACACAACATCCTTTCATGATAAAAAAAAAGCCTTAAGCAAAATTGTATAGAAGGAACATTCTTCAACACAATTAAAGCAATTTATGACAAACCCACAGCCAGAATCATATTGAATGGGGGAAATATTGGAAGCATTTCTGCTAAGATCCAGAAACTTAAAAGGATGCCCACTTCTCCATTGCTACTCAACATAGTTTTGGAAGTTTTAGCCAGAGCCACTAGATAAGAAAGAGAAATCAAAGGGAAACAAATTGGAAAGTAATCCCTGTTTGTAGCTGATATGATCCTAAATATATGGGAAACATATGACTCCACTAAGACTATTAGAATTCATGAGAAAGTTTGGTAAAATTGCAAGATATAAAATCAACACACAAAAACCAATAGGCTTAAACAATGTCATGGCTGAGAAAGAACTTGTAAGATCAGTACCAATAGCTACAAAAAATAGCGATGAAAAATGTAATCACCTTGGAATAAATTTAACCAAGGTGGTGAAAGATCTCTACAATGAAAAATTACAAAATATTAAAGAAATAGAAGAAGACAAAAAATTTGCAAATCATCCATGTTTGTGGATTGGAAGAATTAATATCATCAAAATGCCCATACTACTAAAAGCAATTTACATATTCAATTTGATCCCAATCAAAATATGAACACATTCTTCTCAGATCTAAAAACAACAATATTAAAATTCATATGGAAACAGAAGAGACCCTGAATAGCTAAAGCAATCTTATACAACAAAAACAAACCCAGAGGCATCACAACACCAGATTTCAAAACATTTTGCAGGGCAACTATAATCAAAGCAGCCTGGTATTGGCACAAAAATAGATATGCAGACCAATGGAACTGAATAGTAAACCCAGAAATTAATCCATGCATCTACAAACAACTAATCTTTGACAAATTATCTAAAATCAATCCCTGGAGACAGGACAGTCTCTTCAACAAATAGTATTGGGAAAATTGGATTTACACATGCAGAAGTATGAAACAAGACCCCTACCTTACACCTTATACAAAAATCAACTCAAAATGGATCAAGGTTCTATGACCTGATACCAGCAAGTTACTAGAGGAGACCATTGGGGAAACTCTATAAGACATTGGCATAGGCTAAGACTTCTTGGAAAAACCCCAGAAGCACAAGCAATCAAAGCAAAAATTGGGAAATGGGATATCACCCAACTAAGAAGCTTTTGCACTGCAAAGCAAACACACAACAAAGTGAAGGGGGCAAGCAACAGAATGGGAGGACATGTTTACAAACTATGCAACTGACAAAGGATTAATATCTAGGATCTCTAAACAGTTCAAAAAAGTCAACAAGCGTAAAACAAACAATCCAGTTAAGAAATAGGCAAAGAACATGCATAGGCATTTTTCAAAGAATGAAATACAAATGGCCAATAGACACACACGAAAAGATGCTTCAGATCACTAGTCATCAAGGTTATACAAACAAAGGAATGGCTATCATCCAAACATCAAAAAAAAAAAAAAGTGAATGCTGGCAAGCATGTGGGGGAAAAGTTACTCTAATATATTGTTGGTGGGAACATATGGAAGACAGCACAGAGATTGGTTAGATATCTGAAAATAGATTTACTATATGACACAGTCATCCCACTCTTGGGAATTTACCCAAATGAAATGAAAAATCAGTATATGAAAGAATGATTTGTATTTCCATGTTTATTGCAGTTCAATTCTCAATATCTAAGATATTCAATCAACTAAGATGTCCATCAACTGATGACTGGATAATGAAAATATCATGTATATACACTATGGGATACTACCCAGCCATAAAAAAGAATGAAATCTTGTCTTTTGCAACAAAATGGATGAAACTGGAAACCATTATGCTTAGTAAAATAAGCCTGTCCTCAAAATACAAATATCATGTTTTCTCTGATATGTGGTAGTTAATATACAATACAAAATAATAATATATAGGGATGAAATCACAGCTTGTGATTTACTTATTGTTTTAGCCCTTATTTATACTATGGAACTGTGGTCTTTTTTACTTGTTGAATATTATGGTTAGTGGTGCAATAAGTCTGATTATAAGGTGGACTGAAATTATGTTTTTGCAATAATTAAAGAAAAAAAGAAGAAAGAACAAGGGGGATCAAGGAAGGGAATGGGGGAGGAACGAAAGTGTGGTTGTCTTCTTATAACTGTACCTATAAAATACATGAAATCTGTTCTCTTTGTATTAATAAAAACAAAAAAAGAAACAGTGGCTTATAACTTCCTAAATTTCATTTAAATTATGAGTCTACAGAGTCTAGGATCTTACCAAATTCAAACAGAGTGAACTCCAAAAATAGATTATCAAATATATCATGATTAAATAACTATAAATTAAAGGAAAAAATAAACTTGGTAAAAGCATCCAGAAGACAAAAATTCATTCTTTACATGTGACTAGCAATATGAATGAATCAGCATTTTGAAATTAAAACTATGGAATTCAGAAGAAATTAGAATGGTTTTAAAATGTTGAAATAAAGGAAGGTATTCTTAAGTCAGAATCATATTTTTACATGAGGTATCTTCACAATGTTCATGGAAAATTTGTTATGAAAAATATGCATATATTTCAATTTGTTGCATCAAAATAAATTTTTAGTAGAATGTTATGTCTGAACACTATCTAGCTGAGGTACAAAGTAAAATAATACATCAGTTTGAAGTGAGTCCTTATTAGAGAAACATGAATTCAGCGAAAATTGAAACAAAGACATGTATCAAATTTATGGGGAACCTTGGGTGGAAGGATGGTGATATCCCTGATGCTGTATATAAAGTTGGTGGGGATGATGTCACAAAGAAATCAGCAGTTTACAAGTGGATAACCTGTTTTAATAAAGAATGAGAAAGAAGATGAAGTCTACAGTGGAAATATATGTACATCAATTTGAAAGCAAAAAATCAATTTTTCTATCCTTAATTCAAGACTAACAATTAACACCAGAAAATTTTTTTTAAAAAATGTATTTATTTATTTGAAAGTCAGAGTCACAGAGTGAGAGAGGGAGAGAGACAAAGACAGAGACAGAGACAGAGAGAGAGAGAGAAAGAATCTTTCATCTGCTGGTTTGCTCCCCAAATCACCACAATGGCCAGGGCTGGGCCAGGCTGAAGTCAGGGCCCAGGAGCTTTATCCCGATCTTCCATGTGGGTGCAAGGTCCCAAGTAGTTGGGCCACCTTCTGTTGCTTTCCCAGGCGCAATCTCAGGGAGCTAGATAGGAAATGGAACAGCTAGGACACTAATAAGCACCCATATGGGATGCTGGCGTTGCAGCTGGGGGTTTAACCCCGTACACCATGATGCCAGCCCCTAATAACAGAAATAATAGCCAATACCACAGCATCTTAATTGGTTCAGTTTACACAATTCTGACTGAAAAATTAAAGTCCAGATCAACAACAACAAAAAAAAATCAGAGCTTTCAATGGAAGTTTTAAACAAGTGATATCAATATCCAGTTGGATTGTTCTAACGACTTGTAATAGGAGAAGCATGACTTTATAGTTATGATCCTGAAGACAAAGCACAATGGAAGTGATGACTAGCAATAGGTGGAAGTGGTCTAGTTAAAGGAAAATTGGAATGGTCAGAGCAAAGATTATGCAACAAATTCTGAGAGATACTCAAGGCATTTTGCCAAAATATAACATCTACTGATTATGTTTGCGAGTTTTAGAAAGCTAATGACAGTGATAGCTAGCACAAAAACACTGGGGGAAAGCTTCATCAGAGTTCCTTTCCACCACAGCAGTGTAATTCACCATTCCTTCCATTAAACAAGGGTAATTTTTTTTTTTTTATTTGACAGGTAGAGTTACAGACAGCGAGAGAAAGAAACAGAGAAAGGTCTTCCTTCCGTTGGTTCACCCCCCAAATGGCCATTACAGACGGAGCTACACTGATCTGAAGCCAGGAGCCAGGTGCTTCCTCCCAGTCTCCCATGTGGGTGCAGGGGCCCAAGCACTTGGGCCATCCTCCATGGCTTTTCCAGGCCACAACAGAGAGCTGGACTGGAAGAGGAGTAACCAGGACTAGAACCCAGTGCCCATATGGGATGCTGGCGCTGCAGGCAGAGGATTAACCAAGTGAGCCACAGTGTCAGCCCCAAGAAGGGTAATTTTTAACAGCTCAATGGAAAATCGTTAGGTATTCTTCATATCGTCCTGATTTGGCTGTTAGAATTTTTCGTTTGCTTGTTTAATAATCTTAAAAAGCCATTTTTCTTCACTCAATAAGGACCCCATTGACATTTTTTAATTCCCTAGAAATGCAATTCTTCAGGTATGAACTTAAATCATTGCTTACAAAGTGTCTTGAACTAGAGTTTATGTTGAGACATAAATTTACAATTTTTACTTTTACATTTTGATTCAATATCTCATTTCACAATGAACATTTTAGCCTCCCCTCATGCTTTTCAGAAATAAATGAAAAATGAGGAATTCTCTGATGAAGAGAACCTAAGACAGTTTATACTGATTGAACTGCTATAATTGCATGCCTAAAGTAAACCCTTAAGATAGAAAGGAACTGATACAGTAATGATATTTGAAACATGAGGAATAAAGAAATTACAATGAAAAAGATAACTAAGTAAATATATTAGACTTTTTATTGAATTATGTATAATATGTTGATGGTTGATAGCATGTAATTTTTTGATGAAATTCTCAGTCTATGTACAAGTGGTATCTAAGACAAGCAAAACATAAAATTGGGAGAGAAAATTGACCTGTAATGGGTTAGGTAAAGTGCTCTTAGACATCATTACCAAAATTATCCATAAATTGAAAATAACCTGATAAATTGGACTTCATCAATATCATTTGCTCTCCAAAAGTTATTGTAAAGAGAATAAAATGATAATATATAGACTAAAATAAATATTTTCAAATTATGTATAAAATAAAGGATTTGTATTTAGGATATATAAATATGCTCAAAAGGCAACAGTAACAAACTCACTCAACTAAAAAGTGGATAAAAGATTAGTCACTTCATCAAAGAGAATAATTAAATGGTAAATAAACATATGGTAAAATATTCAACATGATTTGCCATTATAGAAATACAGTTTAAAGCCAGAATGATATTCCCCCAAACAACTGTTAGTATGTATAAAATAACTGCTGATAACACCAAATATTCATAAAGATTGGAACAAACTCAAAATTCACAAATTCCTGGTAGAAATGCAAAATCAAAAGAAAATATCGTGCAGCTTCCTATAAAATTAAGCAAACATACATTTACCACATGACCCAACATTTCTAATTGTATGTATTGACCCCTGGAGATATGATAACATATGTTTATAGCAGCTCTATTAGTTTTTCCTCCAAAATGAGAACAACTCAAATGGCCTAATTTGGATGAATGGATAAACACTATTCCATCCATCTAGTGGAATATTGCATAGTAATATGAAAGAAATGACTACTGTACACACAAAACTTATATTAATTTCTAAATTGCTAGGCGAGAGAAAGGAGATATTCTGTAAAGATTGCATGCTGCATGACAGCATTTATAAATCTGTATAGCTAACTCATCACATCATTCTTTAAACAGAAAACTATAATGATGTATTTCAATTACAAAAATTGAAGTAAAATGTTGTACTCATATATACCCTTAAAAATACTCCCCTCCCCGTTGGGACAGACTAAAGAACAGACTTATAATAAATTGTTGTGAAGCATGATATCATGTGTAGTTAGTGAATTTTGGGGGTAGCTGCTGGGGCACCACAGTTTAAGCCACTGCTTGGGATGCCTGTATCACATCTCAGAATGTGTGGTTCAAGTCTAGGCTAATCTCTTCCAATGCAGGTTTCTGCTAATGCATCCTAGGAGGTAGGAATTGATCGGCTCAAGTACTTGAGTTCCTGCCATCCATGTGGGAAACCCAGATGGAGTTTCTGGCTCCTGGCTTTGGCCTGGCCCAGCCCTGGCTATTGAGGGTATTTGGGGAGTAAAGCAGCGGACAGATGATCTCTCTCTCTCTCTTTCTCTCTCTCTCTCCCTGTCTTTGAAATAAATAAAAATAAACATTAAAATACTAGTTGTCATTTTAGAAGAGAAAGACTAATGTGAATCAGAATATGTATTAGAAAGCAGAATTAATTAGTAAAGTCATCAAATCATTGGTATCAGCATTCAGTTCTAAGTCCATCTAAAGAACAAACTTTTTTTTTTTTTTTATTTTTCAGATGAGGAATTGTTACTTAAGGAGCTTAATTCCCAAATCACAAACTAGTAACTGGCCGAGCCTGAACACAAGTCATATATATCTGCTTCCCAAGTACACATCTTCTAAATCACTGTCAAATTAGATGCTATAAGCACTAAACAATCATGCAACACTTTTTGTAATCATGATTGACAATCTGCCTTCAAGTATTTGGTAAGCATAACACTTTTCATTCTGACAGTTTCAATGACGCATATTCTTGTGTGGCCAATACACATTTGGCTATATTATCAGCCCCAACACCTTTTGTGTGTATGATTGTTGAATTTCAGCAAAAAAGACAATTTATTAAGTACTCAATTAGTTTGAAACTCTGTCTCATCCTTCTTCTTCTGAGAGACAACTGTCTCATCCTTCTCCTCCTAAAAGCCAACTCCATGTAGTTCAATGATTAAGGTATACAACATTTAAGTGATAGCCTATTAAGAGTTGACTTTGAGGGGCCGGCGCCGTGGCTCTCTTGGTTAATCCTCTGTCTGCAGCGCCGGGGTCCCATATGGGTGCCGGATTCTAGTCCCAGTTGCCCCTCTTCCAGTCCAGCTCTCTGCTGTGGCCCGGGAAGGCAGTGGAGGATGGCCCAAGTGCTTGGGTGCCTGCACCTGCATGGGAGACCAGGAAGAAGCACCTGGCTCCTGGCTTCGGATCAGCGTAGTTCTAGCCATAGTGGCCATTTGGGGGGCGCATCAGCGGAAGGAAGACCTTTCTCTCTGTCTCTCTCCCTCACTGTCTAACTCTGTCAAATAAAATTAAATAAATAAAAAAAAAGAGTTGACTTTGAGTTCTTAGTCTCTATTTGGCCATGGCAAAGTTTACAATAATTCTTTTGTAATGTACTAAAATAAAAATTTTGCAGTCTCAGGAAATAGGCTGTGTTTGATGTAACAATGCTTTTCAGGGACTAATATTATTTTGAAAATTGTACCTTATATCACATTTTACATACTCAGAGGCATTGCCATTGGCAGTATTAAAAATTCAAATATTAACAAATACATAAAATGTTTTGCAGTTAAGTACTTAAGATATACTTGATAATTAATTCTAAACTGCCAAATATGAAAGAGAAGTTAATCCAACTTCTTTTTCCAATATATTGCAAGACTCTGATGTTCTATTGATTAAGTTCAACATATATTTTAATACTATATTACAATCTGTTATAAGTTTAATATTATTCCTTTGACAAAATAGTATACCGAATAATATTTCAAATTTACACATGCCAGCAAGTCAAGTTTTCATATATCATCTTGTCAACAATTTACAAGCTGGAGAATTAAGTCCATGAGAAAATATCATTACTTAGCATGTTATAAGTGTAGCCTAATTTAATAGTGTGAACAGTTTATGCAAGAGACATTCTAGTATAAATACTTACTAAAGAAATAAACCTGCCAAAGGGATAAATGTGTGTTATATATTAGGTATATACATTCAAGAGTTTTACTGAGTAATGTTGTTGGAAAAGGGTATATTTGAAAGTTATTTCAATAAGAACCTTAAAGGATACATTACTAGTACTGAAAAGATCATGGTTTCAAATAATCTCATTTAAAGGCTGTTGCTGAAATCACAAACATTTAGTGATGATTGTCAAATTAAATCATTTCCATTCTATAGTGTTCAGTAGATAAAGTGAAGCATCAGAGTGAATTAAGCTTTCACTGAATTGAAAGATATCCTTATTTAAAAAGTATGTGTAGGAGTGAGCGGAGGTCTCATTTTTAGTACTCATGGGAAAAATCTATCAAGTGAGTGACATTTCCTGAAAGTATAAATTATCTCACATTGTTTTAGTGTACTGCAGACAAAGGCACAATTTATACTAGCTGTATTTGAGAAAGTTCTAAAGTTGAATTGCGTTATTTGTATATTACCTATAATTGTCAATTTTCAATGTTATACTTGGTATGTCATTAAGAAACATAATGGGCATATCTGTAGATATATAAATGAACATATACTTATTTCACATTTCTCCACAAAGATATATATTCAGTTAAATAAAACTCTGGAGAAAACTTGTACAAATAGTTGCTCTTAGATGCTTAAGAGTCTCACATAAGTTGAGGCACGGTGAGATAAACACAGTGCCCCTTCTTTCTTTCACATTAGTGGAGTCTGAACTAGAACCAAAACTGCTTAATGCGAAAATAAGTAGATATGGAGGTTTATCTCTAGGTTTGATGTACCAGGGAAGTCCCAAGAGGTTGTAAAGAACTCAAGGTTGTCTACATATAGACAAAAGATCCTCCAGCCACAATAATTTCTGAAAATGTTCAAGGTTGATGACAAAATCAAATATTTAAATTTGTTCTTGAAATGACATGGTTTCTCAGCAGTAGGAATTTCACTGAACAAGACAAAAATCACAGAATCGTAATGACTCTAGACCTTAACATGAGTGTATTTACCAATATTGCCATATTGTTCAACTTCAAAGTGAGACTGCAATGGGCTAGCATCAGACTTTAGGTTCAGTAGGAAAAAAACCTCTACCTTTAAAAAGTCTTCTCCTCTATAAAAGAAACTAATATCATATGACCTTTGCTGTCACCTGGGAATGATAGTTATTAACTTGATACAGGAAGGAAATATCAGATTTATTTCATACATGAATTCATATGTAGCAATATGCCCTTTATGCACTAAGGGATGTAAATAAAGATTTAACTTAATAGGACTTTTTGCTCTAAAGATTACAGAAAATGAATTGACAATGCTGGTCTTAAAGTCAAAATAAATGACTCAAGTATAACAAATGACATGTTTAGTCAAAAGTAAATTAGCTCAGCAGAATTGTAGTAACTGCTGAATTTGCAGTAATCGTTTGCAAATGAAACCTTCGTTCCATTAGTGTTTCTCTGCTTTACGTGTATAATTTAAGAGAGTTGTTTGCAATTAACTTTTATAAATTAGTACTAATTTTATTATGTCCAATACCCTGGAAATTGTGTAACTCAGCATGAGTTTTATTTTGGACAATATATTTCCATCAGTATTTTTAAAATATTTGTGTACACTGGTCCTTTTCACTGTGTTGCCAAACAACACCCCAAATTGATTGGAGACATTGCTGTAGAAACCCCAAACTGGGTCCGCTTGCCCAAAGCTCAGAGAGCCACGATGCCTGTGCCAGTGATTGGCTGTTGGCAACTTCTCATCCATGTTATGGAAATTTCTAGAAATGTGTTAACATGTTTCCTTCTGATAGGAAATCAAGAAAAAAAGCTTTGAATTTTAAAGTTGCTATCAATGTTTTGCCAAGGAAACACTCGAAATTGAATTGTCTATTAATGTCAATTCATCAATTTTTTTGTTATTTTCAAAATTAATCCATGTGTTATAATCATGTTACTGTAACTAGTAGTTGTGATATCATGTTCTTTCAGAAATGAACAAAGATCTCACACCTTGGCTCTAAGATCCAATGTAGCTACTATTTAGATTTTCTTGTGGCTCAGGTTTTTCTTTTAACTTTTTTTTTTGCTACCAATATTGGCAACAACAAAATCTAAATGACATTCAAATTGTTTCAGACGTTTACCATTTTAAGAAAGAGAGCTGAAATGAAAGTGAGGAGGCATAGTATCAGTTTTGCCTGTCATTCAGTCAGGTGCAAGATGGTAACTGGACAGATACCAAGTACAGTAACCTAGTAACCTATAAAATTATTGGAAATATAACCAGATGGATAGAGCCAGATGGAGTGTATGTATTTCAGAAAAGGTTACTTTGAACAATTCATGGAAATGGAATTAAAAGATAGTTTATTTTGGTTTGAAGAATTTTGAAATATGTGCATAGTTTTTTTTATAACATGCATTTTCCATGACCTTTTTGAGAACCTCCCATAGATTCCTCTTATGTAAGTAACAAAATAGGAACCATCACTCGGCGATGAATAGCAAAGCTCACAGGAAGCATCTTCATGTGATGGATACTAGATTGTTGCTTAAGTTAAATTAATGCTGACTAACTACAGCTGAATGTTGTGACAGCACCACACAGCTGACTGTCAAATTGTACTTAATGTTCCATTCTTTTCGTATTCTGTGCATTTGTTACCTTCTCTTCTCAAGATATATCATTTGGGAAACATCAAGCTATTAGCCTACCTAGAAGACTTAAATATACTTGTCCAGCCCTGCTGGGGTTACCAATTATTTTACCTCAGTAGTGTGCATCTTCATAACTTCATCTATGAAATAACAGATGAGTTAAATTAAAAGTTGTTTTTAGCTATAAAATACTACTTAATACTATGTAAAATGCTATTTCACTCAAAATTTGGTTGGGAAAAAGGCTGTACAGTTTAGATATGATTAAAGTAGCTTGATTAAGTATGTGAACATTTGAATCAGATGAATCTTTTTAAATTTCTGACTCCAAAACTTTTACTATGAGATTTTTGAAAATGAATATCTTTATGCCAGTTTTATCATCTCCAAAATGGGAATAATAATAAAATTAGTGTTTTAATAGTTTATTATAAGAATTAAATGAAGTAAGACATTAATTCACTAATTCAATAAACAAATGTTTACTATTTACCAGGTGGTATTTTAGGTTCTTTGGGTGATGAACAAATTGACAGATTTCTCTGCTTGCTTAGAACACATAATCTAGTAAAAGGTATTAAAATAATCATAAATAACTGTGAATAAAATATACGATATTTTAGATATATAAGTGCTTTGGAAAATTTAATTGTGGAAGAAAGATAGGAAATGTCAAGAAAGAATGTTGAAAACTTTAAATATGGGACCAGTAAAGGCCTCCTTTAGACATTGGCATTTGAATAGAGACCTGAAGGAGATGAGAGAGATGAGAATTCAAGGCAAAAGAAATAGGAAATGCAAACCCTTTGGGAAGTCTGAGACTGGTATTTTTAGGCATAGTAAGTTAAAAGAGGTCCAGATTATGTAAAAACATAGGCTTTGACATTGACCACTTGAATGATTTGAACAGACAAGAGAGATTAACCGGCTTTTGTTTTAGTAAAAAACCTCTGGCTGTGTGGTTAACAATCGGTTTAAGGGAAGTCAATAGTGAAGCTGAAGAAATGCTAGGAAGTTAACTGCAAAAATCTAGAAAAGAATCTGTGGTGTAGAGGAAGGTAGTAACAGTAGAGTTCTAGTGACAAATTCAGACATAAGATGTGCATTGAAGGTAGAACTGTTAAAATTAACTAAGAGCTTAGGTACAAAGCATGGCAGAAGTAAAATACACTCAACCCACTTTCAGGTACAGTCACACTCATCTAGGAACATGGAAGAGAAAAAAGTGAAACAATCTCACCAAAGGGGCACAAAGCAGCATCCACAGGGAAGAAAGAGGTTTCAGTTAGAACAATAAAGTAGAGATCATTCGGGGCCAGCACTGTGGCATAGTGGCTTAAGCCGCGCCCAGCATCACTGGCACCACATATGGGCGCCAGTTCTCTAATTTGGCATACTATAACTGTTCATGATAGTCTTCTATATCTCATTAAATGGCAACATCATCCTAAAGAAATATTGGGGTCTTTTTAATTCCTATTTTTTCTTTCACAACACACATTAAATTCATTGGGAAATACTTTTGGCTCTATTTAAAAATGTTTAGAAAATCAGGCCAATTCTCACCATGCCCACTGCTAAGATCCTGGCCCAAGCCACTTTGAGATCTCAAATGAGAGACTGGAGACCCAGGAAAAAGAGATGTTTCAGCAAGTCCAGAGGCAGAAAAAATTTTTTTTCAATTGGTCAGATGTGGCCTACTCACATTAGGAGAGCAATATGCTTTATTTGACTTGCTGATTCAGATGTTAATCTCATCCATAAATACTCTCATAGATACGCCCATAATAGTGCTTGACCAAGTTTTAGGCATTCTATGGACAGTCAAGTTGACATATTAAATTAACCATAACTCCACCTAACATGATATATACTACATACAACCAAAAATATACTAACACCTTCCCCAGAAGAGGAGGCAATGTCTGTGAGTGATGGTTCCTCCTTGATAGCCCCCATAACAAATACTATAATATTGTGTCAAATGAACAGTGCTTATATAACATGATGTAAAGTTAATACATCCTATGTTTCATACAAGGAATAAAAAAAGGGGGGGCAAAGATACCTGCCAATTACAAAGGGGCTTTCTAACAGTTTTTGGAAAAATGGAATTAAAAGATAAGTGGGAGGAGGGTATGTGAATCAGTGATGATAACTTGCCACTTGGAATGCCCACATCCCATATCTCTGTACTTGGGTTCCAACTCGGACTCCACTTCCTATCCAATTTTCTGATATAATGTGTACTCTGGGAGGTAACAGATGGTGGCTGAAGTACGTGGGTCCCTGCCACCTACATGGGAAACTTGAATTGAATTCTGGGATCCTTATACCAACTTGGCCCAGCCCTGGTTACTGGGGGCATTGTGGGGTACACTGGCAGATGAAAGAGTCTCTCTCTCTTTCTCTCTCTCATTCTCTCTCCCCCTCATTCAAATAAAATGCAAATAAGTTTTAAGAACAAAATATAATTTGACTTTTTTCACAAACTTTATGAAGGCCCTTTTATGTACATATATACATACACAGACATATCCAAACCAAATGAGGAAGAAAAATACTCTTGACAATTACAGTTTTTTCTGTATCTGTTCACATGTCATAGCTGTTACAACTACGTTCTCCCATTACCCATTCTGTATTCTCTTTGCCTTCAGCAATCACCTCAGATGATAGTGGTTCTTTACCTGGATGTGGAGGTTGGAGGCTGGGGGCAGGGGGCTGGAAATCAAACCTTCAGTCCTGAAGGGCCTGGGAAATTAGTAGTCTTCCCTAGATTGGGAAGTTAGCGTTTATTGTTGACCTCAACCACAGTTCATAATAAAACTAAGAGATGTTCTAAAGGAGTTCTCGTAGTCTGGATATATCCTTCCTGATATCCACTGTGGAGTGGTAATCTGAAACCCCATTGTGAGAGTGGCTCAATCACCAAAACCACTGAAATAAGTGTCTTCTTTGCCTGTTGCTACAGAAGTAGAAGAAGCCCAAAGTGGCTAGGTGGCACTCGTTGTTCTTTCTTGGGGGGGCGGGGATTGGTTTATTCCCCAACCCCGGCCCTGCCAAAGAAACCTTTTATTTAAGCAATACAGACTTCATGCATTTCATAAATACAACTTCAGGAATACAGTGATTCTTCCCACGATACCCACCCTCCCACCCACACTCCCACCCTCTTCTTCCTCCCTCTCCTACTCCCATTCTGTTTTTTTTTTTTTTTACTAAGATCTATTTTTGATTAACTTTATATACAGAAGACCAACTCTATACTAAATAAAGAGTTCAACAATTTGCGCAAAAAAAAAAAAAACAAAAACAAAAACAAAAACAAAAACTGTTCTTCAACAGTCGGGCACTCATTGTTCTATTTTCTAGTGGAAGGATTCTACCGTCTGAAATGAAGGCTCATAGCCCAGTACACATAAGGCTGTCCAAAGAGCAGATGGCCATCCTTAATACGAGAGCATGTAGTTGTAGAAACAGGAAGTGAACACTTTGCTAATAGATTACTATGGTTTCTGAAATCAGACAGGATTGGGCACATTCATGGTGGTATGGCTATAGACTACGAATAGACGACCATGGGTAATGATGAGTGACACCACTCCCGTTTCCATCCCCTTGAGTCCCAGACCCCTGAATACTGCCTGGTGGAGAAACCACACCATACGTCCAATGCCACTCAAAGTATCTTTTTCAAGTAATTTTAATGGCTATACAATCATTTATATTATTTTTTCTTGTTTGATGTTTTGTACTCCATAAGTTTTGAGCACATCACTTCAAATTCTTTTCTAAGTTATTGCTCCGCATGTTAGAATTTGCATACATGATTTGACACAATCTACTTGTATCAATATATTGCCAGTTTGGCGAAAGCACAAACCTTACTTCCATTTAAGTCCCTTTATTCTGCTTATTTTACAATATGATCATCTTACTTCTTCTAAATATTAATATTATATACTATATTATATATCACATATAATACATATATAATTTCTGCTTTAACTATGAAATTTAACTTAAGAAATCATGATGAAAAGGCAAAAAAAAATTTCTTTGACAGGCAGAGCTAGCGAGAGAGAGAGAGACAGAAAGAGAAAGGTCTTCCTTTTTCCGTTGGTTCACCCCCCCATATGACCGCTATGGCCAGTGCGCTGTGCCGATCCGAAGCCAGGAGCCAGGTGCTTTCTCCTGGTCTCCCATGTGGGTGCAGGGCCCAAGCACTTGGGCCATCCTCCACTGCCTTTCCTGGCCACAGCAGAGAGCTGGACTGGAAGAGGAGCAACTGGAACAGATATTAACACCCCAACCGGGACTAGAACCCGGGGTGCTGGCGCCGCAGGCGGAGGATTAGCCAAGTGAGCCATGAAATCATGATGAAAAGGCAAATTTTTAAAGTATTTATCCTTGTTTTTAGCCATTTCCAGTTATGCCTTCCTTTGTGAAGTTTGAAACCTTCTACTATTATTTCCTCTCTTAAGAACTTCTTGTAGCTATTCTTTTAACTATAGGTTTGCTATCAACAAATTCTCTTGTTTACTTCATCTAAGTAAAAATGCCTTTATTTCCTCATTATTCCTGAATTATTTTTCACAAGAAATAGAATTGTTAGTTGGGAGTCCTTGCCTTTCAGTAATTGAAAAAAATTCACTTCTTCTTGTCTCTGTGGTTTCAGATGAGAAATCCACTGTTATACAAATTGATCTTTTCCTATCAATAGTTTGATTTCTCTTCGACTGCTTTCAAGATTTTTTCCTTGTCATTAGTTTTCAGAGGTCTTGGTATGAATTTCTTTGTGTTTATCTTACTTGAAGTTTGCTCCACATCTTAAATTTATAGAATTATGTTTTTTGTTAAACTTGGGGTTTTCAGTTATTATTTTATTGAACACTTTTCTAGCACCACTCTTTCTTTCCATTCTGGTATTCCAATATGACCATTCTGCATTATTATTCTATAGGTCAGTGAGATCATGCCCATTTTTTCCATTTTCTAGAATTCATTCATCCTTTTCTTTTGTCAACTCCATCCTTCTATCTAGTTTATCCATTTAAGGGGTGTGTGTGTGATATGTAATATTATTTAATTTTTAAATTCTATTATTTCATTTGGTTCTTTTTTATAAATTCTACTTGTTGAAATTTTCAATTAGTTTTAAAATAATTTTAATTGTTTTCAAGCAGTTTTATGAGAGTTGCTTTAACTTCATCATGAAATAATTCTAATATCTGATTCATCTTCTTGTCAGCATCTGTTGTTTCTCTATTTTCTCATTCAAGTTCTGATTTTCCTGTTCCTTGGTATGACAGATGATTTTCAATTTTATTCAATTTTACTTATTTCAATTTTATTCTAGACTTAGTATATTATATATTTTTTTAATCAGGCAATCCTCCTGTTGAGATGAATCATGAAGGACACATTAGTGAGAATGTTCAGCTTCCTGTTGAGCCATACTAATATCTCCCTGGCAAGTAAGGATCAATGACTCACACTGCCTTCCAATGATTGTTGGAAGTAGAGGTTCATCTCCAACTGTGGCTTTGCTAACAGACTTCCACAGAAGTGGGATACTGACTTAGATTTTCCATTTCTTCTAAGTGTAATGATATGACCAGTTTCCTCACTGTGCACTGATTGATGTAGGCAGGCAGATAGGATAAAATCAGTTATATTTGTGAGCTGAAAGACCAAGCCTCCTGTGTAATCTCACACCCTTACCTTATCCCACCTGCCAATCAGGCTACATAACCACTCCCCTTTGGAAGTGGATAAAAGGCCTGGAACAAGGAGCTCCCCCCCGCCCTTATTGCTGTTGCTACTTGTTGCCCTTGTTGCCGCGTGCCCACAGGCCACCCACTCTCTGTCTTTGCTTTGCTGCCATGTTAAGATATTTGTGACTGCTCATAACCATACACTTGCTCCTGGCCTGCTCTCTGCTTGGTAGGGACCCTACTTAGCCTCTAGACTTCTCTTTATTCCCTAAATAAAGCCTTCACTCTCCTGCCCATTTCTCTCACTGAATACTTAAAAACTTACCATGTTGTCTGGCCTGTTTGAGCCAGTAATCAGAATTTTCTGAATATGTGGCAAGAGCCAACAGGCTTATTATTGAAAACTATCAATAAGCAGGATGGTACCATGATGACAGCAGAGAGGAGGGGAGAGTGCTGACAAGATATGATGTGGTCAGTAAAGAATCATGGTAGTTGAATATTAAAATGTGTAGGCGAACATCCATGGTGTAATTTTAAGAGAAAAATGTAGGCTACGATGGAATTATCTCACTGAATTTCAAATTCCCTACCTCCAGATTGACTGAACTCAAACTGTTGCTCTGCACTGTGCTGCTTCATATGACTTTGGATAAGTTTCTCAAAATTCTTTGCACCTCAGATTCCACCTATTAAAGGGAGCGGTAGTGATAATCCTACTTTAAATGGTCATTGGGGATATTTAATCAAACAATACAGGTAAAATGTGGTAGCTGAAAAACCAGAGTCTGGTTAGTAAAGAAAACTTAAAGTTTATTCAGCCAGCCAGAGGATTTAAACCTGGAAACAACCAGTCTGAGGCTTGAGTTGGCTGTTTCTCAAATCTGAGTTAATAGGTTTTCTACTTTTCTTACAGGTAAGTACACATATTGAATCAAGTTTAAACAATACAGATTTATGTGTGGTTATCAATCACATTAAAAATTGAAGACTACTTTACTGAAAAATCAAAGAACACCTGGTAATGGCCACCAGACTTGATTACTGCTTAGGAGCTACATTATATTCCTGTGCTCGTTCTCCCAGGGGATGGAAGAGAAACAATGGAGCTCTTAATCATTCTTCATCAATGGCTTACTCTTTTTTTATTTAACAAACAATAGATGTTTCCTTGCCTATGGCTAATGTTCCCTTGTTCCTGCTCTAGGTTCATTGAAGGGTCAGTGTTACCTTGGAACTAGCTGCAGGGCTTCCTCACAGAATGGAAAGCATGCTGACTGACCCAGGCCTCTGCAGCCACCATTTGAGTCCACAAGTTCAACACAAGAAGTTTTTTTGTATTTAGTAACATGCTAGAGAATGTTATACTAGATTTTTTAAATGTTACTTATATGGAAAAAAAAAAACGGCTGGAATTGTTTTGGTTTCTGAATAGACAGTATAAAATTCATCTATTCAACGATGTGATTTTAAGTGAAAATTTAATTAAAAATATAAAGCAGGTAAAACCAGTTAAATCAGGGGAGGCACTAGAAGATAAATGCAATGGTGGACACTATAAAATAATTAAATTCTTGTCATTTTAATAAAAAGGTGAGTCAAGAATAGATGAGGACCTATCAAAAATACATGAAAGAAATGGAATTTAAAGATAGTTTTCTTATTGGCTAGCTTAAGCCAAAATTTAATATTTAGGGTTCTTGTCTTAAGCTTAGAGAAGAACTCTAAGCTCAGGCATAAACAAGACAGGCAGCATGATAAAGTTCAGGATTTATTTGGGCAAGTGAGAGAAATACACAACGTAGAAGAAATACAGCCATAACCAGGGGCTAAGAAAGAAAAGCAGACCCTCACCCCCAACACAAGCCTTGAAAAGTGGCTGCTGGCGATTAACTAGTGAAACAGCTGCCACTGCTGTCTTGTCTAGGGAGGAAAGATGTCCTAAGCTCTGCTTCTGTAAACTCCAGTCATAAATCTGTCCTAATACACCTGCCCCTGGTATCTCTTCTACAAGCATACCAGGCCCACCGACCATTGGAAGTGTGGTCCTAAGTCACGTAGGCCGCAATTAAACCCATCAATGCTGTAACAGCTAAGGTATGACGCTGATGAACCTATACATATTGTAAGAAACTTGGGATTGTTGCTCAGTTCTCAGGAAATGATTCCAGCTGAGCCCGCTGGCGTAATAAGCTGCTTGGATTCTCCACCGGCTCTGGTGCCTGTTTGAATGGAGGGCGTTTTCCCACCCCAGATTTCTGTAACAACAGGAACATGAGAGCTTCATTAGGGGAGAGGGGCCCAAGGAGGGAAAATAGGGAGTTCCATAACAGTCTTTTCCAGGGAGTGGGCCAGAGGCTGCGAGTGAGAGAGGGCACTCAGGCTGGAGAGTGGTCGTGGCAGGCAGCAAAGAGGAAGCAAGCATGAATAGCAGCAAAATGGCCACCACACAAGAGGCTCATGGGAGAGCCACATGGGCCCAGTGCACTCCAGACCTCTTATTCATTTCCAAAAAGGGGTGTGCCTGCATATTCTGATGGGCAGGTGGGTGGATACAGGTGAAATCAGGTAGGGGAAAGGGAGGGTGTGGTCTCCAGCTCATGAATCTAATCAATCTAATCCTATCTCCCTGATTGGGTCCCATATCAGCTTCCTTTCAAAATTTTTGAAATCTGTGCATCGTCTTCACAATACACATTTTCCATGAACTTTTTGAAGTTACCTTGCAGTTCAAGTTCAACCAATAGTGAGCATTCTTGGTTGACTAGTTACTAATATTTTCCTTATTTTAATGAAATATAATGAGGAGAACAAAGAAAAGGTGATAATAACCAGAAGAGTAGTAAGTGCCTTAGCAGGATCTGCATTGGTAAACATTTCCTAAGGCATTTGGGAAGGATGGATTGCAAGTCAAGCAAATGATGAGAATGGAATTAGATTGTACAAGAGGTACATAAATGTAACTTCATTTAGACTCTGTGCTTCGGTCCTCTTTGGCCAAAGAATACCTGTCCATTATTTTTATCACTGGAAATCATCTTATTGTTTTTGTAAATTCAAATTGCTCTGTCTCCCTGTCTTCTGTTAGTTTTTGTATGTGATTATTTGTGAAACCCTTGAACTGAAAATTATTGGAGCTTGCTTTCCTGGAGTATTTGTTTCTATACAATAACTTGCGTTACCAGCTCTTGGGGGAGTTCGCCGCTTCTGCTGTTTTGCCATCTAGCCCTGTCATCACGGAAATTTGATCCCACAAAGAGGTTGACATACTGAATATGGGAATCAATAATAAGTATCAAACTAGTAAAGCAGTGTATTAATTAACGTAACACTAACTGCTATTAAGGTGAAATTCAGTTTTTCCCACTCCTAAAGTCACATCAAGAGTAGTTGGAATGCTTAGCTCCATCTGACCATTCATAACATAAGGCCAACAGGATCTGCTATGTTTAGCAAGTGTCCTCTACGCTTCCCCTGGCCTTCCACTTGCAAGTGGCAGACACGTAAGCAGAGAGCACAGACAAGGCACTCTAATTCATTTCAACCTTGAAATAACACTCATTTCTCCTGTCAACCTAGCATTACGATCTAGTCACATGACTCAACTTAGATGTAAGGGGATGAATGAGCGTTCAAAACCATACTCCTTGACTTGGTAATTGCTTTACAATGTCAAATCTAACCTATGGAAAAGGAGTACAAATTTCTGTTATACAGTAAGTTGTCTTTCCAGAAGAGACTATCTTGACAATGGTAATACAATAACTTTCAGTCATCTAATTTTGATGTTCTGAAATTTTTTCTATATTTGAAAATTTTGCAGAGTAAGCAGTTGTTATATTTGATTCAGGTTTAACAAATGCTATTAAACAACTTCAGTTTGTGAATCTCTCCAAATTAACTCCTTTATTAGTATCAACATTGTACCCAGAAAACTTCTGAAGTTTTAAAAGACAGTGAATATGAAAGTTATGTAAACATAAAGTGCTATAAAAACATAATAGCATTCACAAATCATAACAATTAAAATTAGAAGTGATGTAAAATTGATCTTATTCAGTACCCTTTTTGTACATAGTATGGTAACTCAAGTTACTGTTTATTTATTTGAGAAGGAGAGAGAGAGAATATGTGAGCCTTCCATCTACGGATTCACTCCCTAAATGCTGCAGAACAGCTGAGACTGGGCCTACAAAAGTCAGGAGCCAGAAACTCAGTGAAGATCTCCCACATGTGTAGCACAAACTCAGTTATCTGAGCCATCAGAGCTAACTCCCAGCGTTGTGCAGAGCAGGAGGCTAGAATCCGGAGCCAGAGCTGGGAAGTAAACACAGGTACTCTGACATGACACACAAGTGTCTGGATTAATTACCTTCCCCTGAAATTCTTCATTATTAAAGTAACTTGCTCTGTGCCACACAACAAATACTGAAGAGCTCAATTTTGAACCCAGATCTCTTAAGTATAGCTCAATGCCCTATTTATCTAGACATCAGCTATTAAATCACATTGATTTTTGGTATACTGCAGGCTGGCAAATTTAAAGTCCCATGGGCTAGTCAAAATACCAGAGAGAATTAATTCTGCATATTTCCGAATCACTTTTGTGCAAATATGTTGAGAAATTTTGTAGGTAATAATGTGTTGACATCCTTATGCATACATTTTCATGTAACGGAAGAAAGGAGACTTAATGGCATTTCGACACTGACATTTCTGCCTTTCTTTGGCAGTTGATTGAGTGGTAGAAAGAAAATCTCAGCAGGATCTGATTTTAGCCTCATTAGATACTTGTCAAGTCATTTTAGTCTAACTATGAAGTGGTACTTACTCATACACAAGTCAGTCTAACCATCTCTACTTTTTATTTGATACTCTTTGGAGAAATAAAAAGGAAAAAATACATTTTTGTCTTAAAATTAATTGAGGCTATAGTGAGGGGAAATGAATAATAACATTTTCTTCTATACATAAAAAGACAAACTGGAGGGAAAAGAATCCAAAGAATACAGCCTAAATTAAAGTGGAAATACAGAATATTTTGCTTAACATCCCTTTTCCCCCTGCATCTATACAAAAATTAACAAAGTGTAAGGAACACAACCGTTATAATAAACTGTGATTCACAAAATTTAAGAATTTATCCTGGACAGGACTGTGGTGTAGCAGTTAAGTCACTGCATGGGACACTCATATCCCCTGTCAGAATGCCTGGTTTAAGTCCTAGCTACTCCTCTCCTGATCCAGCTTCCCATTAGTGCGTGCCACCTTATTAACCATGAAAATAGAAATGCTATTTATTTGTCCATACTTGATATTTATTAACTGCAAGGATTAATG
The DNA here is from genome assembly GCF_051225735.1 of Oryctolagus cuniculus. Classification (NCBI taxonomy): domain Eukaryota; kingdom Metazoa; phylum Chordata; class Mammalia; order Lagomorpha; family Leporidae; genus Oryctolagus; species Oryctolagus cuniculus. Next base: position 60,023,051 of record NC_142888.1, read on the forward strand.
TTTCCTTCTAAGTTGTACACTTGCCCATTGCTTAAAAGGTTAAATTTTAAACTTAAACTTACACATTAATAAATTTTATATTGGACATGAACACAACATTAAATGATGTATATTGTGGTAAATAAATACATCAGTTGAACACAAACTAAATTTTAAACTTAATCCTGCGGGGCCGGTGCTGTGTTGTAGTAGGCTAAGCCTTCACCTGCAGCACCGGCATTCCTTTTGGCACCAGTTTGTGTCCTGGCTGCTCCTCTTCTAATCCAGCTCTCTGCTGTGGCCTGGGAAAGCAGTAGTGGATGGCCCAAGTCCTTGGGCCCCTGCACCTGCGTGGGAGACCTGGAAGAAGCTCCTGGCTCCTGGTCTTAGATCAGCACAGCTCTGGCTGTTGCGGCCATTTGGGGACTGAACCAGTAGATGGAAGACCTTTCTCTCTATCTCTCCCTCTCTGTAACTCTACCTCTCAAATAAATAAATTACTTCAAAAAATTAAAATAAAATAAAATTAACCCTGCATGAGTAGCAGAGTCTTAGAATGAAAGGCTAATCAGGATCAGGTGTTACTTGATGTTTTTGTCTGTTTTGTACTATTATAACAAGACAGTGGAGATGAGTAATTTTTAGAGAACAGAAATTTATTTTCTCATACTTCTGTTGGCTGGGAAGTCAAAATAAAGGCGCTGGCAGGTTTGGTTGTTTGGTAAGGGCTGTATATCCTCTGAGGTGAGGAATACTGCATCCTTATATGGTGAAAGGCATAAGGCCAAGAGAGCTGAATGATTCGTGCAGCCTCTTTGGTAAAGGCCTTAATCCCATTCATGAAGAAGGAGCCCTTGTGGCCTAACTATCTCCTAAAGTTTCTATTTCTTAGAAGTGTCTCATTGGCAAAATCTGAACTTTGGAGTGGGACCATTCAAACCACAGCAATTGAACACTATAGAAGTAGAAAGTAGGGGCTGGCACTGTGGCATAGCAGGTAAAGCCACTGTCTGTGATGACAGCATCCCATTTAGGTGCCTGTTTGAGTCCTGGGTGTAGCACTTCCAATCCAGCTCCCTGATAATGCCCTGGGAAAAGCAGCAGAAGATGGCCCTAGTGCTTGGGCCCCTGCCACACACAAAGGAGACCTGGAGGAAGCTCCTGGCTTGACCTGGCCCAGAACCAGCCGTTGCTGCCCTCTCAGGAGTAAACCAGCAGATGGAAGAATGATCTCTCTCTCTCTCTCTCTCTCAACTCTATCTTTCAATTAAAGAAACTGATAAATCTTTAAAAGAAAAAAAAAGAAGTAGAAAGTAGAAAACTTATTCTAGATGCTGGGAAAGGTATGGGGGACAGAGAATGGAGAGAGAAAGGTTAATGGGAACAGTTGGAGAGAAAGAATAACTTCTAATGTTCTATAGCACACTGGGATAACTATGATTGACAACACTGAATATTTCAAAATAGTCAATAGAGAGGATTTTAAATGTTGGCAGCACAAAGATAACAACTGTCTGAGTTGATGGATATGCTGATTACCTTGATTTTATCATTGCACATTGGATATATGTATTGAAATATTACACTATCCACCATAAACATGTACAATTGCTGTGTCAATTAAAATTTTATATATATAATATGTAGTTATATGCATTGATCGCAAAAAAAGGCACATGAGAGAAAAAACTAACTGGAAGGATTTGTGCTCAAAGCTAGGTAAATTATCTAAGAGCCATTCAAACAATGGAAAAGAAGGACAAATTCTTTAAGATTTATTTAATTGAAAGGCCTAAGTGACAGAGAGAGGAATCGGCAGAGAGAGAGCTTTCATCCACTGTTTCACTTCCCAAATGACTGCAACAGCCAGATATGGGCCAGGCTGAAGCCTGGAGCCCATGATACCATCTGGTTCTTCCACATGGGTGGCAGGGGCCCAAGAACTTGTGACATCTTCTGCTACTTTCCCAAGCTCATCAGCAGGAAGCTGGATCAGAAGCCCAGCAGCTGGGATTTGAACCTACACTCTGATTTGGAATGCTGCTGTCATGTTAAACTGCTGTGCCACAACACCAGCCTTGAAGCATAATTTCATGATAATCATTGAATGTGCTAGTATATCTTTAGCATTGAAAGGTATGAAAATTGGGGCCGGCGCTGAGGCTCACTTGGTTAATTCTCCACCTTGCGGCGCCAGCAACCCATATGGGCACCGGGTTCTAGTCCCAGTTGCTCCTCTTCCAGTCCAGTCCTCTGCTGTGGCCTGGGAGGGCAGTGGAGGATGGCCCAGGTGCTTGGGCCCCTGTACCCGTATAGGAGACCAGGAGGAAGCACCTGGCTCCTGGCTTCGGATCAGCGAAGCGCCGGCCATAGCGGCCATTTGGGGAGTGAACCAATGGAAGGAAGACCTTTCTCTCTGTCTCTCTCTCTCACTGTCTATAACTCTACCTGTCAAATAAATAAAAAAAAGAAAGGTATGAAAATGAGAAATCTATATTAACTCTAGGTATCTACATATTGTGGGAAAGGAAAATTTAATAGGTCATCAGGTTTGGGAATTGCATACATTGACAAAAGCGAATATAGCTATTAACTATATAATTTATTTAGTTAAAAATACAATTAAAATTTCTAATCACTAAAATAATGGAAACAGAAACGTATAACTAAATATCAACTAAAAAGGCAGAGCATATAAAATAAGGAGGAAACAAACTAATCCCTCCAAAATCACTGTCCGTTATCACTGGACAATGGAAGGAGAAAAGAGCTGCTTAGGAGGACAAAAATCTTAAAGATAATTTCCTACTCCAGGGAGCACTAAGGAACCTCCACACTCTTCCTCTGCTGCGGAAGGAACACTGCCACCTCTACCTACAGTATCATATTGGTACTCCGCTCCCTTTTATCCTGTGGACGAAGCCTTGTCTTCTATTCTTGTACTGCAGTACTTAGGTGATTCTCTTCCCCAGTATAATTAATGAGCAGAACCCTGTCTCCCATATTTTCCCTTGTAGCAATGAAGCAGTAACCAAGCAGAAGCCTATAGGTAGTCTATGTGTAGAACCCTAACTTTTACTACCAGTCAACAATATGGTGAGGCCACTCTCCAGTAAAGTCCTTGGAAACAACACTGATTTGTAACGCTGCCTTGGAGTAATAAGACAATTGTTGGCCGGCGCCATGGCGCACTAGGCTAATCATCTGCCTTGCAGCGCCGGCACACCGGGTTCTAGTCCCGGTCGGGGTGCCGGATTCTGTCCCGGTTGCCTCTCTTCCAGGCCAGCTCTCTGCTGTGGCCAGGGAGTGCAGTGGAGGATGGCCCAAGTGCTTGGGCCCTGCACCCCATGGGAGACCAGGAGAAGCACCTGGCTCCTGCCTTCAGATCAGCGCGGTGCGCCGGCCACGGTGGCCATTGGAGGGTGAACCAACGGCAAAAGGAAGACCTTTCTCTCTCTCTCTCTCTCTCTCTCTCTCACTGTCCACTCTGCCTGTCAAAAAAAAAAAAAAAAAAAAAGACAATGTGTTGCTCTCCAGGGATGTGAACAGCTACTGCCATGCCTTTCTTGCAATAGAAAGTCAGCGGCATTGCCACTCTACACCAGGCACAGGTACCACAAAAACTATGGGGTTAAGTCCCATCAAGTAACCATACACTACTGAAAGCAGAGGTGACATCAATTCCCCTCACCATGCACTAAGCAGATTTCAAAGTACACTCCTATCTTCCGGGTAACCTGCAAATAGTACAGAGCGGAATAGCACTTCACAAGTATTGCGTACTATATTGATATTTGACCCACAGCAAACAAAAGTGAGGCAGTGCATGCATTCTAAAGCTACACAGGTTGACTACATGCTAAAGTAGCTTTTGCCATAAGATTTATTTGTTTGTATATTTACTTATTTGACAGGGGGGAGAGGGGGAGAGACAGAGAGGGAGGGAAAGAGATCCTCCCTGGGCTGTTTACTCCCCAAATAGTGGCAACTCCCCATTTGGCTGGTCCAAACTGTATCCAGGAAGCCAGAAATCTATCCACATCTTACCTGTGGGTGGCAGAATCCAAGGTCCTGGGGCTATCCTCAACTGCCCTCCCAGGTGCAATAGCAGGGAGCTGTATCAGAAGCAGAGCAGCCGGGACCCAAACTGGCCCTCTGATATGGAGAGCCAATACCACAAGCAGTAGCTCAACCTGCTGTGCTACAATCCTGGGCCCTAAATTAAGTTTTAACAGTAAATGGAGGGGCCGGCACTGTGGCATAGCAGGCAAAATTAGAGCTGCTCCACTTCCGATTCACCTCTTTGCTGTGGCTTGGGAAGGCAGCACTGTAGGCCAGGGCCTTAACCTGCTGTGCCACAGTGTTGGCCCCAATTTTAGAAATTTTAAAAGGCATTTAGTGACATTTTATTGTTGGAATTTGCACTTCCCAAGATAAATTGAGTATCTTTTTTTTAAAGATTTATTTGTTTAATTGAAAGGCAGAGTTACACAGAGAGAGAAGGAGAGGCAGAGAGAGAGAGAGGAGAGAGAGAGAGAGAGAGAGAGAGGTCTTCCATGTGCTTATTCACTCCCCAACTGTCTGCAATGGCCAGAGCGGTGCTGATCTGAATCCAGGAGCCAGGATCCTCCCCGGGTCTGCCGCGTGGGTGCAGGGGCCCAAGGACTTGGGCCATCTTCTACTGCTTTCCCAGGCTATTGCAGAGAGCTGGATTGGAAGTGGAGCAGCTGGGACTCAAACCAGTGCCCATATGGGATGCCGGCACTGCAAGTGGCAGCTTTACCCACTACAGCACAGCTCTGGCCCCTAAATATGTTTTAATATACTTATGTTATCCTATTAGGTGAAATGTCTCTTCAGATCATTCACTAATTTTAAAAAAACATTTATTTTATTTATTTGAAAGATAGAGTTACAGATAGAGGTAGAGCCAGAGAGAGACAGAGAGATCTTCCATCCGCTGGTTCACTCCACAAATGACTGCAATGGCCGGAGCTGCTCTGATCCAAAGCCAAGAACCAGGAGCTTCTTCTGGGTCTTCCACAGGAGTGCAGGGGCCCAAGGACTTGGGCCATCTTCTACTGCTTTCCCAGGCCACAGCAGAGTGCTGGATCAGAAGTGGAGCAGCCTGGACTCAAACTGGTGCTTATTTGGGATGCTGACGCTGCAGGCTAGGGCTTTAACCCTCTATGCCACAGCACAGGCCCCTCACTAAATTTTTAATTTTTAAAATTTTTAAGAGATTTTTTTTATTTACTTATTTATTTGAAAGGCAGAATCTCTGTTTCACTCTCTCTCTCTCTCTCTCTCTCTCTCACACACACACACACACACAGAGAGAGAGAGAGAGAGAGAGAGAGAGAAATCTTCCATTTACTGGTTCACTACCCAAATAGCCACAGTGTCTGGGTTGGTGCAGGTCAAAGCCAGGAGCACCAGAATTCCATCTGGGTCTCCTAAATGGGTGGTAGGGGCCAAAACCTTGAGCCACCTTTGGCTTCCCCAGGCACATCAGCAGGTAACTGGACTGGACTCTTTATAGGATGCTCGCATCACAAGCGGCAGCATAATTCCCAGTGCCACAGCACTGACCCCATCACTTACTTTTAAAATTAAGTTGTTTTCTTATTGTTAAGTCTTTAGTGTTCGTTATAGATTAGATGCAAGTCCTTTATCAAATATGTGAATGCAGACATTTTCTCCCTATATGACCCTTGTCTTTCCAATTTTACCAGTCTTTCTCAGAGAGAGAGTTTTTGATATAAATAATGTCCAACTTAACATTTTTGATTTGGTTTTTTTGTGGCTTATGCTTCTAGAATTGCATCTTAAAAATTCAGCAAAACAAAATTGAGCTATTCTTCCTCTATGTTTTCTTTTGACGTTTTCTAGGTTTGCATTTTCATTCAGGATTATGATTGAATTTGATTTTGTCAATGTTCTCAAGTACAAAGGCTGTATTTTTGCATTTGATATTCTAATTGTGCTATCATGATTTATTGAAAACATTTTCTGCACCAAAAGAGTTTAAACCTCTATGAGAAATCAGATGATTAAATTTGTGTGCATCTATTTGTGGGCTCTCTATATTTTTTGCAATGATTGATGTACCTATATTAGTAATACTACATCATTGTTTATAGTAACTATACAGTAAGGAAGTTAGATAGTATGAATTCTTTTCATTTTTCTGTAAAAGAAGTATGCTGTATATTCTAGGTCTTTCGTTTTTCCATATGCATTATAGAACCAATCCATTAATATCTTAAAAATAAAAAATTACTTGAATTTGGAGTGGTAGTGTGTTGAATCTAAATTTAGGAAGAATGCACAGTAATAGCAATATTAAAATTGTCTCTTATTTGTATCCCAGAACCATAAAACATCTATCCATTTATTTAAATCTTTTCTTCCTCAGGTGTCAATAGTTTGTAGTTTTACACATACAGATTCTGTACATATTTTGTTAGTCTTGATTAGTGCTTTTCTAAATAGTATTCTGTATTGGTGGCTTTTAGAAAATTTTAACTGTGTATACTGGCTTGATATTATGTGATCGAGATCTACTCACTATTTCGAGGAGTTAGTGGTTATGTTTGCTTTTGCGTTTAGGTTCCATTGGGATTTTCACATAGATAATCACAACATCTGCAAAAATAAATAGCTGTATTTATTTTGCAAATCTGTATCATTTGTGCTAGCTAGTTTCTTTTTTTTCTTCATTTACATTTTATTTTTTAAAAATTTTTTATTTAGTAAATATAAATTTTCAAAGTACAGTTAATGGATTACAATGGTTCCCCCCCATAATTTCCCTCCCACTCACACCCCTCCCATCTCCCACTCCCTCTCCCATTCCATTCACATCAAGATTCATTTTCAATTATCTTTATATACAGAAGATCAATTCAGTATATATTAAGTAAAGATTTCATCAGTTTGCACCCACTCAGAAACATAAAGTGTAAAATACTGTTTCAGTACTAGTTATAGCATTACTTCACACTGGACTACACACTAAGGACAGATCCCACATGAGAAGTAAGTACACAGTGACTCCTGTTGTTGACTTAACAAATTGACACTCTTGTTTATGGTGTCAGTAATCTCCTTAGGCTCTAGTCATGAGTTGCCAAGGCTATGGAAGCCTTTTGAGTTCGCCGACTTCGATCTTATTCCGACATGGTCATAGTCAAAATGGAAGTTCTCTCCTCCCTTCAGAGAAAGGTACCTCCTTTGATGGCCCATTCTTTCCACTGGGATCTCACTCACAGAGATCTTCCATTTAGGTCTTCCTTTTTTTTTTTTTTCCAGGGTGTCTTGGCTTTCTATGCCTAAAATACTCTCATGGGTTCTTCAGCCAGATCAGAAGGCCTTAAGGGCTGATTCTGAGGCCAGAGTGTTATTTAGGACATCTGCCATTCTATGAATTTACTGTGTATCCCTCTTCCCATGATGGATTGTTCTCTCCCTTTTTGATTCTATCAGCTAGTATTAGCATACACTAGACTTGTTTGTGTGATCCCTTTGAACCATAGACCTATCAGTGTGATCAATTGTGAACTGAAATTGATCACTTGGACTAGTGAGATGGCATTGGTACATGCCACCTTGATAGAATTGTATTGGGATCCCCTGGCATGATTCTAACTCCACAATTTGGGGCAAGTCTGATTAAGCATGTCCCAAATTGTACATCTCCTCCATCTCTTATTCCTACTTTTATATTTAACAGGGATCACTTTTCAGTTAAAATTTAAACACCTAAGAATAATTGTGTGTTAATCACAGAGTTCAACCAATAGTACTAGAACAAAACAAAGAGAAAATACTAAAATGGATAATGTATTACATTGTACATCAACAGTAAGGACAAGAGTGATCAAGTCCCTGTTTCTCATAGTGTCCATTTCACTTCAACAGGTTTCCCCTTTGGTGCTCAGTTAGTTGTCACCAGTCAGGGAGAACATATGATATTTGTCCCTTTGGGACTGGCTTAATTCACTCAGCATAATGTTTTCCAGATTCCTCCATCTTGTTGCAAATGACCGGGTTTCGTTGTTTTTGACTGCTGTATAGTATTCTATAGAGTACATGTCCCATAATTTCTTTATCCAGTCTACTGTTGATGGGCATTTGGGTTGGTTCCAGGTCTTAGCTATTGTGAATTGAGCTGCAATAAACATTAATGTGCAGACAGCTTGTTTGTTTGCCAGTTTCATTTCCTTTGGGTAAATTCCAAGGAGTGGTATGGCTGGGTTGAATGGTAGGGTTATATTCGGGTTTCTGAGTAATCTCAAGACTGCCTTCCATAGTGGCTTGTGCTAGCTAGTTTCTCCTGAACTACATAGAATAAGAGTAATGAGAGGGGCCGGCACTGTGGCATAGCGGGTAAAGCTACTGCCTGCAGTGCCAGTTCTAGTCCTGGCTGCTCCACTTCTGATCCAGCTCTCTGCTAAGTCCTCGGAAAGCAGTAGAAGATGGTCCAGGTGTTTGGGTCCCTGTACCCACATGGGAGACCCAGAGGAACCTTCTGGCTCCTGGCTTCGGATCCACACAACTCTGGCCATTGCAGCCAGTTGGAGAGTGAACAAGCAGATGGAGAACCTCTCTCTCTCTCTCTCTCTCTCTGCCTCTCCTTCTCTCTGTGTAACTCTTTCAAATAAATAAATAAACCTTTTTAAAAAAGATTAATGAGAGAGTATTGTTTTAGCTGTATCCTCCAAATTATATGAAGCTTTATTTTTAATTTCATTTAGTATAAAATACATTTTAAAATTTATCTTCAAGAATTTTCTTTGATTCATGTGTTACCTAGAAGTTTACCTTTGATTTCTTAACATTTGGGAATTGCTAAGCTATCCTTCTTTTTTTTTACCTTTTCTTTTTTTTTAACTTTTATTTAATGAATATAAATTTCCAAAGTACGATTATGGATTACAATGGCTTCCCCCCCATAACGTCCCTCCCACCAGCAACCCTCCCCTTTCCCACTCCCTCTCCCCTTCCATTCACATCAAGATTCATTTTCGATTCTCTTTATATACAGAAGATCAGTTTAGCATACATTAAGTAAAGATTTCAACAGTTTGCTCCCACACAGAAACATAAAGTGAAAAATAATAGATGATTTTTTAAATGATGATGAAATCAGATCCGACCTATTGTCATGTTTAATTCCAGTGAGAGTCAAGTTGCAAATTGATAATTTCTTCTTCTTCTTTTTTTTTTTTTTTTTTTACAGAAGATTTCAACAGTTTGCACCCCCATGGAAACACAAAGTGAAATATACTGTTTGAGTACTCATTATAGCATTAAGTCTCAATGTACAGCACATTAAGGACAGAGATCCTACATGAGGAGTAAGTGCACAGTGACTCCTGTTGTTGACTTTACAAATTGACACTCTTGTTTATGGCATCAGTAATCTCCCTATGCTCCAGTCATGAGTTTCCAAGGCTATGGAAGCCTTTTGAGTTCTCCGACTCTTATCTTGTTTAGACAAGGTCATAGTCAAAGTGGAGGTTCTCTCCTCCCTTCAGAGAAAGGTACCTCCTTCTTTGAAGACCTGTTCTTTCCACTGGGATCTCACTCACAGAGATCTTTCATTTAGGTTTTTTTTTTTTTTTTTTTTTTTTTTTTTTTTTTTTTTTTGCCAGAGTGTCTTGGCTTTCCATGCCTGAAATACTCTCATGGGCTTTTCAGCCAGATCGGAATGCCTTTAGGGCTGATTACTAAGAATTAATTCACTTACATTTTGAGAACATACATTGCATGATTAAATTCTTGAAAATTTTTAATTGTGTGATCTGTAATGCATGAAGTAGTTTATACTGGTGAATACTCTAAAAATGTTAAGAAGAATTTGCATTCCACTACTGAATGGAATATTTTACAAATGTTGATTAGAGTTGATTTGTGGTATTCAGATATTTTGGATATTTATGGTTATAATTCTTATGGATATAACCCATGTTTGCTACCAATTAAATACTGACTGAAAGCTGTTAAAGTCTTAAACTATGGAAATAGATTTAGGGGGCCTGCGCTGTGGTGTAGTGGAGAAAGCCACTGCCTGCGGTGCCAGTATCCATATGGATGAGTTACAGAGAGGCAGAGGCAGAGGCAGAGGTAGAGAGGGAGAGTGGGAGAGAGAGAGAGGTCTTCCATCCACTGGTTCACTCCGTAGATGGCCACAACAGCTGGAGCTGTGCCAATCCAAAGCCAGGAGCCAGGAGCTTCCTCCAGGTCTCCCATGCAGGTGCAAGGGCCCTAGGACTTGGCCCATCTTCTACTGCTTTCCCAGGCCATAGCAGAGAGCTGGATTGGAAATAGAACAGCCAGGACTCAAACCAACGCACATTTGGGATGCCAGCACTGCAGGCGGCGGCTTTACCTGCTATGCCACAGCACCAGCCCCGGTATTCATTTAATAGTTGCATACATCTTTAGCATTTTTTATCTTCTTGGGTTATTGATTTCTTTATAAATACATAATTTAATTTTGTTTGAAATCAGGGTAGCTGAGAGAAATTAGAGTAAGGAAGGTCAGGTAGACAGAGTGAAGGGCTTTGCTGTTGATGACCTTGGAATGTGAAGGAATGTAAACTGTTTCAGTAAACAGTTGGGAAAACTAGCTCTGGCACTGAGGTGACCAGGTGGCCAATTTATGGTTGTCTTATGCCTCTAACCAGTTTTGGGAGTCTTGTGATGATATGAAACTCCCCTGACAGGCCCTAGGATTAGCTGCTTCATCTATTCTTTATAGAGATTTTTTGCTATACACACACACACACACACACACATATTCCCCACTGCTAAGCTTCTGTGGAATCCTTTTCCCCTCCTGGCTACAGGAATTTTTCTCTTTGCTCTTTTCAATAAAATTCTGTGCTAATTCTCTTCTCCTCTGCTTACTCATCAGCCTCATACTTCCTCAGTGATAGGACAACTTCCCATAGTTCATCTCAGCTGCAACATAGCTATTTTAGCTCTGTTTATACTTTTTCTGTTAATGTTAGCATGATATATTTTTCTTCAGGCCATTATTTTTAACTAAGACTTTATATTTAAAATGAATTTCTTGTACAAAACATATAGTTGAGTATTTTTCAAACTTTTATTTACTCTGACAATTTCTGTCTTAACTGGTAGTTTCAGACAATTTCCTATGAAAGTAATTATTGATATCATTGGAATAAAATCGACCATCTTTGTAACTGGACTCTATTTAATCTATTTGCTTTAAGTTTTGCTTGCCATTTTTTTATTCATGCTCTGTTTGTAATTGAAATTACAGGGGCCGACGCTGTGGCATAACAGGTAAGGCTGCTGCCTGCTGCGCCGGCATCCCATATGGGCGCTGGTTCAAGTCCCAGCTGCTCCACTTCCGATCCAGCTCTCAGGTGTGGCCTGGGAAAGCAGTAGAAGATGGCACAAGTCCTTGGGCCCCTGCAACTGTGGGAGACCTGGAGAAAGCTCCAGGCTCCTGACTTCGGATCCGCATAGCTTCAACTGTTGCAGCCAATTGGGGAGTGCATCAGGGGATGGAAGACCTCTCTCTCTCTCTCTTTCTCTCTCTCTCTCTCTGTCTCTCTGTCTCTCCTTCTCTCTCTGTGTAACTCTGACTTTCAAATAAATAAATAAATCTTTTAAAAAATTTTATTATATTCCCCTATAGTGTATGGCATATCACCCATATTTAGTATATTTTAAAAAACATTTCATTAGTTAACCTGGAGTTTATAATTTTAAAATAATTATGCCAGTTTCAAATAGCCCTCTAATGTATTATAACAGTATTTCTAACTGCTTCTTGTGGTTCATTGTGGAATTGTGTCATTCACAACATGTCACTGTATGCTGTAATAACAAAACATATGTTATTATCTTCAGTTTAAATAAGCAGTTAACTTTTATATTGATTAATAAGAAAAATGATATTTTAGAAATTTATTTTTATTTGAGAGGCAGAGTTACAGAGAGAGATAGGAAGAGACAGAGAGAGAGGTCTTCCATCCACTGGTTCACTCCCCAGATGGCCACAACAGCTGCAGCTGCACTGATCCGAAGCCAGGAGCCAGGAGTCTGGAGTTTCCTCTGGGTCCCCCACACAGGTACAGGGACCCATTCACTTGGGATATCCTCTATTTGCTTTCCCAGGCCATCAGGAGGGAGCTGGATCAGAAGTGGAGCAGTCAGGATTTGAAAATGCACCCGTAAGGGATGATGGCACCACAGGTGGAGGCCTAACCTATCACGCCACAGCACTGGCCCAAATGATAGATTTTAACTTACTTTTACTTTCTTCTGCACTATTTTTTGTTTCTTTAAGTAGAACCTGGTTTCTGACCTATTATCTTTTGTTTTTTTCCTTTTGAGTGAAAAACTTCTTTATTATTTCTTATGAGGAAATTCTTTACCCAATGCAATTCCATACAGTCATCAGGGACAAGACACTTCTTATTCATAAAAAGTATGATACACACAATTTGGAATTTCAAAAAACACCCTGTTTTATATTAAAATAGCATAATTACACATTTTCATTTTGCTGAAAAACAGGCTATGGATTGATTATCGACTTTGGGTAATTAATCTATGTGGCTGTCATCATTCTGTCTGTTTATCGAGTACTGTTTCACTTATGACTTGATGATTATGAATCTGTTGGTTATATAAGAGCCTCAGCAAAAGGGAAAAAATTGACCCACTCCTTCTTTCAGTGACAAAAATTACTTAGTGACATTTCATTAATAGATGATGTATGCAGAAAAATTGAGGATTACTGTCTGGTGTTTACACAGGAAATTATTATAGCAAGAAAATGTACCCCTTATCTGTTTGACAAGGTATGTATAAAAATGGATTTACTATCAAGGAATGCATATGATATCATTTCTTCAGAGTAAAGAAAGACCTGTATAAGAAGTCTTCAAAAAATTATGGAAAATGTGTGTATCATATTTTCCATGATCTGTGATAACTAATAGAGTACAAAAAAGTAATGTATATTAGTGAAATTGACATTTTGAGAATCGATTATTGTTTATAGCCCTTGTCTCCACTGTTGTGGAACAGTGTTTTTTTTCTTACTTTTTAAAAAATTTTTTAGTTAGTGCAGAATTAATCTTATAAGCTAAACTGAAAGTAAATCATCGTAAACATTAAAAGGAAGTATAAGAAAGGCTGGAGAAGGGAGGGTAGAGTGGGAAATATCAAATACTCCTAAATCTGTATATATGAAATACATGAAATTTTTTCACTTTAAATATATAGAAAACTGTTAAAAAAGAGTAGATTTCAAAACTCATGCACCAAAATAAGCTTATCTTTGAATTCTATTTGTCCATGAATTTTTGGCCTTTGCAATAAATAACACTCTCTCTCAGATCAGCACACAAATATGGAATTTCAAAGATAAATGAATGTCGATGTCCTTTTGTGTTGGAATATCTGTGTTTTCTAATCAAATCTAATTAAGCTTAAGTGTAAAGCTCAAATGGTCTTCAATTTTCTAAAAAGCCTTCAGCAGAGACTGTGTACTTCCGAATGTTGTAATTTCATTAGTTTATTCAATGACAAATAGATTGTCTAGCTGGTCACTGAAATTGGTTCCTTTTTCTCTTGTACATGCAGATAGATTAAATTTCCCAGTCTCATCTGCAGTTAGATAATAGTATCACAAGATTGAAGTTCGGACAGTGAAATGTAGACAGAAATGATGAATGCAGCTACCAGACACACTTCCAAAAACGTGCGCACATTGGGGCTGGTGCTGTTGCCCAGAGGGTTAAGCCACCATCCCATATGGTCGCCAACTGGAGTCCTGACTGCTCCACTTCCTATCCAGCTTCCTGCTAACGTGCCTGGGGAAGCAGTGGAGGATGGCCCAAGTGCTTGGGCCCCTGCCACTTTCTCCAGGGAGACCTGGAGAAAGTTTCTGGCTCTTGGTTTTGGCCTGGCCCAGCTCCAGGCTGTTGCAGCCATTTGGGGAGTGAACCAGCTGCTGGAAGACCTCTCTCTCTCTCTCTCTCTAACTCTACCTCTCAAATAAATTTAAAAAATCTTTTTTTTTAAAAAAGTGGACATGTTATCTTTCGCTGTCTTTCCCATCTTACAAGTAGGATCCTGACTTCCAGGGCAGCCAATTAAGCATGACAGAGCCTCTTAGTTATGAATTACAGAATGATAGAAAACAATAAGGCTCTCCTACACCTACTTCCACTTGAACTTTATACAAATGAAAAATAAGTTTAGATATATGTTTTAGTGGAACTGATATTTCCATGGGCAATACATTATTTTTATTAATATCTAACTTGAATAGGAAATTTGTTATTGTAATTCTACTTCACCTGGCTGAAGACTTAGAAAGATAGTCATGATTCAGTTGTTTTGAATTCATTACTCCAGTTGTAAATAATCATTGCCATGCTTCAGGAATTGTTATACAACATAAATGATAGGACAATAGTATCTTATGAATGCTAACACTGTTTCAGACGTAGTAGATTTTGCCTGTACTTTCTCATTTAACCTTATTAAGTAAATACAGTTTTAATCCCATTTATTGATATGCATTTTGATGCACAAAAATGTTTAATTTACTAGTCCCAGACTTCACAGCTATTAAGAAGCAGATAATGTGAATCCAGTTTAATATGACTCAAATCTCAAATTTTAATTACCATAGTTTATTAGCAAGACCTGATTGTGTGGTTATCTGCAAAACAAAGAGAATTAATTAGAAATTCATTTGTCTAGAATACATGATTTTACAAAATAAAACTGGATTAAAGTTACTGTTACAGAAACAACCCAAATTATGTGAATGAGTGAAATTGTGTAACGTTTAAAAGAACAAGATCCATTAGAATTCCAGAGATATCAGTTTATAGGAGACTGAAAATGTTGTATAGTCATAAAAACATGCACATTTATTCTGCCAAATAGTCAAGGCAGGAATATTATTCTCATATGACAGATGAATAAACGGAGCACAGAGAAGCCATGTGTCTGCACAGATTAAAGCAGTAACTAACACAAACTAAATAATACCTAAGAAGGACATACCGGAGCTGGTGCTGTGGCATAGTAGATAAGCCTCCACCTGTAGCAGCTGTAGCCCATATGGGTGCCTATTCAAGTCCTGGCTGCCCGACGTGGAAGATCTGAAAAAACTTCTGGGTCCTGGCTTCGGATCGGCGCAGCTCCAGCCGTTGCGGCCATTTGGGGAGTGAACCAGCAGATGGAAGACCTCTCCCTTTCTCTGTCTGTAACTCTGCCTCTCAAATAAATAACATTTTTTTTAAAAAGGACATATTTAGAATACATATTTACATCAGCAAAACTTTCTCTTCAATTTTAAGGAAATTTTCATTTTTTTAGGAAATTTTCATTTAAGGAAAATTTCATTTTCAGATCTCCACATTACTTTGTTTATATAGGTAGAGATTTGTATTTTAGTATAAACATGGCATATTTTCTATGAGGTTTGATGCTAAGCAATTCAATCTAATTGAATTGAATAATCCCGCACTTGGGAAGATTAGATGAGTTTTTTTAAATGAAAATAAACCTATAATACTTAAAGGTATAACGATTATTTAAATTTTTAAATTTAGAGAAGATAATGCATTGTTCCTAATTATTCAATTTCATGTTAGGAATCCTATTTCCTTTATTATTCTCTCTAATACTGTTCATGTTTGCATTGCTTTCATATTGTAGAATTTTTGTAATAATCTATTTTTCCTCTGCATCTTCATCATTAGACATTTTGATTGTTTACTCAATATATGTACCTTAAAGATTTGTAGTTATATAATGTATTAATGATATATAACACATATTATAAAACTGTAACAAGGTGTTTGTATGTTAAGCATGAAAAACTGCATTATTATAGTATGGATGTTTTAATTGCTAACTATTAAAAATACACGCTCATATATAAATTGAAAAGACTAATTGCTACCCTTTATATCAGCATGAATTACAAATGGATCAAAGTTTTGCTTTTTAATCAATTTAGAGATAGCAAGAAAAAGTAATTAGTCCTATTATATCAAATATGAAGAATTAGAAGCATAATCCTCTGAAATTTGCCATTTCTCTTATAGTGATTCTCTGCTACCTTCACAATCTTCTGTAAGTGTTCATCTTTGAGAAAATCTTACATGAAACCATGTTGGGAAAAGAGCTCAGAAATGCAGTTAACAGTTTTCTCTCCTGCAAGAGAAAATACATTTAGAAAGTGGAGATGAAGATGAATCAAAATAAAGACAACCCAATGCAACATGACCAAAGTTAGCCCTTTATTTTAACTTCGAGGAGGTAACGAGAGAGGGTCAGTGGAATGTGAAGGAAAAACTACATTACAGATACATTAAAAATTATGCACATAGCAAATTACCAAATAAATTCAAAACAAATGAAAAAATGAGAAAAACATTTATAATTCACATAAAAATGCTTAATTTCCGTAAAGTAAAAAGTGATCAAGTCATTAATAAAGAAAATCATTAATCAAAGGCCAAAACATATGAACTTGAAAAATGGAAAAAAAAAAAGATGTACAGAAGCAAATACAAAAATATTTAAAATTACTAAAAACAAAAGAATGAAAATGAAATTTTACTGAAACTTTCCCACCTTTTATTAAAGCAATTGAAAGATTGTTTTAGTGAGGATTTGGGAAACAATCATTCTCATATAAGCATATAAGCATTCCATTGCTTGGAAGCCCATGTTTAAATTAGGAGTGTCTGGGCTGTAGTCCTGGCTCTGCTCCTGGTTCCAGCTTCCTGCTATTGCACACTCTGAGAGGCAGCAGGGGATGGCTCAAGTACTTGGGTCCATGCCTCCATTTGGAAGATCCAGACTGAGTTTTAGGTTCCTCAGTTTGGCCACAGCCAGCACAGCTAGCTCAGGCATTTCAAAAGTGAATCAACAGATGGGAGATAGCCCTCACTTCTCTCCAACTCTCTCTCTCTTTGTGTCTCTTCTTTTCAAATAAATTAATTTAAAGTATAAATTCGTATAAACTACAAATTTAAAATAGCAAATTTATTCTAATCTATAAGTTTTTATTTTAGAAATTTGACCTACAAATACATGTGCACACATTGTTCATGGCACTGTTATGCTAAGTTGTGTGTTTCAGTATTGTTTTTAATCAAAATGTTTGGAAGATTGAAAACAACATGTAAGTCAACGAGAAACTGTTGAAAAATTCGTCTGCATATCTTTTTTACCTTTTGGATTTTAAATTATTAAAATAAAACTTACCTGTTAAAAAGGGACGTCAAGAAGCCTCAACAAACAACATATTAAAAACATTAATTATGATGTGACATTCAAGTCAGAAGACTAGGAAGCCCCAGGCCATCACTCCTCCATAGAAACAAGTAAACAAAAATATATGAATCAAAGTACCTTTGTGGGACATCTGGAAGTCCTTTAAGGTGCTATAGCAACCAAGTTAGTATCTATTAAAGGAAAAAAAGAAAAAAAAAAAAAAACTCAACATGGTAGGAGATTGCATGGCTTTTTTTTTTTCTTTTTTTAACCATTCTTACCCAACTTTTTCCCAGAGTCATGTTAGGAGAAGCTGCCCGATTCCCAGTTTTTCCCTCAGGACAGAGGAAAAGAGATCTACTTTGCTCAAGAGGACCTTCTTCTCATTAATTTGACAATTAGGTAGAAATGTATCAATACCTCAAAAACCACACACAACTATGAGATCCCCAATATCAAAGACATAATTTGAATTGTTCTATAATTATTGCGGAAATTCAGATAATAGTTCTACATTTCCAGAAAAAAGAAATCTTCTGCCTTAGATGGCTTCACTAGAATATTCTCTCAAATGGTTAAGGAAGAAAAAACAATTTTGCATGATCTCTTCTAGAAAATAAAAGAGGAAGGATCTCTCCCCTGATCACCATAGAAAGCAAGTATACAGATACCAAAACCAAACAATATCACAAATGCACATAAAGGAAACAAACAGAAAAAAGAGAAAGGAACAAAGATCTATCAAACACTTTTCATGAATATGTTCAAAAAAACTACCAAATTTAATAGAGTAATATGAGACTATGACTAACCTTACACTCAGTGACAGGGATTTATTCCAGGTATGCAAGAGTGATTCAACATTTAGTATATAACAATGCAATCCACCATATCAACAAGCAAAAAAAAAAAATGATCACATAAACTGAAGCAGAAAAAGCAGTAAAAAATTATTCATGCTAAAACTTTTCAGTAAGTTATGAATACAGTGGATGCTTCTTGACTTGATAAATAGCATTAAAAATCCTATTATATTTTTATGCTGTATACTTAATGGCAAAAGACAGAATGATTTACCACCAAGGTTGGGAACATGGCATAGATATCCACTCTCACCACTCTTGTTTAACATAATGTTGGAAATTCTAGGAGCTGCAGTTGGGTATGAAAAAAGCTATACAAAGCATGCTGAATAGAAAGGAGAATTTCTTTTCAATCTGTATGCTACTTAAATTTCTTTTTCCCAAAGAAGATATAAATAAAATGAAAAGACATCTATATCTATGAATTGGAAAAGTCAGTATCATAAATATTTTAATTGTATTCAAATTGATCTATATTGTTGAAATAAATCCTATTAAAATCCCAGTTACTTTTTTGGAGTCAAACATTTTAAAAATGTAAAAGTTTTGTAGTAAGCATTTAAAAATTAAAAAATCCTTAAGTAGATAAAACAATTTTAACAAAAGAGAATAACAAGAAAAGAATCACTCTATCCAGTAATAAGGTCTAGTATATAGATTTGATATTCAAGGCAGGGTAGTATTAGCAGACAGAAACATTAAAAATGGAACTGAATACAAAATACATTATGGACTTTTTACATAGGTAGGAAAGGTAACCCATGGAAGAAGGAAATCCTTTCTACAAGTAATGCTGGAAAAACTGGATATAATCTATTTAAAAAAAAATGGACCTTGAGCTGCATGTCACAACTTACACTAGAATTAAAGTACATCAAAATTCTATATATAAAAATAAAATTATAAAATGTACAGAAAAATAAGAAAATCTTTGAGATGTAAGGTTTAGCACATAGTTCTTAGACATGCCATCAAAGCATAATCCATAGAAAGAAAATTGACAATCGATAATTAGGCCTTAAAATGGAAATTTTATTTATCTGCGAAAGATCTTCTTAACAAGGGAAAAAGTGTTACAAACTGAGAAAATATATGCAAATCACATATTCAATAAAGAAAATTTCAATTTAAAGTGAGCAAAAGACATGATTTGACATCTCACTGAAGCATATCGTAAGGCAAATAAGCACATGAAAATCTGTTTTGCTCATTAGCCATTAGAGAAATAGAAATTCAAAAAACCATAAGGTATCTCTAAACTCTCACAAAAATAAAAAGATGGTGCTAAAACAAATTCTAGTGAATATGTGGAGAAATTTTTATTGTCATATGTTGCTGGTGGGAATGTGCAATGATACTGCCACTCTGAAACACAGTTTGGTAGTTTCTTACAAGACTAATATGCAACTATCATACATTCCAGAGAAATGATAAAATCTAGTCACACGAACATCTGTACATATATGAGCATGTTCATATCAGCTTTACTCATAGTAGCCCCAAAATAGAAATAACTCAAAGCCTTTCAGTAGGTTAATGGCTAAAAATTGTAATGTTTCCATATTGTGGAATATTATTCTGTATACAGTAATTTGGATATTTCAGGGAATTAATTTGACAAAGTGAATCCTGGGGGATTCCAAGATGGTGGATTAGGAAGTGACATGTTAGGTTGGCTAGAGATAAATAGTAGGGAAAGAACTGTAGGAAGTGCACTCTCACGAGAGAATTGGAGAGAAAACCACACTGGAGGACCTAAAAGAGGAACAGGAACTCCATGGACTTGTGTGGAGGGTGTGGACACATGGCACCACACGAACACTGCTGTAGCAGTCAAGAGCTGGATTGGGCAGCACTTTGAAAATGGAGGTGAGGCCAGACTGCAGCAACCTGTGGTGATATAGCTGGAGCGACAGTGTGGCATGAGTCTAGGGAGCTGGCAGTTGCTAGTGGTTGCCCACAGACCCAGTGGAAGTAGAAAGGATACATTTATCTTGCCCACAACAGCACCTGCTGCCCAGCTTCAAAAGGATAGCCACCATTTTGGGTTTGGGTGGCATCTCTGGAAACCTTTGTGTGCCCCCACGGCAACTGGCTGAGACAGGATGCCTTCTTGGCAGTACTGGTGGCAGTGGTGGGCAGGGAGCAGCATTCGGCTGGTGGCTCTTGAGTATACATGTGATTCAGTGATTCTAGCAGAGAGAACAATCCGAAGTCCCCATTAACTTTGAGCCTGGCTCTGAGGTGGCTGGGTAGCCGTGTGAGGTGCTATGGCGCTGACAGCCTCCCAGGATGAAGATGCCTAGGCAGAGCTATCTCAGGGAACATCTGCCTCCCTGTTGACTAAATGGGCTAGCAGGGCAGAAAGAAGCATCTGGACCCAGTGAATATGGGAGCCTTGTGTGCTGAGACCATGGGGACTTGATGGTTATATGAAAAGGTGTAGAGTATAGCTGGGTATGATATCTACCACACCCAACCTGGGTGTTACTCTGGATACTTGCCCCAACCCCAAGCACTGACCAGAGCTCCCTGGCCACACCCATAACACACATCTTGGTATTTCCTGAAAGTGCAGACATCCCACTAAGCCAAAGAGGCATAGCTAAAAGATAAAAGCCATCAGAGGAAGAAAAATCAACTCCACAAATACCTAAAAACAAACAGAGAAATTCAAGAAATAAGAATAAGGAAGACACTATGACTCCCCAAAAGGAGCACAATAACATTTAAATATTAGAATGTGAATGAAGAGATTGAGGAAATGCCTGAAACACAATTCAAAAAAATTAATCATAGATTACTCAAAAGCAATCAGAAGCAAATAGACAAACTAAAGAAATCCATATATGACATGAGTGAAAATTTTTCTCATGAAATCGAGATTTTTAAAGAAAAATCAAAATGAAACATTAGAAATGAAGATTGAATAGATCAAATAAAAAATGCGACAGAAAGCCTTAACAGAATTGGCAAGGCAGAAGAAAGAATATCTGAACTAGAAGACAAATTGTTGGAAATCTTAGTCAGACAAAAAAAAAAAAAAAAAAAAAAAAAAACAAGAAGAAAATAGAAAACTTATAAACATTGTTGGAGATGTATAGAGTATTATCAAACAACCAATATACTGGTCTTAGGAGTTCCTGAAGGTGTGGAAAGAGAGAATGGATTAGAAGGCCTATTTAGTGAAATAATTACAGAAAACTTCCCCAATTTAGAGAAAGAAAGGGATGTCCATGTAGAAGAAGCACATAGAACTCCTAACAGATGTGACCAGAAAAGATCTTTGCCATGACATATTGCAGTTAAACTTTCTACAGTAAAACACAAAGAGAAGATACTAAAATGCACACAGGAGAAATGCCAGATTACTTTCAGAGGATCTCCAATTAGACTCACAGCTGAATTCTCATCAGAAACCCTACAGGCTAGAAGGGAATGGCAAGATATAGTCTAAGTCTTAAAATAAAAAAAAAAAACTAGCAACCCAGAATACTGTATTCTACAAACTCTCATTCATGAATGAAGGTAAAATAAAGATCTTCCATAATAAACAGAAATAGATAGAATTTGTTGGGGCCAGTGCTGTGGCTTAGTAGGTTAAAGCTCTGATCTGCACTGCCAGCATCCCATATGGGCACTGGGTCAAGTCCCAGCTGGTCCACTTCTGATCCAGCTCTCTGCTATGGCCTGGGAAAGCAGTAGAAGATGGCCCAAGTGCTTGGGAC